>NW_003303733.1:1126947-1128367 GCF_000142945.1 Phytophthora infestans T30-4 | reverse complement strand
CAAGCTTCAGAAGAGATGGAAGATCCTGCTAGAGCCCCACCGAGATCTCTTTTTGAGATTGGGAGCCGGGCGTGGTTGTACGTGGAGCACGTCAAACCGGGCTTGACGAAGAAATTAGCTCACCGGGGGCACGGACCTTTTCGGATCAAGCGCAAGGTGGAAGGGTTTGCGTACGAGCTGGAACTGCCTGACCGAAGTGGGTATCGCTTCTATCCAGTAGTGCATGTGTCGAGACTCAAGGCTGTCAACGAGTTCAACAGTCAACCGAACACTCGGCTGGTACTAGACGCGACTAATGAAGCAAGACTCGACTTCGATGAGGAACTATTGCCTGATGACAGCTGGGAATCAGATCAAGTTGCCGGTGAATATGAAGTCGAGGCCATCCTCGACGATAGAGCACCACTGTCGACGAGCACAGAGCGTGCTGTACGCGAGTTCAAAGCCAAGTGGGTGGGCTATGAAGATACAACTTGGGAACCATCATCCAACGTGTCATGTGGAGGTCTGCTGTACGACTATTTGCGAGCCAAGAAGAGCGAGAATCGGCTGCAGATGGCGCAAGTGGCGGACGAAGACTAGCGTGACTGGATCACGTGTGAACTGTCCACAGGGCGATGCAGCCTGTGGTAACAGACGAAAAACGTTACTGCAACAACAAAATTGTATATGCATTTGAAGAACAACATGAACATGATTACGCTGTGGAAGTGGATTAAGAATAAGAAAACATGAATGCCGACCGGGGAGCGACCACTGAAAACGAAGTCACGCGGGACACCTCAACAGTTAGCTGAGATGCTAAAGAACGTCGTGGAACGTGCAGCGAGGATTCAAATCGATTCCAAGAGCCTGGCCGCGGTGGCCAAGAGTGCCAACGCAGTCGAGTCACCACTCTCCTTCTCCTCTTCATCAGGAACCGGAGCCTCGGCAGCTGGAGCTGAAGCCGGACCCTGCGAATCCTCGGTACCAGCTTCAACAGGAGCAGCAGCCAGAGCGGGACGTGGAGTACCCGGTGGCGAGTCAAACAACGAACGCCAGGTCGGAATAAGTTCGGTTGAATCGAGAGACGGGTCAACAATCACGCTTCGGTACACATTCACGAAGCGCGTACCACGAGGATTGAAGATCTCCGGATTAAGCTGGCACGGGAAGTACGTGGTGTTGTACGGGTGCTGATGCGGCGCATTCATCCATCCCGTACGCCAGGGCTGACGAGCGTCGAGAGACGGAACTTCGGAAAGCCAGTCAGATGTCCGAGGTGCGAGCGACAAGTTTTCAATGGGGTACCACGGCTTCGACGGCTTCAAAAGCAACTCGGGACGAATGAACGGCGCGCCGGAAGCACCAGAGGAGACCGAGTCACGACTCCACGCCATGGACTGCTCACGGTACTTGTTACGAAGATGATCGGCACGAA
>NW_003303733.1:1125036-1126847 GCF_000142945.1 Phytophthora infestans T30-4 | reverse complement strand
CTTTTTAGCTTCTTCAGCGAGACCTCGTTCAATCACCTAGCCAACGGAAGCCAGTGGAGACGCTCCCACAACGCGAACCCGAGGTCGCCTTGCTTACCGCCGTCACCCCGAAGGTTCGCCCAGATCATCTTGAGACGGGTTTCAATCGGAGCACGCTTTGAGATGGGGACGCTTGGATTGAAGCCGACAGTGTCGAAGAGACAGGCTTGAAGAGGATAGAGCTGCCGAAGTTGCTGGTACGGGTGATCAGGATGCGAGTAATGAAAGAACGCTTGGAGACCCTCCAACGTTGTAAGCACGGTCACCCCACCAGCTGGTTCGGGAAGGGTTAAGCTCAAGAGTCGCCCGAAACACTTCTTGGCGCCTGCGTCAGTAAACGCCATGTCCACATACGGAAGAACCCACGGTGGCAAGGTGGACGAAGCCGGAACCGTAGGGCGACCACCAGACAACACTTGGTGAGGCATCGGCTCAACCGACGGTGTACCACCACGACGCGGCACCGAAGTATAGGTGGCCGTAATCATGCGTCCAGGTCCAGCATCGAGAGTCCAAATAGGCGGACGAGGAGACACTGGAACAAGAGGAGGAGATGCTGGTGCTGGGTGACTTGCCGGTGGCGAAGGAGGCGGACCGGCAACGATGATTGGAGAAGTCATCATCGGCGAAAGGATTTGGCCGAGGTGGAGTCGGAGGACGAGCTGGACCAAGGTTGCTCCAATTTCTCTCGGAATGTTCAATATCTTCGTCATCGAGTGTGCTTGAACGATCGGTAGGTGGCGGAACATCACCGCCATCACTAAGAGCATCAGGAGAATCATCCACGTCATCTCCACGATCGTCATCAGCATTTCCATCGTCATCAATATCCATCGAAAGTCGGGTGCAGGACACCGCTTGGTACGACAGCCGTCGGAACAGTCGGAACCGGCTTCGAAGACACGGAGGCTAGTGGAGCAGCTTCAACAGGGGCAGACCCTGCTGTAGAAACCACTCCCGAGACTTCAACTGTTTTCGGATGTCGCGGCAGACGCCGAAGCAGACTTGCCTGGTGGGACAGTGTGGTCCGACTCTTCACCTTCATCACTTGAGCCGAGCATGAGTCGCATTTGCTCGGCCTCGCGCAGAGCTTCTTCAGCAGCACGTATGTCGGCTGGAGAAGGAGAAATTGTTGAAGCTGGTGGCTTGGCCACTTCGGGAGGACCTTGAGACGGGGGCGAAGGCGCGTCAGGAGAATCAGGAACATCGTTGTGTTCCCCAGGGTCCACCTCTTTACCCGAAGGCTCTGTGGCGGTTTCCTGAGCCGAAGGGACGCTGCTTGGATCAGCATTCCCCATGTCCACGTCACTCTGGTCGCCGCTGAGGTCGACCACGGCAAGGAGTTGAGGAAGACGCTGGTAGTAGGAGGTGGCGACCAATGAGCTTGGAGAAGACGGTACAGACTTGGACCGAGTCTTCATATGACGTCGGGGCGACTTAGCAGGAGAATGAGGACGGGGTTTCTTGGCGCTTCTTCTTGGGCCGCCCTTCTTCCACGCCTTCGGGACCGAACAGCGATCTACGAGCCCGACTTGTGGAGTTGAAGTATCGGCAGGTGGGGCATCATCCCGAGACGCGGCAGCCTGCCATCGAAGCACTGGCCTTTGTCCCGTTGGGAATTGGGAGCCCTTGTTCTTCCGTCAGAGTCGTCCGGATCGTCGTCTGAATCCTCGCCACCTGGTCTAAGACGCTTATGGGATTTCCCATGGGCCACTTGGTGAGCTGCTTTGGCCAAAGCTGCCGGAAAGGCTTTGAGGGATTGTCCGAAGAAA
>NW_003303733.1:1042265-1123752 GCF_000142945.1 Phytophthora infestans T30-4 | reverse complement strand
CTGATACTCTGCTAGATTTCTTTTTTATCCATATTGATTTGCTTTATTTGTAATCTTTTTTTCGTGTTCGGATTCAATGAAATCTGCCCTTTTTGAAAGCAAAAGGCTGTGTTCGCTACTGTTACATTGTGCAATGTAACAGTAGCTGCAGTAGCTTACAATAGTAATCCACTGAACAGACAATTCCCTCGCTAGTCATCTGGTCGAAAATCAGGCTGTCCTTATTATTAATAATTGACTGGACAGATTCGCATACAGCGGACCATCTACGGTACGAACCCTCAGTGGCGGTTGGGATGAGTTCGCGGAAGACTCAGCGACCCTTGGAAGGCACGTTCACCGTCTGGGACAGGGTGCGGACCGTTAAAGATGCTCATGCGACGGTGCAGACGACGCTTGGCGTGCAAGAAGATCCATAACGGATCATTGTTCACTTGCTATTTGAATACTTGATTAGGACTTCTTATTAGGAATAGACCCGAAAGGGTAAGCTTAAATACAGAACAGAATTTCCACTCAAGCACACAGAGCGACGTCCGGCTTCAAGGTAAGCGTCAGGTCAAGCTTGTTTGAGTGTGTTATGCCTGTCGGTGAACTCGAAGCTCTGTAGCGAGGGTTTCATCCGGCAAGGCCAAGAGACTTTGTGTATTGGCCGATGATTATCGGGAGGTTTCTACGTGACGGCTTATTATTGCCTATTTGCACGACTGGGAGTGCTTGAATTGCCTCCCTTTTATTCTTCCAGCCGAGTGTTGAACACTCGGTGATCTCGTAAAAGGCTTACCCGTGCCTGGTACCCTTCCGCTGTTGAGACCACGAGGATTCAAAACACCTGCTAGCTTTGCTCGTGCTAGTAGCGTGTTCTTAGTTTTACTGGTTGGCCTATATAAGTAGTTTACAAGGTCCAGTTTGTCCCGGTGCAAGGGCAGAACTGGGGTCTTCAGGTCCGCCCGAACGATCGTTTACTATCCTAGTAGACGTATTGTTGTGGGAACGTCCTAACTACATTTGTAGCAAGAGTTCACATGGGAGTTCCAACACCACACATGTACAAGTGGGTCACCCGGTACGTTAAGACATGCGAAACATGTCAGCGGGTCAAACCCGCAGGGCACTCTTCAGCTCCAGTACAGAGCCTGCCCGTACCGGCTGACTGTTGGAAGTCGATGAGTCTTGACTTCATCTTTGGGCTTCCCGCCGACGGACACGGCAACACCGGAATTTTGGTGTTCGTGTGTCGGCTGAGCAAGATGGTACATCTGGCTCCAGTACCTGTTACCGTCACAGGGAGAACAAACCGCGAAGTTGTTCGTCGATGACATGTTCCGCTATCACGGTCTCCCGGAGACGATTGTCTCGGACCGAGACCCGCGGTTCACTGCTGCGTTTTGGAAAACGCTGTTCCCTTTACTGGGAACTCGTCTGCGGATGGTCCGCAGTGGACCATCCGCAGACAGTCGGCCAGACATAGCGCGCCAATCGAGTGCTCGAGGACACTCTGCGCAGTGTGTGCGCGGCAGCACCACGTACGTGGTCGACGCAGCTTCCAGTTGTTGAGTTTGCGCTCAACAACGCGGTGCACGCGTCCACGGGGTTCACGCCGTTCTACTTGAACAGCTTCCGTCACCCCAGAGGGCCTCTCACTCTTCGAGGAGACACGGACTCCTCTATTCTAAGTGGGGAAGAGGCTCGGAAAGCCCTTTCCTCCCAGGTCTCGGATGTGAGACCAGTTTCGCTGCGGAAACAGGCGGAATCCTTTATGGACACCAAGCTGAACATTGTCAGCAGGGTCCGCGATGCCATGGCAGCGGCCTAAGATAAACAAAATGAGTACTCAGACAAACATGGAAGAGGAAACGTAAGTATATTTAACGTGGGGGACTTAGTGTTGCTAGACACGAGGAACCTACCTCTTGACACTGTCAGCTCTATCGGCAGCAACAAGCTGAAACACCGCTTCATCGGACCATTCGCAGTCCTGGCCAGACATAGTGCGTCGTACACCATCGACCTGCCAAAGTCAATGACGACGCACCCGACGTTCTATGTTGGACGTCTTAAGCGGTACTTTGACCCGCAGGGGGTTGCTGACTCGCAGACCCCCCTTGACCCAGCTCCTCGAAGCGAGGGCCGGTCACAGACGTCGACGAGGTCGTCGGAGCAGGCACCCAAGCCTCGGTCGGAACGGCAAGGCTGCGGTCAAGACCATACGCCGGAGGGGCTCCGTACGAACGGACCCCGGAGCCATACGCCGAGTACGCTGAGTACGCACCATACGCGTAAGTCTGGGAGTGTGCCGCAGGCGGCTCCGGACGTGGCAACAGAGCCATGATCCGTCGGACCATGCGAAAGGCCTCGTCCAGATCGGACGAAGAAGCCCGGCGATCCACCCGCAGGTGCAGGCTCGCGACCTCTCGCTCCAACAGGTCCAGGCGGTCCGCAAGGCGAGCGAGCTCGCCCTGATTCCCGGCCTGGGCGGCAGCATCACCGCCAGTCCCAAGGCCAAGTGCAATCTCAAGCACGAGGACGCGTTGACGAAGGCGGTCGACCTCAGGGCCCTGCGGCGGACCCGCAGATGAAGCACTTGCATGAGAGTAGCGTTCCGAAGGCGCCGAGTACTCATACTCGTACGAGGACATCTCCGCCAGTGCTTGACCACAATGGAGAAGTCCACGACCACGTGGAGCGGATCCTTCAGGAGCAACGACGTCGCGGTAAGCAACAGCTCCTCGTGAAGTGGAGGGGTTATGCCCACTCCGAGAACTCGTGGGAGCCGATTGAACGGCTCCTGATTGACTGCCCGAAGGCTGTCGCAATCTGGGAACAGAAGCGGCGGCAGCTTCATAAGTAGTCCGGACCTTCTTGCCCGAACGGGGTACGGACGATGAATACATTCCGTACCCGCGCTCATCGTGAGCGCTAGAAGCCGCGCGCTTCAGGATGTCCCTTGGCAGCATGCGCTTGCTGACCAAGTGGGCAAACCGAACACGAAGATCACGCTGGTCCAGGATGCGGGACAACAGCTGATCTTCATGGAGTTCCCGTAACTCCGTGGGTGAGTACTTAAGAGACTCCACCCATGCCCAGAACATGTCCTCACAAGAACCCCACGTGGGACAGTTCTCGGGCATAACCCAGGGGTATTCCCAAAGAGGATAGAGACCACCCTGGGTCTCGGGCTTCTTACGACAAGTCGTGAAGTCCTTAAGGGAAATGCGGTGTGGCACGAGAAGCACACACCGAGCAGCCTCCAAGTTGTCAACGAACAACTGTTCTTTCTGAACAAGGGCTCGATCATAGATGCCCCTAGAAGTGTGACCGCCCACAAGGCCACGAGGAGCGACGAGAAGCTCTAAGAAGAGGTCAGCCCCAGAGCTCTCCTCGGCAAGGCCAATACCCTCTTGAGTTGATGGCAGCTCCCTGGCTGACTGCTGCCACCACTGAACCCACACGCACACGCTGGGCAGCTTGGAATTCCTCCTGCTGCTGGTCGAAGTCATTCAAGACCTCACAGGGCTCAGCAATAGCACCCTCCTCCTCTTCTTCCTCTTTCTCCTCCTCTTCATTCGAGGAGTCGAAGATACTCTGATAGGGGTACCCAGTCTGCTTCTCCTCGTGGAGTGAAGATTTCGTAGCCGTAAGCGTCTTAGAGGGCTTGGCGCCTTCGGCTTTGGCGGCCTTAGCACGCGCAAGACCCTCGGCAAGCGAGAGACGTTTGCGAGGATTCTCTTCCTCATCGCCACCGGCTTTGGAAGCGGTCTTAGCCGTGACGGCCGGACTCTCAGAGCGCACAGACGTCCTGGGGCTGTGATCACCTTGATCACTAGCGAGCGACTGCACACTGTCATCCTTGTGCTCACTGGGCACTGGGCTGTGCCCTCCCACAGAGCCCGCAGGAGCATCGTGCGTGCTCTCGGACTCGGCTTCGTCCTCACTGCCAGAGTTGAACTCACGTTCCACGAACCGAGGGTTCGGACGATTGTCTGAGGCCGAGGGCGACGGACTGCGGCGCTTGCTTGCTCGCTTGCCCACCGCCGCGTCACCCGAGGAGCCGATCGCCTCGGAGGCCACCTGAGTAGCCTCCTTGAGTGCCGAGCCTTTGCCGTGAGGCTTAGTGCTCTTGGCTTGCGCCTTACCGGCCGCAGCCTTGGAGCGTGTCTTAGCACCGCTCTTTGCTGTGCCACGAGGCATGGTAACGGTCGAATTGGAGACCTAGACGAAGAGCGCACAGGTTGCTGCTCGAGGCTCTAACTGTGAAGTGAGCCTCCGCCGCGCTCGCGCGGTCAAGTCGATGGTTTTCGGCTTTGAGAATGAGAGTTTGTGACGAGCACCTCTTCATTCTGATTGGTCGGTAAACCGAACCTAAGTGGGGGAGGATGTAACGGGGTACGTAGCCATAAGTGTACCCTGGTTACATGAAGTGTGACACCTCACACTTTAGGCGTATGACACGTCATACTCCGGGATATTTGGTACAAGGTACCAAGGTCGCTCAAAGCCAACCATTGGTCAAAGGACATGGCATTTCTATAGGTAACTTATAGTTTGTATTATACCCAAACTTTATCTACCTATAAATATACTCAGTTTTATCCTCCCCCTACTCTTCTTCATGAGACTGCATCACGCCGATATTACGCCGTCACTACCTTATTAGGTCACTTCGCTCTCTTTTAAATAAAGAGGGGACCTGTGAACTGCCGTTCACTGAAAGTTTGTATACTCTCGGAAGATAACTTCCCCTAGCGCAAGGTGCTGTGTGACCCCGTCACAGCTATCATCGCTGCTGCTGTCGTTGGCGTCTTCGATGCCAATTACCGCATACAGCTCGTACGTCCTCACCAGTCTACGGACTCGCACATAAGGTCAAACTAACTTTTGCTGCGTCAGGCGCAAGTACTGCATTACGTACCAGGCTTGGCCGCGTCCTGCGCACGACTCATGGGTCTTCAGCTGCGTCAGCATCGGGTGTGGAGCTCGTGTTCCTGGCGCAGCCGCGCGTTCTTTTTACTCCCGCGCAACTTTGAAATGGGAGGCTCAGAATGATCGTATTTAAAACAGATCGAACTTCAAAGAACAGATACGTACCTAAGACGGAAACGTTTTTTTTATTTTAGTTTCGCAGGTAATTTATGAGTTTGGGTAACGCAACCATAAAGTCCTTAAAACGACCATAAATGTCTCAATTTACGGTTGCGGTAATCACTCCGAAATACTGTACGAGTTTGCTACTGTGCCTTTCCAAAGTTTTGGCCAATCTGACCTTTAAAAGCTGGTCCAATGCAAGGGTTGGTAGGGCTTAGGTGGAATTTGAGGACGAACTGGGGTTGAATTGCTAAGCCAGACCACTAAATAAAATGATATTTGACCAATAACACTGTTTGATTTTGCCGACTATGATCCAATAATACTTGATTGTGGAGGCCCTACGCTACGTAAGGGCTCCGATTTGGTCTAAGGGGTACCTTTTAACAAATTAAGGGCTGGATGGCCAGTATTTGCCGGCCATTTACCCTTACGTAAGATATCCACAACAGAACGATTTTAAATCAAATATAGGTTCTCATTAGACATACGCTGACGAGGCAAGAGTATGTGAGCAGGCTATTGCCCGGCCAGATCAAATCGTGTTTGTCGATGAAACTTCAAAGGATGGAAGGTATTGTACAATATCAATTTTGTGACTGCTACATCTTACCTTGTTAATTTGTTGTATAGTGTTGCTATGGTTTAGGTCCTCCCTGAGAAAACACGCGTGGTCCGGTCAGATAATATTTGACCGGACCACGCGTGTTGAGGCTGCGTCAAACAAAATGATACTAGAGGAGACGCCCCGCTTTGTTTAGAGTATTTAAATCGCGATTCGTACTTAGGTTCATAAGTATCATTTTGTTTGACGCAGCCTCATACATGTATGTCATCGTCTCATTTTCGTCAAAGGGTTAGGCTAAGTTTTAGTCGGTTGCAACCGATCAGATACAGTTAGGACTCCTACGTAGGACCATAAAACTGAGGGCGTTTTGGCAGAAAGCACAATAACATCCTCTATTCTGTCGAACAAGAATCGATGAAAACTGACAAGTTAAATATTTAAATAAAAAGTGTGGCATCTATTCAATGAATAGATGCCACACTTCTTTTGAAGCAGAAAATTTTGCAGCTCGTGTTGCGTCCCGACAGCAAGAGCAAGGTCAAAACGAAGTCGGCCACTAGCGCAGTTTCAAGGCGGCTGCAAAACCATTGCCTCCTTCTTCAAAAAGTAGACCTGTTATTCGATGGTGTATTATAAATAAAAGGCGCCAGCAGAGCTTATTATTACTGTAATACTAGTAATAGCGATATACCCGACGATCCTCTGCCGGATTCAAGTGCGTGGACAGAAAAGCTGCTGTGACCTAATCTTTTGAACCAGAACCAGTCATTTTTACCGAGATCGGTGGATAAGTGTATGGCCAGTGTGCGCCTTGAGGTGTCTGCACCATGGCGACTGCACGTCGCTCAGAAGCTTCGTTCGGTGACGTCTTAGACGGCGTAGCAGTGGATGTGGTGGACTATCGTCAGGAGAAATGGTGCAGGGTTTTCATGCCAGCTTTGCGTACTTTCCACTCACTTTTCGGCCACACCGAAGTGCCCGAGGAGTTCGTGGTGCCTCGTGCAAGTCCCCCGTGGCCTGAAGCAGCGTGGGGCCTGCACCTGGGCCAAGCTATCAGTCGCAGTCAAGACACCAAGAGACTTTACAGTTCCCAAGTAGCAAAATCTCTACAAGAATTCCAGAATTTAGGATTCACCTGGAAAGTGACGAATGCAGCAGATCGATCTTGGAAGCATCAGGTGCTACCGGCATTACGAGAATTCCACCAACAACGCGGTCACACTCACGTCATGAGCAGTTTTGTCGTGCCGGAGTGGGAACCGTGGCCGAAAGATTCGTGGGGGTTAAATCTAGGGGCGATCGTCAAGCGAGTTCGAGCAGGACGCAGTTTCGTCGATCAGGCTACAAGAGATAGCGACATGCTGGACAGGTTGGGCTTCCTATCGGACCCGAGAGATGTCGAGTGGCAAGGGCGTATTTTACCGGCGTTGGTAACTTTCGCGGACGAATATCGAAACGATGAACCCATGGCGTTCGACTTTGTCGTTCCAGCGACGCAACCATGGCCCAAGCAGACATGGGGACTGGAACTCGGCATGTTTTTGAGAGACTCGCAGAGGAGAGAGCAGTATTTCGTACAGATTGTACGAGATGCGACGGTGCTGGACGGTTTAGGCTTCGAGGTTTGTCTTTCCGTCGCGACGTGGGAGCGCCAAGTTGTGCCGCTTTTGACGCTTTTCTCGACCATTTTCCCGAATCAAACGGCAGTACCCGTAGATTTTATGATTCCACACGAACGGCCTTGGCCGAGAAAGATGTGGGGGCTGAAACTAGGGAAAATTGCCGCGCAGAATCCGGATCGCATGGCTGCGATGATGAGCGAATGGAAACAGCGAAATGAGGCTGCGGAGTCGTTTTCTGTGGTGTCAGACAACAGGAGTATGCAATGGAAAACCAGGATTTATCCTGCTCTGGTCACGTTTGTGCAAGTGTTTGGAGACTGTCGACTTGGAGGCCAATTCACGGTTCCTTCCGAAGCTCCGTGGCCCAAGCAGACGTGGGGATTGAAACTTGGAGGTAGAATCGCTGACTATGTGAAGAACGGCTCGTACTTTCAGCAAGTAGGACAGGACGCCGATCGCTTGGACGCGCTTGGATTCTCCTTCAAGTTGTTGGAAACGCCCTGGATGCAACACGGGGCTCCGTTGGTCGACACCTTTTCGATGGCTCATCCGCGTACTGTGGTGCCTGATTACTTTGTGGTTCCATCTAAAGCTCCGTGGCAAGAATCGACGTGGGGGATCAAACTAGGGAAGCTCGTTCGATGGAATTCTCAGCTCATGACTGACATCGAGAGCAAGTGGAGAGTGCAAGTGCTAAAAGCTGTTGAAGTTTACCAGAACGAACATGGAGACATCAACGTTGGGGAGAAGTTCGTGATTCCGTCACAGTCTCCGTGGCCTTCGAAGACGTGGGGGATGGATCTATCAAGGATATTACAGCGTCTCCGTACTGGTGAATATTACGACGGCCATGTGGCTATAGCCAGAAATTCCGTCGTCAGACTCCAGCAAATGCTTCATCAACGTCGAGACGAAGCGTGGGAGTCCATTTTCATAGCTTTTAAAATGTTTTTCAAGAGGTTTCGACACTGCGACGTCAAGCCTCACTTCGTCATCCCGGCCAATCTGTCGTGGCCCAAGCCTGTGTGGAACTTACAGTTAGGGCAGATTGTCGACAAGATGAAGACGACAGGCAACTTTTTCTCTCACGTTGGTCGCTACGCGGACCAGTTGAGCAAATTGGGCTTCACTCTAACGTTCTCTAACGTGGCATGGGACAAGAAAGTCGCTCCTCTAATCGCTACGTTCGCGAGCCTTCATCCCCAAGACACGATTCCATGGGATTTTGACTGGGGGTTCACTATACCGGCCAAGGAACCGTGGCCTGAATACGCATGGGGAGTTAATCTCAGTGTTCTTGTGCAGTGGAACTGGGGTCGTGTAAAGGCGATCGAGCGTGATTGGAGGGCTCAAGTGCTGCTGGCGAACCTCGTTTACTCGTATGAGAACGGGAACAAGATTCTTCGAGATAAGTTTGTGGTTCCTTCTCGCTCTCCATGGCCTCACAAGACGTGGGGTCGAGAACTTCGACATATCCTTACGTGCGTTCAAGTGGGGCAGCATTACAGTGGCCATATCGCAATCGCTAATTTCCACTCTAACGAGGCATGTGCTGGCGAGAATGAACAGTGGAGAGCGAGGATTTTTCCTGCGCTTCACACGTTCGCTATGGTGTTCGGACACTGTTCAGTCCCGAAGAATTACGTAGTTCCATCGGAATCTCCATGGCCGAAGCAGACTTTCGGGTTGCAGTTAGGGATCATTACAGCGGAGATAGAGTCGAGCGGACTCTACTTCGCTGACGTTGGCCTGAATGCAGATCGGTTAGAGACGTTCGGCTTTAGATACAAACTGGCAGACACACCGTGGCAGGAACACGTCGCTCCATTACTGAAGATCTACGCGACTCAGTATCCCCACGAGATTCTACCGGAAGACTTTGTGGTGCCTCCAAAAAGGCCGTGGCCTGAGGAGCTTTACGGTTTGAGACTCGGGAAACTTATGGCGTGGTCGTCTTGCTTCACATGGAGCTACAAAGCCGAGCGATGGAAAGAGAGGAGAATGCCCCAGAATACGACACTAGCTGGAGAGTATGGCTACTGCAGAGTCCCCACTACTTTTAAAGTTCCCAGTGAGCTGCCCTGGCCCAAGCAAATGTGGAGTCTGCGGATCAAAGTTTATCTCCGTCAGCTGAACCGTAAAGGGGATTTCTTCTTGTCTGGAGGTCTGCAACAAGCTCTAACAAGCGAGGAGGACGTGGGGTTTGTCTTCAAACTCGCTATCGAGAGCGAAATCGAGTTTGGAGAGCCAGAAGTCGAGAAATACACCGCACAAGTGGAGCAGATCGGCAGGAAAATGGAGGTTTCGGAACCTCAAAGCTGCTTGAGGAAGCGTCCACTACCTGATGCGAATGGCCCGCGAAGAGAAGGCTGGGTCGGCTGCTACTCGCCTGAAGCGCGTAAGAAACGCGTCCAGAGATACCTGAATAAGCGACAAGAACGCGTGTGGGTCCGAGAGGTGAAATACGACGTACGCAAGAGCTTCGCAGACACGCGACTGCGAGTTCAAGGCCGATTCGTGGCTCGAGAGGACGAGAAAACCATTCGAGAACTGCTTAGCTTTACGTGATCCAGAGCTGGAACAAGGCGCAGACATAGACGAGGAACTCAGCTGTAGAAATAGACACAAACTTACCATTTTATCATGTCTGGTCTCGTGCTTAAACTTGCCTCATACTTGTCGTTTTCTTTAGTCGTCGGTGGTGTAGAATCGAAGGAAAACCTGCAGCAAACTCCACGCCAACATGTTGACGTCTCCGTCGTTTTTCTCGAATGCGTCGATGGTCGCGTCTCGTTTGTCCATAAAGTCACGAGGTTTGTAGGCAAAGAACGCGTCGACGCTGGGGAAATACAGACGCACGTCGTTCGAGAAGGCGCTAGCGACAATGGACATGTTGGCAGCAGGCATCTGCATGGCCATACAGGTCGTCGAGCACGCGGTACTGCCGCAGAACGCGATCTTTGCAGGCCAGTCAGCAGCTCTAGCTCCTGGATTCTCCTCAAAGTCGACGCCGATACCCTGAGCGAATGCAGGATACGCAGGGTTGCGAGTGCCCACAATCAGCGCGATAGACTTGGCCTGCAACAGCTTCGAGTGGTGGCCATGTGCGTGGAAGAGATCCGTGTAGATCTTGTGCATATCCTTGCTCGTCGACTGCAAACCGCGGAGACTTTGGTCCAATGTTTGGTAGATAGCGCAAGATCCCGTGCTCATGTGCTGCAGATGCTTCTCCGGCACAACTTGCGTCCCACTGGAGCTGTCACTAGCGGTGTCTGCAGTAGCATTCGGCGTTCGGTGGGCGTAAAACTGCACGTACTGGTCTACAAGTCCGTGACGCACTCGTAACGCGCCGTCATACGGGTCATACGTCGTCAGTTTAAGTCCCAGCACTTGGAAAACGTGTGTGTCTAAGTATTCTCCGAGCTTTAAGCCACTCAGTCTTTCCACCATGTACGCCAACAGCACGTAGTTCGCCTCTGCGTACCGGTAGCTCGTGCCCGGCTTAAAGGCCAACGGAGCGCCGATGAACGCCCCTATCTGCTGCTCTAAGGACTGCATTCTCTCTCCACTTGTGCTCTGAATACCTGAGCCCATATACAGTAAATGCTGGAATGTCACGTGGTCACATTCGTCGCTCTCTTGGACCTTAAAGCACGTCTGGTTCTTCCCGAACGCTCGCCAGTCTGTCACCGTCCAGTACTCGTCCACAGGCTTATGCAGCTCTACAAGCCCCTTCTCCTGTAATTGATACATGGCTACAGCCACAAGTAGCTGGACGTTGGCGCCCATGGGGAACACGCTGTGCTCCTCCATGGGCTGCTTGAAAGGCACATTTGCGCTGCCCATCGCCTGTTGCAGCTTCTTCTGGCCATTGTGACTCAGTCGCACGACCCCCGAAAAGTTTTTCGCGTGCTGATAAGCGTCCAGTAGCGTACGAAGCTCCAGCGCGCGCTCGTTACGCTGTGCAGGCCAAGAGAGCGCCACCAGCAGAAGAGTGAGAAGAGAGGCCGCTAAGAAGCCCACAGTGGCGCGCCCCACGGTCTTGGAGCGCTGACGACGCTGCTGTCTTGAGCGCTGGCGCTCGTGGTAGCTGGACAGCTGCTGCTGCAGCGAGTCGCTGGCGTCGCGGTTTACCAAAGGGAGCTGCTCGTCGTCCATCAAGTCGTCGGATCTGGTACTGAGGTGCCTCAGTAATATGGTTGTTCTATGTAAATGTGACGTGTGCAAACAAGAGGTTTGTATGGATCCGTTTAAGTGCGAGTGAGATTTCAAGATTCGATGGCGTTGTGTAAATGTCTGCGTGAGTATCGGACGGCGTTTGTAGAGAGCGAGGAGGTGGCGCTGGTGGAGAGTGATGGTACGGAGAGGAAGGAGGTGGCGTATGTGGAGCTGTATCAGTGGCAAAAGCAGCTGAGAACAGCGTTAAATGGTGGAGATGAGGGGCTAGTAATTGGAATCAGCTTGATGCCATTCTCGATTGAAGAAACGACGACGATGCTGCTGGTAGCGGAGGAGAAAGAGTGGAGCTATGTGCCAATTGAAGTAGAACTCTCTTTATCTCGACAGATTTTATTGCTGCAGAGTGCAGGCGCTCGACGTCTGGTAACGACGGCGAAGAGTCCACTGGCCAAATACTTTGGAGGTATCCATAGAGACGAAGTGGAGGTAGTTGAGTTGGCGTCAAGCTCATTCGGAGTTGTGCAAGTGGTAAACTTCTCGAATATTCTTTTCAATGATACGGAATTTGATCAAAAGCTGAAGGAGGACGAGGGTTTGGTATCGCCGTTGTATGTGCTCTTCACGTCTGGAACGACAGGAGAACCTAGAGGCGTCGTGGGGGCGAGAACTGGAGCTTGGACGAGGTTAAAGTGGATGTGGACGACGTATCCGTTCGATGAGAGTGAACGCGTCCTGCGAGCCACGAAGCTGTCGTTTGTCGACTCGGTGTGGGAGATTCTAGGTGCCTTCTTGGGACGCGTGCCGCTGGTTCACGTGCAGTCTCCACGGGATCCTGCTTCTGCACAACTAAACTTGAGAAGTGTTGTGCTTGATAACAGCACGCAGTTTCTGGAGGTTATTCAAAGTGAGAATGTGACGCGTTTCACTGCAGTGCCGAGTGTGCTGGAAGTGCTGCTACTACAGACGACAGAGAAGGATAGAAATGCTACGTTGAGCGGCCTTCGCTATGTGCTGAGTAGCGGCGAGGCATTGCGTCTTCACGTTCTCCAGCAACTCACGACTAATTTGCCAGACGCGACGATACTAAATCTCTATGGTAAGTTTCAAGAAAACGTTCTCATCTTGATCCCATTTCCATGTTTGAACTTTTTTTTCTTCGCTATTATCTGCAGGCAGCACAGAACTGAGCGGCGACGTTACCTGTATGGAGTTAAAGGCACCGTTCTCTTCTGCTCAGATCGCGCAGTGGCAACAACACGGCGTCCCTATCGCTAATCTCGACCGGTATGGGGTGGTTGGTGGCGATACGTCTCTCTTGCTCCTAGCGGATGAGCTCGATAAAAAGAATTCAACTGTAATTTGGCCGAAGAGGACAACAACGCGTAGTGAGGCAACAAAGGCGCGATCAAAAGGAATCCTCTGTATCTCTGGGCCACTCCTTTCGTTCGGATACATTGGTGATGGCCACGAAGGCGCTTATGTGGACTCGGACGACCTACCGGGCGTTCAAAATGGTATTAAGCAGGTACAAGCAAGGCGATGGTTTTGTACAGGCGATATCTGCTCTGTAGTGCAAGGACGGCTTTACTATTGCGGACGAAAGGACGATGTTGTAAAGATTAACGGTCAGCGAGTGGACTTGGAGGCGGTGGAGCGTGCAGTGGCCACGGCACTGAAAGCGACCGCGAAAGTTGGTGGTGATCATCGGATTATTGCGCTTGCAAGTACGAAGGAAGTTAGCGACTTCGCAATATTTCAACAGTCTGTCGTGGCTTTTATCGTCTGCGATGACACGAGAAGCACCGCAATAACTCGATATTCCCGGATGGAAACGCTAAACGCTTGGATATTTGAGCACTACGGAGCATTGCTCACACCTCACGAGATTTTGCTGTTACCGTCAACGAATGTGCCACGACTTGCTCACGGGAAAATAGATCGACGAGCGCTTGCGAAGATTCTGGAGCATAACAGGAATGATACCAAAAACTTGCTGACACCCGTAAGCAAGGGTGCAGTGTCGCCAGAGACGTTTATAGCCCAGTCTCTGGAGGGAATGCTTGGGATCTCCCTGTCTGAGTGCCTTTCTGGAGATGTGCGAGCTCGAACATTCGCAGATCTGGGCGGGAATTCACTGCTGGCGACGCTGTTTCTGCATCAACTCCAGCAAAAGTTTGGTGCGCTGTGCATTGACTTGGTACGTTTCTCCTTTTTTTACTATGGTCTGGTTCTAATTGCTAACAACGAGGATGTTGGCCGTCGCGTATCCTTCAGCTCGAGATGACGATTGGAGAAGTTCTGTCGATCGTGGATCAGCGTCAAAAGGCTACGACGGAAGAGATGAAGCGTCCAATTAAGCCAAAAACTCGCAGTACCGATGAGCCAAGCGATGGTATCAAGCGACGGAAGAAGACTCATCATGAACGTGTATCTGCTGACAGCGCAGTCGTTGAGCGAGCCCCTAGGAGCCAACCATGCCAACTGAGCTGTTTATCTCGCTACAACCAATCGTCTATGGGCGTCAACGGCATTTATCTACCAACATGTTACATCCCAGTGCCAACAGCTAAGCCGAGAGTTGTAGCCTCGTCGTCACCGAGCTTACCATGGGCGTTGAGAACTGCGTGGCGTGTGGATCTAAGAAAGTGCATCGATGCGTCTCCTCTCGTAGCACAGCGTCGTGACCACACAGACGCGGTCTGTTCTGCGTGGGCGATTGTTGGGTCACACTCGGGTCAAGTCGTTTGCGTCGATATACTGGCAGCCGGTCACGAGATCTGGCGCGTCACACTGGATGACCGAATCGAAGCCTGCGCAGCTCTCAGTCTCAAGCACGAGATCGTGTACGTGGGGACGTACGGAGGAACTCTATTCGCTCTGGACTTGCAGACAGGTGGAACTCGTTGGACGTTTCAAGCCACAGGAGCGATCAAAGCTTCTGCCGTCGTGATGGAGCAACAAGAATTGGTCGTGTTTGGGGCGTATGATAGCAATTTTTACGGACTAGAGGCCGAAACGGGGCAATTACAATGGAAACTCGACGTTCGGGGCAGTCTTTTCTCGACGCCACTCTACTGCAAGTGGTCCAAGCAGCTTTTTGTCGCTGTCACGAACGGGAACGTCGTGTCGATAACGTCAACTTCTGATGATAACTTCAGGAGCATCCAAGAGCACTGGAGACTGCAACTTGCTGCCCCTGTGTTTGCAGGATTAAATGCCGACTTTGAACTCAATCTGCTGCTTGTCGGGTGTGCCGATGGGAACCTTTACGGTGTCACAATGACGACTGGAGAAATCCTGTGGCAAGTTGCTACCGAGAAGCCGATTTTTAGCTCGCCGTGTGTCTATCGACCTGGATCTGTGGTGTTTGGGTCCCACGACGGCATGTTGCGAAAGGTGGACTCCCGTACCGGAGAGCTCGTGTGGGCCACTTCTCTGAACGGCGCTGTGTTCGCATCTCCCATGGTTGTTCACCTTGTTGCAAACGGTGCTACTGAAGACGACAACTTGGTCTGCTGCGTGGCTACTACTACCGGCCAGCTGTGCTTTTGCGACGAGAGAACAGGAGCCATAGTGTACCAGACTGGCGATTCAACGGGAAAAGCCCCTAGCGACGCAATCAGGACTGCGAATGAGGGTGATCTAGGCCCGCTGTTCGGATCTCCCGTGATTATCGACTCTTTGTGTTTGCTGGGGACTCGGACGAATTACTTGTACGGGTTGGACATGATATCGACACGTCCTTAGCTTAATTCTGGCTCCATTGGATCATTTTCGACGAGCTTCCCGTTGGTTCTTGACCTCATTCCAGGCGTAAAAATTCCAGTCCTTATCGGGAGTCGTAGCGACGGAGGACGCACCGAAGAGCATGAGTTCGTATTTGGCCAGTTGCAGTCGGAAGGCCTGATTTGGCTGCACGATGTGCCGCTTGCGCTTCACCATGTTGTACGCTTCCAGTAGCGGCATCTTCTTGTCGATCATCAAATAGGCAACCAGAAGCGCAGGCGAGCGGGAAACACCTACGCAGAAATTAATTATGAGAGACTAAAACTAACTAAGGCACAGGACCTACACATGTAATCACCTGATATACAGTGGATGAGCACGCGTCCTCGTAGTCGCTCGACTCGTTTGATGAATTTGGAGACAGTCTGGAAATGAGGAATCAATTCTTCGTCCTGAGCATCGTGTAGGTTCAGCTTGAGGTAAATAAACTCGCCTTCGAAGCTGTTCCCGACCTGCGTGGCGCAGTTACAGATGTGGGTGATACCTAACACGTTAAGGAGTCGACTGTCTTCTGCATTCTCACGACTTCCGAGCAGTACGTGGCTCAAAATCACGGTTGGATCTTGGCACGTTGCTGTGCCTAAAGTACGGCTTATAAATTGTGCTAGTCGTCGGAAGATCGATTGTTCCTGTGCCAGGGCCTCGACGATCCGCCACTACAGTCAATACGGTTATTAGAGTACGGTTCGAGTACACATTAGAGCACGCTGTCCTTTTACCTGAGCTGCCATCACCGTATCCTCTTCGTCTGGATTTCGTTTGGAGTATGCCACGATCGACGTGCTCCGAATATGCTCGCCTTCCCGCTGCAACTCATGGCGACGCCCGAATTTCCGTGTGGATGCGTATTTCTGCAGGACTTTCGAGGAGCGCTGTCGACCGAGCAAGCCTGGCGAAGCGTGCGTAGACACCGACGTCTTCCGCGTACTGGTATCCGAAGCAATGCGATAAGAGCTGGGAGATCTCGGACGTTTGTGCATTTTACCTCGATTTGCTAAATCCAGACCAAAAACTTCCACTCCTGGCACGAGTCCTGCAGTCTTGAAATTAAAGAGACTGCGTATGCGTCCTCCGAGGTCCTCCTACAAATTACAAAAAAAAACGAGTTTCGACAGCGACCAAGTTGAAGCAACGATGGCTACATCCTTTCAAATCGGATCGCTAGTCACGTGCTGTCACACAACACTTGCGATAGAGGAAGTTGGCTTACGAGAGTATACAAACTCTCACTGAACGGCAGTCCACAGGTCTCCTTTGCCTAAAGGGAGCGAAGTGACCAATATAAGGTAGGTTGTAAACTGAGTATATTTATAGGTAGGCTAAGCTTGAGCTAAATTAACAAACTAAAAGTCACCTATAGAAAAGCAATGTCATCAGCCAATGGTTGGCCTCAGACGACCCTGGTACCATGTACCAGATATCCCGAAGTATGACGTGTCACACTTCATGTAGCTAGGGGTACACTTAGGGCTACGTACCCCGTTTCATCCTCCCCCACTTAGGTTCGGCTTACCGATCAATCAAAATGAGACAGTGTACGTCACAAACTCTCATTCTCGAAGTCGAAATACATCGGCTTGGCTGCGCGAGCGGCGGAGGCTCACTCTACAGTTAGAGCCTCGAGCAGCGGTTGAGCGATCTTCTTCTTGGTCTCCAAATCGACCTTTGGCATGCCCCGTGGCACTGCGAAGAGCGGCTCGAAAACACGCTCCAAGGCTGCTGCCGGAAAGGCCCAATCTAAGAGCACTAAGCCTCACGGCAAAGGCTCTACACTTTAGGAGACTACTAAGGTGGTCTCGGAGTCGATCGGCTCAACTGGTAACGCGGCAGTGAGCAAGCGCCGCTGTCCGTCGCCTTCGGTCTCCCTAGACAACCGGCCGAACCCTCGGTTCGCCGAACGTGAGTTCAACTCGGGCAGTGAGAACGAGTCCGAGTCCGGGAGCACTCACGATGCTCCTGTGGGATCCGTGGGAGCCCACTCCAGTACCCAGCGAGCACAATGACGAAAGCGTGCAGTCGCTCGCTAGTGATCACGGTGATCACAGGCCCAGGGCGTCTGTGCGCCTTGAGAGTCCTGCCATCAAGGCCAAGGGCACTCCCAAAGCTGGCGACGACGAAGAGGAGAAACCTCGCAAACATATCTCGCTTGCCGAGGGTCTTGCGTGTGCTAAGGCCGCCAAAGCCGAAGGCGCCAAGCCCTCTAAGAAGCTTACGGCTATGAAATCTTCACTCCACGAGGAGAAGCAGACTGGGTACTCCTCGGAACCTCTTTGGTTCCTCGGATAAAGAGGACGAGGAGAATAAAGGGGAGGGTGTTACTTCTGAGCCCCGGGAGACCACTAACGACCTCGATCAGCAGCAAGAGAACTTTTAAGCTGCACAGCGTACGCGTGGAGGTCCGTTGGTGGTATCCGTCAGCCAGGAAGCTGTCATCAACTCACGAGGTCATTGGTCTCCCGAGGAGAGCTCTGGGGCTGACCTCTTCTTCAAGGTTCTTGTCGCTCCTCGTGGTCTTGTTGGCTTTTAAGGGCGTTTGCGAACGTATCCTGGTCCAGATGGAGCAGTTGTTCGTCGACAATTTGGAGACGGCTCGGTGTGTGCTTTTTGCGCCGCACCGAATATCTCTAAAGGACTTCACGTCTTGTCGTAAGAAGCCCAAGAACTGGGGTGGTTTCTACCCTCCCTGGGGCTATCCCTGGGTTCTTCCCGAGAGCTGTCCCAGCTATAACTCATGTGATGACATGTTCTAGGATTGGGTGGAGTCTCTCAAGTACTTACCCTCGGATTAACGGGAACGCCATGAAAATCAGCTGCTGTCCCGCATCCTGGACCAGCGTGATCTTCGTGTCCGGTTCGCCCACTTGGTCAGCAAGCGCATGCTGCCAAGGGGTACTCTGAAGCGCACGGCTTCTAGCGCTCACGATGAGCGCGGGTACGGAAGTGTCGTCAACGTCGGTACCCCGCTCGGGCAAGAAGGTCCGGACTACTTATAAAGCTGCCGCCGCTTCTGTTCCCAGATTGCGACAGCCTTCGGGCAATCAATTAGGAGCCGCTTAATCGGCTCCCACGAGTTCTCGGAGTGGGCATAACCCCTCCACTTCACGAGGACCTGTTGCTTACCGCGACGTCGTTGCTCCTGAAGGATCCGCTCCACGTGGTCGTGGACTTCTCCATTGTGGTCAAGCACTGGCGGAGATGTCCTCGTACGAGTATGAGTACTCGGCGCCTTCGGAACGCTACTCTCATGCAAGTGCTTCATCTGCGGGTCCGCCGCAGGGCCCTGAGGTCGCCCGCCTTCGTCAACGCGTCCTCGTGCTTGAGATTGCACTTGGCCTCGGGACTGGCGGTGATGCTGCCGCCCAGGCCGGGAATCAGGGCGTGCTCGCTCGTCTTGCGGGTCGCCTGGACCTGTTGGGGCGTGAGGTCTCGTTCATGCATCTACGGGTGGACCGGCGGGCCTCTTCGTCCGATCTTGACGAGGCCTTCCGCATGATCCGACGTATCGAGGCTCTGCTGCCACACTGGAGATGCATTTGGCGCACTCCCAGTCGAATGCGTATGGTGCGTACCCGGCGTACTCAGCGTACTCGGCGTATGGCGCCGGGGTCCGTTCATACGGAGCCCCTCCGGCGTACGGCCTTGACCGCAGCCTTGCCGCTCCGACCGAGGCTTGGGTGCCTGCTCCGACGACCTCGTCGACGTGTGTGACCGGCCCTCGCTTTGAGGAGTTGTGCCAAGGTGGGTCGGCGAGTCCGCAACCCCCTGCGGATCATAGGACCGCTTAAGACGTCCAGCGTAGAGCGTCGGGTGCGTCGTCATTGACTTGGGCAGGTCGATGGTGCACGACACATCATGCATGGCCAGGACTGCGAACGGTCCAATGAAGCGGTGCTTCAGCTTGTTGCTGCCGACAGAGCTGACAGTGTCTAGCGGTAGGTTCATCGTGTCTAATAGCACTAATCCCCCCACTTTAAATCCATTTGAGTTTCCTCTTCCATGTTTGTCAGAGTACTCCTTCTGTCTGTCCTGGACCGATGCCATGGCATCTCGGACCCTGCCGATCACGCTCAGCTTGGTATCCACAAAGGATTCCACCTGTTTCCGCAGCGAATCCGGTCTCACATCTGAGACCGGGGAGAAAGAGCTTTCCGAGCCCCCTCCCCACTTCGAATAGAGAATGCAGTGTCTCCTCGAAGAGAGAAAGAGACACTCTGGGGTAGCGGAAGCCATTCAGATAAAACGGCGTGAGCCCCATGGACGCGTGCACCGCGTTGCTGAGCGCAAACTCAACAAATGGAAGCTGCGTCGACCACGTAAGTGGTGCTTCCGTGCACACACTGCGCAGAGTGTCCTCGAGCACTCGATTGACGCGCTCTGTCTGTCCGTCCGTCTGTGGATGGTCCACAATGGACATCGGCAGCCGAGCTCCCAGTGAAGGGTATAGCGTTTTCCAAAACGCAGCCGTGATGCGCGGGTCTCGGTCCGAGACAATCGTCTCCGGGAGACCGTGATAGCGGAACATGTCATCGACGAACAACCTCGCGGTTTGTTCCACCTGTGACGGTAACAGGTACTGGAGCCAGATGTACCATCTTGCTCAGCCGACACACGAACACTAAAGTCCCTGTGTTGCCGTGTCCGTCGGCGGGAAGCCCAAAGATGAAGTCAAGACTCATTAACTTCCAACAGCCAGCGGCATGGGGCAAGAAGATCTTCATGCCTCAATTATGTAACAGAGGTATGTTCGCAAACGGGGTATTGAGAGCCCTTCAGAAGTCGATAACGGTAGATTTACTAAGCAGCGTATTTCAGATTTTGATAATGGTTCATCGACAGCCTCTGATCAAACTAACAGCATAATCAAGCTGTTTTGGCTGACATCGAGAAGCAAGGCCTTACTCGAGGCTAAAGGTTTAGTGGAAGCGATCGTACCACATCTCATTGGATCGGCCAAATCTGACCCGATTGATAGAGATGGGTACATCTGGATTGATTATAATTCAATTTCTGTCTTCAAATTGCAGTCTAATCATCCTAAGCAGGCTATGCCTAAAAACGTCAACTGAATAACCACTCTACAGCCATTCGTTCCTATGACTAAGGGATGATGCATTGAGCTGGTGTTCGCTGGAAGCAAGGATAATGAATTGGATATCAATGAATTCGTTTCATCCGAAGGCGAGCCTCATCAAGGGGTGTTAAGCGAAGTTCATGAAGGGATGTATTCAACCAAGAGTAATGTTGATAACGAAGCTAAGGCAATTCTAGAAGCATTCTACACGAAGCTAAGAGATAACAAAGTATCCATCCCATACCGGCTAGGTCCGGCGTATGGTACTAAAGACGACCCCAAACACATCCAACCTATTACATCGGACAGCCAACCGCTACCTTTTTAATCAATGTCCGCAACGCTTAGCAGCGGAATCCTTCGGAGGAGCACATCGTATAGTACTCGTCAACTGTGGACGGCATATTTTCAATCCAAATGAGCATGTGAGAGTGAAGCGATCCCGTTGAATTTTGTGATTCTGTTGCAGCATAAAATGATTTTGTGTGACCGAAGAGTCCTGAATCCTTTTGAGAACAGCCTTGATCTGAATCCCGATTCAAAACTACATCGATGAAAATGTCCATCAAGCGATCAAAATGTCTATATCATAAACCGTTAGTCTGTGCTTTTGATAGGGTACAATGAGTTGCATCACAACTTACCTTGCACAAATGGCTGGATTAGCCGTCGCTATCGATCCCAACTTTGCTCGAGTAAACTCCAAGCATTCATAGACGCCTGCTTGCATTTCTTCAAATACATCATCTGCGATACCTCCGGCCAGATTAGCCATTTGAAAGGAGCTTGCACTGTCTGGCGAAATCGTAAAAAACAATTTTCGGCTGGCCAAGCTTCAGTTGCATCGAAAAGAGGTCTGCACGTGCTGCTGTCCGCTCATCGTTAGACCCCCAGTAGGATCGCATCCCTGTTGAAATATTATTGTATAATTCACGGACCGATCTGTTAATTTCCGGTGCAGGTGGTATGGGCAACTGATCTGCTATAGCCTTTAATCGGCTCTGCTGGTATTGGACATAGTTTTGAAGGTCTTCACGAGAAACACTAGCAGACCGCTCCATTGAACCTGGCAACATCCGGGCTCTGATTGAAATCGTATGAAGTGCGTTGTGCCTGGCTAAACATCAAACGCAACGAGCGATGCTGGACAAAGCGACGTGATGAGTGCCGCAAACAAAATCTAATGAACTCCAAAAGGCTGATCGGTATAGCACGAGATTCTTCAAGGCCTCCTCGCCCGTAGGGAAACAATTCAGAAAATGAGTTCGTCCAAAATGCCGAATCAAAATCGGACAAAATACTAGATGATCGATAGACCACTACGCGAGAATTATTCGATGCAAGCTGAACACCAGTAGGAACGTCAATATGCCTGAAGTCACTTATCCATCCATCGGCAGTTTGCTCACACATCTCATCTTCTTCGGAAACCGATTCATGGGCAGGTGCAGGTGCGTTATGCCTCCAGGTTGCACGGTCAAGTTTCCCAGACCCATCAGTCCCTCTATATAAACTTTGCTGCGTTGGGCTTGCGACTGAGTTGGCAGGGTTCAGAAAAAATCTATTTTCATCCTATATTGAACAATCAATTGTTGGTAGCGTCGCTTTAGACGATATTGCGTCACCGGAGTGATTAATTTCATTGTCATCTCGGGTGGGAAGTACAATTCCTGTGCGAGACCCAGCCGGTG
The DNA here is from genome assembly GCF_000142945.1 of Phytophthora infestans T30-4. NCBI lineage: Eukaryota > Oomycota > Peronosporomycetes > Peronosporales > Peronosporaceae > Phytophthora > Phytophthora infestans. The sequence goes on along the minus strand of NW_003303733.1, from coordinate 1,101,750 downwards.
GGTTGAGCCGTTCGTCAGACGTCTGATCATTGGAAGAAGATATGTGTTCGCGATTACCATCGCCAGCTTGATCCAGTACGACCCGCGTACGAATTGTCACAATCGTAGTTTCCCACTCCGGTTTCACTTCCACAGATTTGTATAAATGATTATTTGCTTTGTACCAATCTAGCTGTTCTCTTAGGCGCGCGCGAACATCATATTTTTTTAAAGTTGCTGCTTTTTGATCGGTCGTCGTAGCCCCGACCATAGTCACACCAACCACGCCTTCCGAAAACACGTCACGTGGGAGCGTTTCAGCTGGAGGAGCAGGATCTGCCCGAAAAAAATACGCGTGAGAACGTATAGAGGAGTGTTTTCCTCCTCGAACCACAGAGATAAAATGCATCGGTTGCGAAAGATTTAACATTGCATTCTCCGTGAAAGTACTGTCGGAAAAACACATAGACAAACAACCCATAAAAAGACCATTGGCAACAGCGAATTTAGGCGGGTGGCCTCTCTTTCTGTCCAGTAGTGATGATCTGCACGAAGTGCACACCTGCATGGTTAGTTGTTCGTCTTTTACAACAATCCCTGATCTCGCCAACAATATCCCTGCCAGTTCAGCACTCAGACCCGACATATCGTAGTACGTTCGAAGTTCCGATGGGAGTGGTTTTGGAGGTTTTAGTCTGGTTTTCATTGACTGCAGAAGATACGTGCCAGAATCAACTTTTTCCACCTTGACGCGCGCCGCAGGGTGCATACAGTCACAGACACAGCAAGCAAGTTCTTTTAGCAATCCACCCGAGAGATATTTGGCTCCACGTTCGGACGTACGCTTTTCCATTTCGTCAAAATGCTTTAAGAAGTTGTTAACAGCCGCTAAAGTTTTGCCTTCAGGTCCGACACTGGATGTTCGCCGATGCTTCCTTTTTACAAGTTATACAACATGATCACCCTCCCTCATTGATGCTCGAGCTTTTATTTCATGTTTCGATCACGAGCACGCGCGTTATTCGCGAGTTGCTGAGAGCAAGCCTGGCAAAACGGTACTTTGTGAGTTAATTGTGAGCGAATGGGTCTATTCGCCATGCAAGTACATGACACTCGCTCGGAATGCATGGTGCTTTCTAAGCAGAATGGTGCCTTTTGAGTGAAATCATCATGTGACGGCAAGAAAGAAACAAACAAACCATTTAGTACACCCAACAACGCGACTTGGAATTTCCAGGTGCCCAATGACTATGGATGGCTGTTTCCGCACCTAAATATCAAGGTAGGTAGGAGTCATTTTGAACGTTCGAATTACGATTCTACCATGCGACGCTGCCATATTAAATGTTCAGGTTCCGCAATCACATCACTTAATGATATGCTCAAAACAAACTTGTATATTTAAGTGAAGAAACACTTTTACGGGTCAACACGGATGAAAACGACAATTGAACATTACACGAGTCTGTCACGGCAGTTGGGTTTGGCACACAGGCACTTAAACCATAGTTTCTCGCGGGTGTACTCCACCGTTATTTCTTCACCAGCTGAAATATCACGAATTGCAAAGATGCCTATACGAGGTCCATCGCACGATAAAAACTCGACCCATTTGCAGTTAGGCGCGCACGAATGGTTGATAAATCTGGATTCATTTCCACACTTGCCGGCATCTATGAATATCTTGTCATTCCGAATCGTCGTTGTTGCTACCTCGATTATATAGTCGCGACTTCGCTCACTCTTGATACTCTCAAATATGAGTTCGCCGACATACTCAAGCACAAACGATCCTTTTGCCAAGAAGGTTGATGGAGCTAGACCCAGAGCAGTACGCGTTTGAATAATGTTGAAGGAATGTGTCCGGATAAACCGATTACCGCGGCCAAGACCAATTGTACAATTTCTGTCGTCACAAAGGATCTTGGAGTGATAATTACCACAACAAGAGCCATTCTCATCGTAGCACATCTGGTGCTTGCAATCACAGGAGTAATCATCTTGGACAGGGTAAATAGGACGAGTAGCGCCTCCATTGGAAAAATTCGTCCAGAATGTCACGACACCGGGCGGCCACAGCAGGTCTATGGCTGTGCTGGATTGACAGTAAATCGCGGATTGAACATCTTATCAGTCGATTTGTGTTCATCCGTGCAATGTCAACCTGCTCGAAGTACGACCACGTATTACACCAGGCAGACGTTGGACAGCTAATAACGGGCAACGTCCGAGGATGTAAGCAGAGCACTTCGTTGTGGGTGCCAATTCATTATTTACATCGCCTGGTACAGTATGTGTTACCACTGGGCTGTATGAGGTCTGGTTCTCATTGGGTAGGTTCTACGGTCGATGAATTTGCGTTAAGTCCATGTGTTCGAGCTTTCGCCTAAAGTTTTGGGTACGAACAAGAAGACGATAAAATATTCGTGTTGTTGCTGTTGTGACTTTACAACAACGACACTCCACAGCCTTATTCATGTCAAATCTCAAGCTATCTGCGTCACTATTCGAAGGCACTCGTCTGATACGGAATCGATAAAGTTTCACAGAAGCGTCATAGCGCTTTCGCTCTCCCGCTGATATCTCTACAGCATTGCTGTAATTTTGCATGCTCAATTTCGTCAATCCCCAATACTACATGTTTGATCGATATAATGCATCATCCGATATCAGGCAAAACTGGTTAAAATTTTAAGAATCAAAGTTAGAAAATTTGCTCGTTCATTCTTGTACAGTAATGGAAGTGGTGATGCGTGGTACATGTACAACGGTTCTGTATATATCAGCAAACTCGTGTCATCCCCGCCCCCCCCCTCCCAACACGCACACAGACACAGGCAAACACAAGGGCACGCGCAGAATGCTAGCTGCAACGGCAAGGTAAATATTTGAACATCCTACCCAGCTCACTTTTTAATTGTCCACAAGAAGTATGGAGCTGGCTGATCTTCTTCGATCCAGGATCAAGCGCAAACGAGAAAACGCCCACCAGTCTTCGAGAAGACCCCTGACATCGTGGAAATGCTACCCAAAGTCGCTGCCGTCAATCCGCCAGATTCGACGTCCACGCCCTCAGAACCCGCCAAAATGCCGCCGTACATCAGTTTAGATATGTACATCGCGTTTCGAGAAGAGTTCGCAAGTGGATGGAACATCTGGCTAAGTGACGAACAAGTTACGAAGTTGGAGCCGGAACTGAAACAGGAGATGCCGGCAATGAGCCTTGATGAGAAGGCAGCCATGTTTTTCCGACTTTCAGTGTGGGCCAACAAGAAGCAAGACCCCGACATTCAAAACGTCACTGAGATCCCCGATGGAGCGGAAGTGTACGTCGAACGAGTGACGGGGCTGGCCTTGTTCGAAAACAAAATGGCTCAAGGCAACACGAATCGCATCGAGATGGTCACAAAAGTCGAAGTCACTGATTCCGATCTCGAGAACACCACTCCTCCCCCGAAGCTGAGAGTCAAAGCACGGAAGGCAACCAAACTGACGCCGAGCGCCTTTCGCCTAAATTGCCAAAGAAGCGCAGAGCTGGGAAGACAAGCCGGGACGTCGTGGAGCCTGGCACAGGCGAGGAATACCTTCTCGCACAACAGCCAAATAAGGCACGAGCACCAAAGAAGCCGAAAACGGAGTAAGCTCGCGGTTACGTCACCTGACTGATAGGCACTGGCAATCTATCTGGACAAGGATTGCTGTACACCATATAACAAATATATGATGTCTGGTTGTCTCTTTAAACATCAGTAGGCCCGCGCACCGATACGAATCGGGCATGCAAAGTTTGTTAGCGCTCTTTATAGTCACAATGAATCGACGTTAGCAAAATACCACGTACAACTTCGAGCTCGACGTTGTTATATAGATACAAGTAGTATGAGGCCTTGGACAGACGCCGTGCAACATCCTGAGGTAAGTAAAGCAATAACGCAAACGGTTTGAAGGTCGAGTAGCGTAGTATGTGTCCTTGGTGCTGGAGCAGCGCAAAACCGCTACCGAATTCACCGGTTGTATATCCAAAACCACCACCAGTGGCAGGTGCCCCAAAAGCCGACGAAGCAGCAGGCACAGCATGAAAGGCACTGCTTGTGGCCGGTGCGCCGAATCCTCCAGTGGCAGGGCGTGATGCACTACTTCCAAACAGATCACCGCTTGTGGCGGGAGCATTAGGCTGCGATTCAAATCCACCAAAACTGCCAGTTGTTGTAGACGTCGTAGCTGAGCCAAAAGCGAACGATCCAAAGCCCCCCCCCCCGCTAGAGGTAGCACCTAATGCAGATGGCTGAGTGTTGCCAAAGCCTCCTGTCGCTCCAAAGGCTGAACTCGCTGCTGGTTGCGCTCCGAAGCCTCCGACCGCTCCAGTTTCAGTCGTCGTAGCTTCGGGTGCCGGAGCATTCTGCGTGGCTGCCGCCAGTGCCGCTGCTGGGTTCGTGCGCTTCAAGTAGTCTTCATACCGCTGTGATCCAAATAGTCCGGGAGACAGACGCCGTATGTGTGAATGAGTGACGTTGTTGTTTGAATGTAATATTGATAGCTACTCAAGTGTTCTGTTGCGCGAATGTCGTTCTTCACCGACTGGGTCAACATTCAGCCATTGTATCATAACGTTTTAGTAATTATCCAGTATTGCGTCATTATTGTACCTGATTTGTTTTTAGTAGCTGCAATCTATTAAGTACAGAAGTACGTTCTTATGCGTTCTTATAGGATCCACGACGGTTCTGGAACCCACCTAAGGGCCGTTCTTAGCCGATTTCTTGCAAGTGGATGAGAGTTAAGGTGGATGGTACTTTTTGTGCTTGATTCGGCTAAGAACAAACTTAAAACTGGTGGATGGCCTTAGTGGCTAAGGTTGAAGGAGGGGTGGTTGACATCTAATATTAGCTTATAACTGCGATGTATCACTTTGATCGCTTTGCATTTGTTCTCTTCCACTATCGCAACAAAATGCGCACACCCAGCGAGATCATAGCGATCACTCGTCGTCTTCGCGATCGAGCCAACGTCCAACGGCGATAGATTGACAGGGGACCGTTGGTTGCTGATGTGGACTGAGTGCTTCAGGAGACTTGATGGAATGAGCTGTATAAACTCAATGTGTCGTTCTATCCCGTCAGGTATGTCTCTCCTCCGGTCCACCTTCCGTCCACGGCCACCAACCCTAATTTCACACAGTGGACGTGGATCAAACGGACCATACGGCGTCCACTGCCATATGGATCCAAGTGAAATGATTGGGCCATGGAAGCATAATCCACCGTTATTTTTTGGCTAAGAACGGCCCTAAGACTCTGGATATAAATATCCAGAGAACATGTACTTGTTTTGGGCTTTCCAAGTACATGTACATGTATTAAAGTATTAAGATTATGTAAATTTTCGTCAGTAGGGTGGCTAAATTCAGTTTGTTTATCTGCTCGATTATGCTTTTTGTCTTTTCTGTGCAGCGTTTGTGACGTTTTATTAATTAAACCTCCTTTTAAAACGAGGTTATTTATAATGATGATGCTCATCAAAACGTAGCTCTCTGTAGTGCGCAACGTGCCTTAGAGCATCATGGCAAACTGCGCGACAGCAGCCACGTCCTCCATGCTCGAATCTACACCAGCTGCGTCTTCAGGCAGTGAGCTACCTGGCTCCTCGAATGAGACCCAGTGTCCTCGATCGGAGCCCAAACCCGTTACCAAGAAGAGAACACGACGGACGCCGAAGAAGCGCGAGCCGAAGCCGAAGAAACCACAGATCCGCACGTACATCCGTCGGAGAGTGAGTGCACTACCGTATCCACTGCAATCTGTGCAACTATAATTGATGGATTGATTGTTGATACGGTACAGACGGAGATCGAGGAACTGACAGACGAGATGAAGAATCTCAAGAAGCAGATGGCTTACTTCGCATATAGGAACGAGGTTCTTAAGCAGCGTGAAGCTCTGGCGGAAAAGGAGATGATGAATAAGACAATACGCAATGCTCTGCATGCCCAAAGGCTGTCGTTCGCCAGCACCATGTCCATGGTCACGCAATTCTTCGTACGTATAGAACTAGTAGAGTTTTTTGTTTGTCATTCTGTGCTCAAGCTCTGATCGGTTATCTGAATCTCCAGCGTGACTCTGCTACGGAGCCATTTGACTTGCCTGCGAGACTCAATAAAGATCCATTACAGCGCCAAGCTGCTCTCTTACGAATGAAACACGATCGGCTACAAGTTGCCCACCACTTCATGCACCAGAGACAGCACTATCGATCGACATCGGAGTTCCGCGACCGAAAGAAATTCGAGGCGGCCAATGGAGATCTAGTGTCCATTCAATTCGAGATCATGCCTTTACCAGGAGCACGCAGCGTCAAGAATATCGTCGACGCCCTCCAGTTCTTTGTCTACAATCTCGAGATCAGTATTTCTGAAGCGGTGGGCGACATCACCATCCGAGAAAACGACGACGCAAAGGCTGGAAGTCCTGTAGCTCAGCATCGACTCGTAGCTACAGTGGCGGATATGGTGCAGACAGATACGAACAACGTGGCGTTCGCAGAGTATCGTCCTGCCGGACCTCCGGCTAGTGGAGAGCAAGAATTGGGACTCATGATCTGCGATACCGTAGATGAAGACGAGTTGTATCCGTATCGACCCGAAAGTCGCGTCAGGCAAGACATGACGCAGATCACGCAAATAGCGTGGCATCAGCACGAGGTTGGAGAGCCGATTATTGTCATGACGCGATGGTGGTGCTTGAGGATCCGGAAATCCGACATCTACATGCCGGCATTCGTCGTGGATCGGATCCGAACTGGTGTCGAGAAGGTCGGTGCAGCCATGTTTGCGACGGCTAGGCATGCAGGAGGAATGATCCTTTAGACGATAGAACTGAACAGGCCGGGATTCTTTTTGGTATAACAAAAATTGTTTTTTTTGTTTTTTTAAAATAGCGACGAAGTTACCCTAAAACTTCAAGTACGGGTAGTGCATATAATTGTTAGCTTGGAATTGTTGTTAAAAGACTTCAGCAGATGTGAATTCCCGTGTCATACGGACAAGATCACTGGGCGGACAGCAGATCCCAAAACGTGCGTGTAAAGTGGATTTGTTTAAGTACTGTATGGACCGTTCTCCGTGTGTAAGGTCGAGAGTTCTAGATCAAGATTACAATCGCAGAGCTTCATAACGCGATATGCTGCCACGGAAGCAAGTTGATCTCATGATTGGCAGTCCCTCATGCTCGACGTCCTCCAGCAGCGACGCTACTGGAGCCTCGGACGAAACTCAACCGGATGCTGCTCCAGTACCGCGACGGGCAGCGAAAAAACGAACGTCAACTCGCAAGCCGAAGCCGCCCAAGATCCGGACGTACACTCGACGACAGGTAAGCGTAGCTTCGCCTATGACGTCGATCCGCAACTCTTCGTTCTTAAAAATCATAATATTGTGCAGACAGAGATCAAGGAACTAAGAGACGAAATAAAGCGTCTGAAGAAGCAAATGGTCCAATTTGAGTCCAGAAACCAGAAACTCAGGCAACAAGAGGCGCTGGCTGAGCGAGAAATTATGAATAAACTAGTGCGGGATTCGCTTCACGCGCAGAGGTTGTCATTCGCCAGCACGACATCCATGCTCACTCAATTCTACGTACGTTTTTTATTCTTCTTTTAATTAGTATTATTTCGTCTCACAAGAATGGACACTTTTTTCTACTACAGTAGTACTACTGTAACAGCGCGATAGCGTTACCGAGCCTTTCGATCTGCCTGCACGACTCTGTCGAGACCCAATCAAACGTGAGACTGCTTTACTTCGCATGAGAAAAGATCGAATAGAAGTTGCGCTTAACTTCATGCTTCAACGAGAACACCACTATGCAACTTCGGAATTCTGCGACCGAAAGAGATTCGAGGCGACCAACGGCGACTTCCTGTCGCTTCGCTTCGAGATCATGCCATTACCCGGAGCTCGCTGTATTAAACAATCATTAACGCGCTCCAGGGCTTCGTTTACAATCTGGAGATTAGTATTTCTGAAGCCATAGGAGACATCGCAGTACGTGAAAATTACGACGCGATACCTGGTAGCCCCGTAGCGCAGCATCGACTTGTGGCTACGATCGGTAATACAATGCAGACCGACACTAACATTGTCGCGTTCGCAGAGTACCGACCGCCTGTCAGTGGAGAACTGGAGCTCGGCTTAATGATCGGCGACGCAGTGGATGAAGACGAACTGTTCCCGTATCGTCCAGAGACCAGAATTTGTCAGGACATGACCGTCATCACGCTAGTGGCGTGGCACGAAGCAGAGCGTCAAGAACCGGTAATTGTCATGACTCGGTGGTGGTGTCTGCGACTCCGAAGATCACACATCTACATGCCACCGAAGGTTGTGGATCGGATTTGCTCTGGTCTCGATAAAGTCTCACAGGCCATGCTCTCGACTGCTCGACGTGCCAGTGGCTTGAGCGTATGAAACCCGCCTCCAACAAAAGAGCTGCACATGAAGAAACAGATACATTGGCCCGTTTACAAATGTGTTTTTAACGTTGTTAAGAGGTTGCTCGAGCTTGGGCATTTAGTTCGTCCAGAACGTCTTCTGAGGTGATAGCAGCCTTTCGAGTAGATGCCGTTTTGAGCTCATCCAAGAAGTTCATGGGCGTTTTAGAGGAGGCTTCGGAGCTTGCGTCTCCGCCTGTTTTTCGCTTCATTTCGTCCATAAAGTTCAGCGGTTTTGTTGCAGTTGATGTAGCGTTGGCACTGGAAACTTCAAGCTCACTCGCAGAATCTGATGATTTGCGTTGAAAGCGATTCTGCAGTTCACCCAGGAAATTGACTTTGCCACCTCCGAATGGGGTCGGTGGAGGAGCGAAACCTTCAGGTTTGGACGCGGTGCCAGTCTCCTCTGCCTTCCGAGCTTCTACAAGTTTCAGAAGTGCCTTGGATTTAGGCTGTACCACCATCAGATCCTTGGCTACCTTAATGTCACTCTCCGTTGTACTCTTCGGTGTCGGCGGAGTCGATCGACGACCTCGTGGCGTCCTGACGACTTTTTCATCCTTTTGATGGCAGCTGTCCCTCTCCACTGACGCTGAGGCGCCAGATTTTCGGAATGGCGACTGTAAACGAACCTCTTTTCCACTTACCACACGCTTGGGGCTGCAGAAATCATTCTCAAGAAACTGCAGCACCCCAACTGCCACTTGAAGAGATTTAATTCGCTTAAAGCCGCGGGAAGGAGCTGCCTCCAAAGGCAAATCCGACGCTACTTCAGATTCGGTATCAACCGTCGACAATTTGTCTTCTAGTTGCATTAACCGTGTAGCTTCCAGCTCTGTGTCAGTCGAAGAGGACACTTCTACCACAGACAAATTATCGATTGGTGCTGCCGCTGCACTTGCCTCTTCGACTGTAACTTCGTTGATACTGAGACTGCGTTTCGCGATGGCATGATCCAGCTCCCGTTTCCTGGCTTCCGCTTCCTCCTCAACAGATAATTTCTTGAATGCTGCACGTTCTCGTGGCTGAATGTCAATATCCGCTGGAAAAGGTCCACGAATGCGAAATGCGTGGCGAATTTCGGGATCAAACGCTCGAACCTGCGCAACTTCCGCTTGGTACTGCTCGAACGAAGGCGTCATTGCTGCCCACGCACGGTCCCCGTGAGCCAATTCGCCTCTAACTGTATCTCTATCTTTACAGAGCACTAAATGTTGCTGCTTGGCTTGCTCCCGTAACGCGATTAGAGTAGCTTTACCGAATGAACGTTGTAAATTTTCGTTACGAGCATCCTCCGCAACTGCGACGTACTCTGCTTTCGCCTGTGGAATGAGCTCGTCGTCCAGTTGTTTCAACCGCATACGCTTTGATTCAATTCGAGCACGTTGCCGGTCAAATTTGTCCAATCTAGTATCAATTTCAATGTCTGTCGGGTAGCAAAAAATCGGATTAAGATGCTGCTTCGATGTAAGTTCTGGCAACGGAACATCTCGTCGTGAACATTGAACTGGATCCCAGCCAGCCTTAATCGTTTCACGCTGCTGCTGAGCAGCCAGTTGACGTACGTGATCAATAAAACTCGTTCTCCACGTATTTTTCCTACCATCTTTGTCAAAGGCGAAAACATCCGGCAGAACACGCGCCAAAGCTCGACGCTCGTTAACGTCGTAATTCATAAAGTCCACAAAGAACGAGGCGCTCTCAATAGCCAGGAAATTCGCACGAGCAATGTCGTCTTCATGCGTCACCAACCAGTGTAAGAACCGGTTTGTTTTAAGATAGGTAGCCAAGTCGTACGTGTACAAGACGCCTCTTTCTTGAGCTCTCGTGATCAACGCATCAACTGACAAATCAGCAATGTCAACAGGAATGAAAGTACGCATCAATGCGAGGCTTTCGTCGTTCTTTTCGCGTTGTTTTTTCTGCCATTCTGCCTCCTTCTTGCGCAATTCATCGGCGAATTCTTTGGCTTGTTCACGTCGCGTTCTCCAGATTTCGACATCGCGCATGGTTCGTTCTAGTTCAGCTTCAGTGTGTTTCAAATCATGTGCACGAGATGTAGTGATCTTCGCTGCCAGTTGAGTGGCTTGAGTGCACAAAGTGGATAATCTCTCGCTTCCTTGGGCACATTCAGGGATGGTTCGGAGAGTGTAAAGTAACGCACGCTTGATTTCTAGTGTGCGCTCTGAAATGACAAAAGAAGGGGATAAAATTTCAGCAGCGATGGAGGCACCGAAGCGATCGGTCTCAGAGCCCAGCCATTCCAGCAACGTCTGCAGCGCACTTTGCTCCGTTCTCATCGCATTTTGTACCGTTAAAATGTCCTCTTTGATACCCTCCAGTTGGCTGGTGAGTGCGAGTTCTTGCTCCGCAAAGAGCATAATATCGCTGGTGTCTTGTTTAGCACATTGAAGCTCAGCGTCTACACGAACAGCCATGAGAGTCTTCTTGGTTTGGACCATGTCGATCTGATAGGCTGTGGCTCTCGCTTTCAGTTCTGCGACTTGTTGAGCCTGCTTCTCCAGTGAACACAGCTTCGCAGCTAGAAGACTGTTGGCGTCATCTTCGTCCGCGCAACGTGCTGGTTGCGACAATTGCTGCATCTCAAACACTAACCGATCGTAGCGTTCCTCACAAGCTGCTAGATGGCGGTCCGCTGCTAAGAAGGCGTTGCCCTTTGAGCTCTCAACTTTCCATAGTAAATCTTCCTCTGAAATGCCGAGAGAGGCTTTGAGGACGTTGACCTGTTCTTGTAGTTTTTCGAGCTTGTTATCGTGTCGAATGAAGGACGTTCGTGGACTGCAGAGAGGAAGCGCCAAAGAGCTTCCGGCATTGTCGAAGTCATGGGAAGGAGATGCAGGACCAATTGGAGCCACACTAGGTCGTCGACGACCGATCGGGGACATGATAGGCGACGATGTACGACGAGAAACTTGGACAAACACCGGCTCTTGACGCTGTTGCTGTTGCTCGAAAATCGTCGAGTACGTTCTGGATTTCTGTGGGGATTGCTGCATTGGCGTCGAGCGCCCTGAGGTGGTGGATGCCGTACTCGCTCGGCTTGTTTTTGTTGCTGTGACTGCGAGACTTTCAGTGATGGAGGCTCTGCTGTTCTGTTTGGGTTGATGGTTCTGTTGGCGCTGTATTACCCGAGCCGTTCCCAACGACGCGTTAGCTGCGCGATTCATCGCTGTACTTGCTGCCGTTGGCTGCGCAGAGGTGAATCGTTCGTGCTTTGCAGTTAGCCGAGTCGCCCCCGTTTCTCGCTTGGCTGTACTATTCGTTGGAGATGGTGGTTTCTTGCTACATGTCGTACTGACTTTTCGTGGAGGAGCCACTGCAGCTCTGCTCTCCATCGTTGACTGTAGAGAATAAGTCTTTGCAAGCATTCGTCCTCCTGGAGGCACATACACGGTACTACCTCGACGCTCCTCCACCAAATATCTCGATTTTATCCCTTGTTCCGCTGCACTATTAATAGTTGCTCTGGACTCTTGATTAGCAGCGAGATTTGAAGTAGACGTTGAGGAGCTTGCAGCTGAGCTGGTCTCGCGTTTCTTAGTTGATGTCATGGGTAGTGCGGTGCTGCCCACTGTAGCTTTCCTGATAGGAACTTTAACTAGTCCGAATTTGTCGTAGAGTTGTTTCTTGTAGGCAAGGAGCTCCAGACCTTCCTCGTACAGACGTAGACACGCAGCTGCAGCGATGTTGCGCTTGGGGACAGGAGGGTGGGTAGATGCTGAAGAAGAAGAAGAAGAAGATGTGGAGCTAGACAATGAGGCTTGGAGATTCTGCTGATGGACACAATGTCCTCTACGCTGCATACTCTAGTCAACCAAACCTGCAGTCTGACGCAATTGCGGCATCTCGCCAACAAGTTGCAAAATAAGCTGCTATTCTTATGCACTTCAACATTTATTCACCTATAGCAGTACATAATAGCAAAAACTTAACATACTGATAGCTTCACTCATTATGTTGCCATTCTTCGAGCGCCTTGAAGATGCCGGCGCTCCGCCTCGTATGCTCGTCCTGCGGCGTCCCCAGCGCTGGATCCTTGTGCTTTAAGTGCAACGGAGAGCTCTCTACCCCTTCGCTATTCGACTGCGCCAAACTAGGACTTATCCCGGAGCTCCAGGAGCTCGTACAGCAGGTCCGAACCCGTTCTTAACAATTTTCTTCACTTTGAACTAACATGCTATGGTTATAGGACCCGGCTTTCGATATCAATGCATTAGACTCAGCGTCAAACGCCACGTTACTACATCACGCTGCTATCAGCGGCAAAATGGGCGTTATGGAGTGCGTTTTCTAGCATTTTCATCAACTCATCACGCAATTAACGAGGCTTTTGTGGTAGGTTTTTACTCGGGAATGAAGGATTGAGGGCGAAAGTGGATGTAGACGCCCTGGAAGGGGATATGCAAACGACGCCACTGTTCTGGGCAGCCTCCCATAACCAGATCTACGCGGTGGAACTGCTGCTTCGTCATAAAGCAGACTTGAATTTCAGAGATGGCCTGGGGTTTACGCCGTTTTTAGTGGCGATTCAACGTTGTTTCCCCATTACAGCAGCGTATTTGGTGGCTAAAGGCTCAGACATTGACCAACGGATGCAAGGTGAGTGGAGTTTAGCTATTGGATATTGTTTTTTTGTTGCTAAAATGATTTTATTTTAATGCTGAAAAAGATGGAAGCCAGAAAACAGCGTTGATGCTGCTTTGTCAGCCCCAGCAGTTCCACTTGGACACGTTCCGCATGGTACTGAGTCTACAGGCAACGATCAACGCACAAGATGCCGACGGGAACACTGGTAACATCAGGGTTTTAACACGTTTTTTACTCGATAGCTAAACTCTCTAAGCAGAACTGAGTTTATCTTTTCGACAGCTCTGCACCATGCAGCCATGAACAACATCGCGATGGCTGTGCGAATGCTACTAGACGTGAGAGCGGACACGAGTATAGTGAACAAGGACGGACTCACGGCATTGGCCACTGCTCGAGCTCGTCTTCATCCTGACTCAACAGCGTGTCACCTTTTAACGGAGGACGAACAGCTCCAAAATCTAGCGCAAAGGATCTCAATCCGGTACGTTTTGGACGCAGACACAAGTGAATTATCTGCGGTGAACTTACCTTTTTTATGATAGAAACAAACGCTCGAAGACAACGTGTACAAGCTCGCGTTTCTCGTGCCGTGGGTGGTGTTTCCTCTCGCTTGTTACGTGCTCGTGACTGTGAGTGGAGCGCTCTACATCCTGCTGTGTCTTTGCATTCTACTGGCTGCTGCGATGCTGCTGCTTAAATTGTTACAACGAGGTTCCTACGGCGACAAGCGGAAGGCAGCGTCGCTTATGTTCGGGATCAACGTCGCGTCCATCGTGTATCTCGTCGGCAGTTTTCCTCGGTTCAGTGGCCACTGCAGCACTGCGTTCTGTGCAATCTCCGCCGTGTCCTGTGCGTCGATCGGAGTTACGCTGTACAAAACAGCCACGTCTGACCCAGGCGAGGTGTTCACTTCATACGACGAGAAGCTGCGTAACATCCGCCACCTCGTCGAGTCCAAGCTACCCAGCGCGACGAAGCTGTGCCTCACATGTCTACACAAGAGACCGCTACGTGGGAAGCACTGCGCCGAGACGAACTCGTGCATCGCCAGGTTCGACCACTACTGTCCTTTTGTGGTGAATGCCATTGGAGCACGCAACCACGCAGCGTTCCTAGGGTTCCTCTTGTCTGCGGTACTGTCCATCGGTCTGGAACTCATCGCGTGTTGGCGGTTTGCACGCGCTCAACCGGAACTCGTGGCGGACTTTACTGTTCACTGGCAGTACTGGAAGTGGAACACGTCGTTGTGGGTGCTTCTATCGGGCCAAAATGTTACTGTTGTCACCACACCCGGACTGCTAGACTGGATGTGGAGTGTCGCTCACTTCCAGCCATTTCTCTTCTGCGTCATGCTGCTGGACGTCGTGCAGATCGCGTGGATCGCGTACATGTTGTTCTTCCACGTTTATCTCATGAGTGCGGCTCTCACGACGAACGAGGTCGTCAAGAACGAGAATCTCGAGCGCGCGTACTCTCGTGGGATTTGGAACAATATTGTCGACTTTTTGGGTTTGCCAGGTCAACGACCAGTGGATTGGCGTCGCATTTACGATCTGGACGAGTTCAAGAACCAGATTGAGTTGGCGTCACATCAGATGAGGAAGGAGCTGTGAGTTAAGAACATGGAGAGGGGGGGGGTCGTTTTCTTTTAGAAACCTTGCATTTTCGATCAAAGAATGCGCTCGAGACAGCGTAGACGTGCGCTACGTGAGCGGGGGTTGATCGCGATCTCTTCATCCGTAGCTTTGGTGGCTTTTCGACGTGGTAGACGAAAGCGCTTGCTCTTTAATGGATCCACGTCCTCGTCGTCATCATCTTCCCACTCTTCCTCCTCGTCGTCTTCTTCTCCAATTCGCCCCTTCTCGTCCTAAGACCGAAAATAAGACACTTCCAAACTCGTCCACTTCTAGAATTTAGAACGCACCAGTTCGCGGAAAAAGTCCTTAATCGGCCGGTCCTCCAGCGAATGGAACGCGATGGTCACTAGCATCGCCACAAGTTACATCGTTAGTATCTACAGTAGTTCAATACTAAAATATTGATATCGCGATTCTCCTACTTACCGAGTCGCCCATTGGGTGCCAAGTGCCTCACGAGCTGCTTCACGCCACTGTCAACGTGAAAAAGCTCGTCGTTCACGTAGATCCGCAGCGCCTGGAAGCAACGCGTGGCAGGGTGTGTACTTCCCATTTTACTAGCACGTTTGCCCTTCTTCTTCTTCCCTTTATCCCCCGATTTCCACATATTGGCGATTCGTTCAATGCACTCGCGCAGATCTTTCGTCGTCTCAAACACTTTGCCTTTCTCTTCTCGCTCCCTTACAATAGCCTTGGCAAACTCCTTAGCTAGTCGTTCCTCTCCGTAATCCCTAAAGATCTTCGTCAGCTGCACTTCCGACAGGCTATTCACCGCATCGGCAGCGGTCGATAGCGATGCGTCTAGCTGGTTAAACCTCATGTCCAATGGCCCGTCGTTCAGCACACTAAAGCCTCGTCTCGCAGCGTCAAAGTGGAAGCTATTGGCCCCCAAATCAACAAGAATCCCGTCTACTTCATCTGGGAATCTAGCAGCTTCTAAATGCTTTGCCAAGTCAGCGTACGATCCGTTCTGGAAGCTCACGCGGCCATGGAACTCGGACAAGTTGGCTTGAGCAATGCTTAAAACCTCGGGGTCGCAGTCGATACAGAGCAATCTGGCGTCGCTAAAGCGTTGCAAAATGGCCCTTGAATGGCCTCCGAAACCAGCAGTGCCGTCCACAAAGTAAAGAGGCTTGGAAACATCCGAAACATTGCGCGACAAGGCAGTAACAGTCTCTTGCAGCAACACAGGGATGTGTACGGGTGGCTGAGCGCCTTCACTGTCACTTTGACTGGTACTGAACAACGCACAAGACCCGGTAGGTGACACACCGCGCACTAGCGACGGAGACAACGTCCTAGACGCACGCAACGCAGTGGAAGAGCGCAAGCGCAACAGCGTCATTTTGGTCCGCTCGTTTTTCGACTGTTATCACGTTAGACAGGGAATAAGTAAATACATTTGTAGCTTTCCAGTGGTCGTAGCAAAAAATTACACTTCAAAGTTTCATACGCAATTTTACAGTTAAGTTATAAAGCGTCTTAGACCGGAGTCGGAGGCGCCATCCACTTAGCGTAGACGCTACGAGAGCCTTGAGCTGCTTGCATAAGTTCCAGGACTTCCTCACGTGTTAAGTTACGTGGCAGCTCGTCTCCACGCCACAAGAACGAGTGAGGTTTCCGACGTGCATTCACCTCCTGCGTGAGATTTCCAAGAGCGCGGACGTCTACGCAGAGTCGCATCACCCTCGACTTGCCGCCTTGAGCCCGCTCGAAGCGCACCACGTTGCTCTCCACCAAAAAGTCCAGAGATTGCTTGATACTCTCGCTACACAGAGCTTCAGCGTGACCCAGCTGTTGACGCAGGAACAATTCCTTCGCCAACACTTGCACACGACGTACAACATCGCGCTCTGTGTGTTCCACATCCTCGTCAAGAAGACTCCAAATTCCCTGAGTCGTGAGCCACAGCGAGTCCATGAACGACCAGTTCAACGACAGCACGAAGCTCGTCAACTTTGAATTGTTCCAGCTCTTCACATCCACCGTCACGGTGCCCGAAGACTCGTCCACTTGACACTCGGAAGCCTCCGAGAAGAAGTGGTCCACGCGAGCGTCAACGTCAATAGCTTCGTGACGACAAATGTGGCGTAAGAAGTTCCAGATCATCCGAGCTTGTTGTTTCACCGTCCAGATATCCACTTTGTGACTTGCGTAACTTTCGTCACATTTAGAACGTTGACGTAGAGCAGCATCCAGAGCTCCAAAAAGCGCCATTTCAGGCAGGAAAATGTGTAACAAGTGGTTACGATAGAAGCCGAGCTCCAACGCTCGCACTGGGTACTGCAAATGGGGAGTCACAACGCCGTTTGCTTTCGTCTCTACGTTCAAAACTGCCAGCGCGTGTTCAGCGATGTCATCGTTCTCCACGTGAGCTACAGTGGCTCCTCGTTTCTCCAGCTCCTCCACGAGCCACACAGTGCGTGTCTCCAGCATTTCTTGCGTCACATACGCGCGCTTCCACATGAGCAACGCAGCCACAATCGCAGTCGACGTGATGGTTCCAGACGTCTGCATGCGCTCAGCTACCAGCTCCGAGGACGTCTGAAGTGACGACGTTTCAGTAAGAGGCACAGGCTCTCCAAAGCGCACGTACGAGTGGCCAAGACGGAGGAAGAAGAGATCCCACACAGACCGAAGCAACACAGCCAGACTCTCCTTCTCCTTGGGCTTGCCGAGCAGCTGGTTGGCGTATCCATCGACCTCGTAGACCTTGTCATAGTCCAGCGCGATGGGGACGACCAAGACCGTCTTCTTCTCCTTGTTGACGTCTTCATCAGACGCTGCTTTCACGTAGTTGAGGAACATCGACATGAACCCCAATCGGGGTTTACACACTCGCCCATGACGTGATCGTCCACCTTCGATAAAGACTTCCACAGGGTTCCCGTCCTCCAGTAACTCGTGTACATACTGTTCCAATACCTCTTTATACAGATCATCGTCCTTGAACGACCGACGGATGAAGAAGCTGCCGTTAGCACGTAGAAACGAGCCCACAAGAGGCAGATCCAGGTTGTTCCCAGCTGCGATACGAGGCAAGGGGATGCCATACGCGAAGCACAAGTAGCTGATGATCAGATAGTCCAAGTGGCTCTTGTGGGTGGGCGCAAACACGACGCTCACGTCTCCCTCGGACGCTTCCAGTACGCGACGTACATGATGGAGACTCTCCAAGTCCACGTGAAGCCCGTTAAAGAGAAGCCGCCACGTCTTCGTGAGCAACCAGCCCAGACAGCGAACAGCAGGCATAAACATATCGGACTTTAAGCCCTCAAAGATCTGAGTGACGCGTTTCAACTCCGTTGGGTTCGACGCTTTGACTCTCTCGACGAGATTTCGGTGGTGAGTACCAGCAGAAGACGGAGGTCGTCCCAGTAGATTCACGTCCACTCCAGAGCGACAGATGAAGAGTAAATCCAGTACAGCCAGTCGCACGTCGGCCAGTTGACGTGCGAGGCCTGGTGGGGTCTTGATGGAGCTCTGTGTCATCAGAGAGCTCGCGGTCTCGGCGCAACGCTGGTCGATGGACGACAGCAGCCACGTCGGCTCCATCACGTTGACGAAGCCGTGCTGGCGTGTACAGTCGCTCTCGTCGTCGTCGCAGTCCTGTAGTAAGGGCTCTTCCGACGGCAGCGTCGTCCAGTCCTGCTCCAAGGTCCATTTGTCCATCTGCTCGGTCTTAAGGTGCAGAGGAGCGCTCTTGGGCTGTTCTGCGCTGATCTCCTTGGCCTGGAGAGCCACGGCTAGCGCCATACTGGACGTGGCCACAACGCGACCGGAGGCTTTGGCTGCGTGTTCTTGCTGCTGACTCGCGTCCGCCCTCTTGAGCAGCTTGCGCACTTTGTCTTGGTACTTTTGATAGCGCAGCTGCAGCCTTAACGCGGCTCCATTGGGCACCAGAAGGAGGCGTAAGTGCGCGGGAAGCTTCGGTCCACTCGGCGCAACTAACGGAGCGCTGCGCCATTCATCCAAGACGTGCTTCTTCCCCATCGGCTTAAGCATCGTGTCTGCCGGAATGTTGGCGAGTGAGCTGTTGGTGTGCGGCAAACACAAGCGGGCTGCTATGATGAAATGTGAAATCTTTTTAAGCTGATAGCTGACAGACATTTGAGAGCAGTACTGATAGTGACAGCATTAAATGGATACTTTATATAACGATAATAAGCGACTTCTAATTGGAAACAAATTATTGTTTGCATTAAATGTAGCAGTTTTTTTACCAGCATCAACGTGACCGTTTCCGGTGTCCCAGACCTTTGCTGCCACGAGTGAAAACGTACAACTACAATGAAACCCCATTAATCTAATTGGTGTGCGACTGCTCTGTGTATTTTGCTGTGTGAATCGCAAATTGCACAATGGATTGGAAAAGGATGAATCCTTGCGCTCACAAATTTAAAGTTTTAGCTAAAACTGTCTGCTGCAGTGGCTGACGCGGCGGCGAGCTAGATTAGTACCTTTTTAGAGCGAAAATTTTCGGCCAGAGATATCAAAATCTGCACATAAATCGACATTAGAGGACAGAGAGCAAGACGAACTGTCGTGCGTGGTAAATAACACCATCGTCGACGTTGAAGTGATAATTTAGATTTTCAAATCTAAAACTCCCTGATCTTGTCACCCTGTTTCTACCCTAATCTGGGATTTACACCTGAGTCAGTCGCGAGCTATAATGGACGCCAGTCCACCGAGCCAATTTTAGAGGCGACGCTGCTTGGACGAACAGCTCCATTTCCCCGTCGCCCACCGCCACTGGCCGGTCCTCTTCGCTCTGCAGCATCATGTCGCGTCTGTTGTGGCTGCTCGCCGCCTTTTCTCCTCTCGCTTCAGCCACCTGCTCGTCCTGTGACGTACCCACAGCTGCAGCTTTGACCTTCTGCTCGCCCTTCGTCACGTACTCTGCCTGTCGCTCCGGGGGCTCATGGACTGACATGGCTAGTAAAAGAATGCTACATATTCCAGTACCGCTTTTTAACTTTTGTGTTCTCAGGATGCCACTGCCGAGGAGCAGTACAAGAAGCTGGTGAATGCCACAACCATAGCCAGTAGCTGTGAGACGGCATTGAAGCGAACCCAGTGCATGGCAGTCTTCAACGTGTGCGAGATGGGAACACCCGAGACTTTGTGTCTTGATAGCTGTGTTGACGCTATTAAGACGTACTGTATCGCCACTCAGTCAACCTTAAAAGCACCTGCCTGTGGAGACGACAGCAGTCCCATCACTGGCATCAGTGACGAGGGCAAGTGCTTTGACACCGACTACAATGGACCAGAAAAAGCCATTTGGGTCATTGGGTTCGCTATCGCCGTGGTATTCTCCTTCCTGGCCAGTGTCGGTATCAATTTACAGAAGAAAGCGCTGAAGCAGAACGAACTTATGGCCGAGCCCAAGCCAGCGTATCGATTGCCACTGTGGATGTTAGGCTTCATCCTGTGTGTCGTGGGGTCTGTTCTGGACTTTGTGGCCTTTGGCCTCGCGCCTCAAAGCCTGTTAGCTCCTCTGGCAGCGCTTACTCTCGTGTGGAATATGATGCTCGCCCCATGCTTCAACAAGGAGAAACTGAGCAGGAAAGACATCGTCTCGACGCTGATAATCTTCGTGGGGGCGACAATCGCCGTCGTCTTCGCGTCCCACACGTCGCCGTCGTACAATCTGGAGATGCTCATGCAGCTCTACCGCGATCCGCTCACGATCGTCTACTTCTGCGTCGTCTTCCTGACTGTCGTGGCCCACTTTGCAGCTATCAAAGTGGTCGATAACTTGTGTCTGATGAGCAAACGACATCGAATTATCCAAGTGGGGACGCCAGCCATGTGGTCGACGATCCGTCTCGTGGGATATGCTGGTCTCGCAGGAACCTTAGGCGGCCAGTCGGTTCTATTCGCCAAATCGACCGCCGAGCTGCTCAAGGGCGTTTTTAACGGAGACGCCAGCTGCTTCGTCCACTACCAGACGTACCTCATTGCTCTGGCGCTGGCAGTCTGTCTGGTTCTGCAGATCAAGTACCTCAACGGAGGACTCGTCCACTACGACGCGCTGTCGATGGTCCCAGTGTATCAAGCCTATTGGGTCATTAGCGGAGTGCTTGGTGGCGTCATTTACTTTCAGGAGATCCGCACTTTCTCAGTCTTACAAGCTGTCATGTTCGTGTTGGGAATCGGTATCAGTATCTTCGGTGTTGTACTTCTCTCACGCCGTAAACACGCACCGTCCACTGTGTCAACCAAGGGCAAAGTGGAACGAGGTTTCAGCTTCACAGCCTCGTCGGATTATAAGCTGGAGCCGCCCAAGAGCTCAGAGTCTCGCTTAACTCGCGTCTCGGATGGCACCACTAGTGACGTTGTTGTGGTGGAGGAGACGGAAAGGAGCAGATCGGATAGTACAAGTACCAGTCGAGAGCTACTCGCGTCCATTCTGGAAGCGCTGAATGAAGAAAGCGCCACTGAAGAATCCGACGACGACAGCAACGAGCGCCGCAGTGAGAATGAGTCGTCGGAGCATGTGAATCGCCAGGCAATCGACAATTATCTCGACATGTCCACGACTGTGGGGCTGTCGGAGATTCTTGGTGGTCTCTGGCTAACTCGATCGCAAGACAGCGGGCTGCTTGGTCGACGAATGTCCAGTCGGTGAGTGCCCTACGATGATTCACTTTAAGAACCCTAGTACTAGTGCTAACTGTTATTGGTTGTGTGTTTCACAGACCTTCACGACGACGTACGCGACGAAGTGTGGACGACATTGAGGTGGGACTACCAGCTGCTACACGTGAGGCCAACCCACGCAAGCCATTGCCAAAACGCCGCTCGATTACGTTCTCAAGTTTCAGATCTTCATCCAAGAAAGATGACAGCAAGGATTTGGTCTAAACCCCTCCGGCCTCTTCTAATATACTTAAGTACTCTAGATTATCACAATGATTGCTGGTCGTTTTTGAGATCGGGGCGAGAGTCGTCGATAGCTTTCGTGACGTTTCCACGCATGCATCTAGAAAGATGAAGCAGGTCAACGTCGTGGTATCATGTCGAAAATAAGCTGAAGAGCGATGGCAATGCCATTGGCATGCAGTTTTGACCATCACGTCACCGAATGATAGTTCGCTCTGTAGAACAGTACATGCCCGACGCAGTTTTTGATTTCAGCACCACGTTGTCCAGCAGCACTGCTGCACAGCGACTAAGCTGCCAAACTCGAAAAATCTCGGCCAACTCGGTAGTACTGTAGAATTGTTTGTAGAATGCAGTCGGGTATTCCAAATGAATGTCTCGATTTCGCCACGATCAAACCCTCCGACGCTTTTCGTTTTTGCCAAAATCCCGAAGCGACATTGCGCTGTTTTTTTTATCTTCCGTTCCATACACACGAAATGTGCCACCGTCACATTCCTGCTGGACATCGACAATTACGCGCACCCAAAGGCAAACAAAAGACCATAAAACAACTTGGAAGACAATCAATCACACGCAAACGCTATCCGTCTATAGTAAATGCTGCTGTAATATGTTGGGGGTTCACTGGCCACACTAAGTGGACAGTACTCTCTTGGTACCCTCTATTTTGCCTAAAGCGAAGAGGGAGTCTGCTCATCTTCCTACACTTAATCCGCGGGCGACAAGAAGGACGCGAGAGTGCCGAACAACATCAAGATGATAGAGAGCCCTGCTAGCCCAGCGTTAAGCACAATCTCGCCCTTCGACAGGCGGTGCGAGAAGAGTTTGAGGTAGCAGACACACGGCAGAAACACCGACACCAGCATCGCGAAGAAGGCACCCAGGAACGACGTCACACGCGCAAAGTGCGGCACGAACAGTGCGCAACACAGAGCTCCCATACCGAGCGTCGTGCGGATAAAAGCTCGGTAGAACACCAGCGTCTTGCTCGGTTTATTCCTCGCAGCAGCTCGTTTCTGGCTCGGCGACAGCAGGAATTCTTCAAGCGCCAAAGCTACCGGGTGCAGGGTAATAGCGATCTTACTCATCGGGTTCAACGCGATCGTCCAGACTACCATCTGGGTCAAAACACCTGGGTAGGACGCGATGAGGTTGAGTGTGATCTCCTTCTGGGTAGCCACTCCAAACATGAGGTAACCAGCGAGTTCAATGGCGCCGTACACAAGTCCCACAATAAAGTATGAGAGGTTGAGTACCCGCGGGTAGTCCTTCTTGTTCGCCATGGAGCTGCAGATGGACGGGAAGACCGAGTGGCCGCCGAATGCCACCATAGTGAGGCCAATAGCCAATGGGATCCGATCCAAGTCGCCAATCACCTGCAAAGGCTGCGGATGCACCAAACTGCCCATTGTGTAGTCCGGAGCACGCGTGTCGATGGCGAAACCCACGTAGAAAATCGTGTAGAGACAGAAAAATGACGATAAGATGCCCAAAATGCTGAAATATGACAACATGGACATGTGCGTCGTCCACATGGACGGCATGATAAGCAGAAACGCCATAACAGTCAACTGCGTCTCTGTACACGACGGAATCAACGCCGCTAGCGTATCTCCAGCTGCAAATAATAACAACTAAGAATTAGTTCACAATAATTGCAAAAATTGGAAATTATCAAACTTACTTAGAACGAAGAACATGGCGCAGGCAGCGAATAATTCAGCGAAGAACGTGACGCCAATGATGACTCGACCTCTGGTACCGAAGGCCGCTTCGCCGATGTCTGGGTACGCGGTCATTCCCTCTTGATAGTCAAGACATTGGCCTAAAAGCTTGGCTGTGTGGTTAGTTACCAGCGTGAAGAAGAGGAAGAGCGGCCCACCAATGAGCCAGCCACTCGAGCGCAACGAGAAGGGACTGGAGAGCACACCCACTCCCAATAGGACGTTGATGGCATTAAAGACCGCGTCCTTAAAGCTGCTGGTGCCTTGAGGCGTAGCAGCTCCAGTGCTGCTGGCTGGAGACCAGACCACGTCTCTCTGCTGCTGCAAGAGCCTCTGTCGCTCAGTATATGGGCTGCTGTTGAAGGAACTGACGTGGCGAGGCGTCAATGACGTCGCCACAGGTGCCGCCATGCTATAATCACGGGAAATTAGACGCCATACCCGCATAATAGCAACAACCTGGAGGAGCGTACCGAGCGTCGAGACCCTCTTCGAACGTGGCAGGCCATGCCGGTGCCGTCTCTTGGCCGAGTACTCGTGCACGAGCTACGGACGGAGAGTAGGAAGGCAGCAGAGACTGGTGCTCTCCAGTACTTGCGGAGCCCATGATCAACTACAGCAGCTCAACCGGCGGGTTTGGCGCAGCTAATCGGAGAATGAATTAGACCGCCGGTCTCAGCAATGCAGGGTGGCAAAAAAATGGGGTGATGGGGGCTCTGTGATTGGGTGGCCAAGCGTCGCGATTAATTGAAATTCCACTTCAACACTGCTTGGACGCCGAAAAACGGTTCCTGTTGAGACGCTGCACTCCTTTAGCGAATGGCTCGTGGAGGCTGCGGTGCGTGACATCAGAGCGCGTTTCTCCGCCACCGACGCAAGGTGCATTCTGCTGGTGCATTCGCTTCCGACATCAGGATCACTGCAAATCGGGACATTGAACGAGAGGCAACCAGGAAGATGCGGCGCCTCGGACGTTGGACAAATAATTGGCCATGGAAATCGAAGCTGCTGTTGCTGCCCGGTGATGAAATAATTCATGGGCGTCATTCGAATAGTTTTATGCAGCAATGACAACGGCGCGATCGTGGATTGAGAAGGTTGTGAAACATTGGCCTCTTACGTCTCGACGACATGGCCGATGGGAATACGCTTCACTTTGATCGGTTATTCATGGACCACCCAACAACTGACGAAAACAACGGGCTGGACGAAATCTGTCCGCAAGGATTATTATAGTTAAGCCGGAATCTGGACGCGACAGATCCTGCGGGAATCGGCACTAGCTCGAATGTCAAAATATGTTTGTATGTACAAGTACGAAGTACTTCGTAATGGTCTTGTGGTACATGTATGACCACGTAACTCCATTCAAATACTATTATTATCCATAAATGCAGCCGCTCTGGAGTCACTGCAGTTTCCTTAGCGGACTCGACGAGAAGCAGAAGCACGTCGATTGCTGTACGCACTGATAGACAATAGACAAATCAACGCGTTCCTCAAACATCATTATTAATTACTAACGCCTCTTTTAACAAGAACCGGCACTTCTGTGCTATTTCGTGACGCCGCAAAACACCACTGGCATGCCTTCAGACCTGAGCGATCCCCCTGAATCCATTGCAAAATGCTGCTAGGTGCACATCGGATAGCATCACGAATTCTTCGCTGTGAGTTTGTATCTTCAAACCGGGTACGCGTAAGAATCCACCAGATCAGCTTTCTAGCATCTTTTTGGAGGGCCTCCAGCACGAGCTGCACACGAGCTGACTCCGATACCCACTGCGCAATCTCTAAATGACGGTATTGCAAGGTCAATTTCAGAGCACTTCTGAGCGTGAGAGGTGGTCCATGTTCCACCAGCCAGCGCAACATTGCCACATCCCCGTTTTTTCCAGCTTCTTCCAACAATATCGAGGTAATCTTGAACCCGTGGTCTGAAAGCCAACGCGCCGTATTGAGTTGGCCTTTTTGAACAGCTAACTCGAGTAAGTCGACGTCACACATCTGGAAATTATTCGCATAAAACCACTGTAACATCTTGACGTTTCCTCGACTGACTGTGTCACGAATAGGAATTGATGTGCGTAGCTCAACCCCAAGCAGGTTCAGCCAGTCTAAAATCTCGATATTGCCTTTACGGACAGCAGTTTCTGCTAGACAACTCAGACAGTCTTCAACAAAAGTCGGCCGCTTCTTGTAAATTGACTGCAGGATGACTATTGAAGCATCACTCGTTTGGTCCTGACGACTATTTCTCAGCGAGCATTGCACCACAATATTCGGCGGAGTTGCCCCGCTAGAACTTGGAAACCCTTCGCCTCTGTGTTCCATCAGGTACAACACAACGTCCAGATGGCCATTGCAAGCAGCACCGTCCATTGCATGTCCTGTACAACCTTCGTTTCTGTTCTCATTTAACCATCGCACTACATCAAGATGGCCGTTTTGAGCTGCTGCATCTATCGTTTCTGGGACGAATTGATCCGGGTAATGTGCATGGAACCACTGAACAATTTCCAAATTACCAAACGCAGCTGCACAAAATGGTGCCATGGTCGTGCATCCTTCTCTTCGATGCTCATGTAGCCACTTAATAATATCTAAATGACCGTTACTCGCAGCGGCACCCATTACATGGATGGAGAACGCACTCGGTAAATGCTCATGTAGCCATCGAAGTGCTTCCAAGTGCCCTCGTTCAGCTGCATCCGACCAATACCATTGATCCCAACTGTAATATTTGAAGTTTTCAAAAAGCCACTTGACGACTTCAAGGTGTCCATTATTCGCAGCGAAATGCAGCGCCACTGAGGAGCAATCTTCGTATCGATGTCGGTGTAGCCATTTCACTACTTCCAGGTGCCCATTTTTAGCCGCCTCGTCCATCGCAGACGTCGTACAAGTAACAAGATGGTTTGACTGTAACCACTGTAACATTTCAAGTTGTCCATTTTTAGCTGCTTTATCCACTGCGAAAATACTACATGTACAGCTTTGCCCACTGATGGTGTACAGCCATTGTGCGACTGCGAGATGTCCATTTGCAACAGCTCGGTCCATCGGCTTACCAAGCCGCATACACACATCCGTACTCGTGCTATAAATCCACTTCGTCACTTCTAAATGTCCGTGTTCTGCTGCCAATTCCAGGGCATCTGACGAGCAATGATCAAACAGCAGACTCTTCTCGATGTATCCGGGCGATTTCAGAACCCCCCGCACGGTGTGTCTGTCCATTCCTCGCTCGTACAGCCACTGGACAACTTCTAAATACCCTCCCGCAGCAGCAAGCTCCAGCGCACTTTCAAAGTCGTCTTTCCAAGGACCGCGTTCACCCTGCGCGACCATCCATCGAAGTACATGAAGATACCCACCTCGCACTGCCGCCTGGACAGCTTCCTTCCAAACTGGCGTGGTCTCCTGAAGTAAAACATCGAGCGTGTCTCTGGATGCACCTTCTTCACAAGCAGCTGTGAAGACCTCGCTACAGAGGAACGGAGTCAAAAACTCACTAATAGATCTCACAACATGGAGTAACCCGTCGTCGTTGAGCGGAAGACAATTCTTCACCACATATCGTGCAATAAAGCGCATTCGTTCCGTCCGCCGAGAATAAATTTAAAGTGGACGGAGCATCATATTTCAATCGTGTGGTGCTCAAGTCCATCAATGTGAGAAATTGGCCGCATTTTCCGTGAAAATGAAAGTCTTGGGCTGACCAAGCGATCTGATGGAATTTGCCTTCTCGTGGGCAGTTTTCAAAGTGTTCCGCTACGGAGGATGATGGTGAAGCTATTCTGTATGTTTGCTGGTTTGGAAGAGAGGGTGTTCTTTGTAACTATACACTCGAGTCGGTCGGTGGGCCATCTAAAAAAATCTATCCAGGCGAAGAAGCCCTGGACGGTCACAGGTTGTGCCCACGATCTTGTGCTATTTCTGGCTAAGAAGGACAATGTGTGGCTGGATGAGGCTAGCGCAGCAGCGTTGAAGCTCGATGAGCATGGGCATCCGCTAGGCTTGGAGAAAATGTGGCCCACGCGGGCGATCAAGAGCGCCAGGTACTTTGGGGAGGAATTCCAACCGGATGATGGCCACGTTCATGTGCTAGTTGTGGTTCCAAATGCTTACCCTGAGTGGAGTCTTCGCCTTCGTAAAACCTCTGAGCTTGAATTATTTGCGGAAATGGCAAGCAAAAGCCGAAATTCCGCAGAAGTGAGAGACGTGGCTGATATGCTGATGAGGATCCATGAAGACTCAAACCATTTCCTCAGCTTTTCGACGTCGTCCGTTTTGCTGGAAAACTCATTGAATGCCGACGCCAAGACGCAGTTGGCGTTTAAACTGATGGCCACTGAGGCATTTGATCTCTTCTACGTGGTATGCAGCGGTCCAGGCGAGCTGAACCAACAAGTATTTGCTGCTTTTGAAGATCGAAGTGCAACTTTGAAGATGTGCCTAGAACAAGACGAGACGGCGGTGGGAAATGGGTCTGTCGAAGGGACAGAGAGTCTGATGTTGTACAGTTTCATCTATGCGGCACTATGCGGAAATGACAAATTTTACGCCGATAAAAAACCACGGTGGGCGGTAAGGGCAGTTCTCGAAAAGCGCCGCAAAAACAAGACGAAGCCATTCGTTTTTTTCCTTGACAATTTCCCTTGTCTGGATGATTTGGAAGCCGGAGAAAAAGAGAGGAAAATGGCGCAAATGGTATTGAATGTCCTGCGATCCCTTCGTATTCCGGTTGTGGTAGCCGCTCACAGCCAGAGTTCGCTTTGAGGTAATAAGTCGATCATATATCTAAAAGTTAATTTTGGGTTAATTTGGCAAGGATTTTGACCTCCTTTACAAGTGCCAGGGCTCACCATATATCCCTATCATAGTTTACTGTATACTTAGTACAGAAAGGCTGGCAGGAAATGGGTATTTCGGATCTGTAGCAGCCAGGTAAGAAGTTATTATAATACAAGTAGCCCCTATGTACTCGAAAAATAAAAACAGGCTTTTAATCCTCATCGTAACTTCGTTTGTTTTTTACTTGTGAGGAACAATGCATAAAGCTACCCGTTCTTCAAATTTATAACTCGTATTTTTTTTCAAGAATCGACAACTAATCTGTGATTCGGCAACACACCATGTGCATTCTTGACCACGGCTTCGTTACCACTGCAACATGATCAGCTCAGAAGCCTCGCACTCTCCAAAAACACACTGGCAACGTGAGAAATCTCCCAGCTTGAACACAACTGTGACTCGATTTGGCGTGCGAGAAATGTCCTCAAGTCCCCCAGTCCTCGTTCCTCGGATGTCAACAACGACAAACTCCGTCACTGGAAGTGCACTATTCAAATCTGCAGCGTTTAGTCTCGTCTCGAGTTCGTCGATCTCCTCTCCATTTAGACGCACATCAATTCCCCAGTGGAGATCAGCATTAACATAAAAATCAAACTCGTCTCCGACACGATGGGTGGCACTTGGGAACGTCCGAGACATATCTGGGCAAATGGGGCAGCTCGGGAGTGTCCAAAGTAAAAGGCCACTCATGAACTGACTCAAAAATGAGGCTGTAGTGAGCGGAAACTCGTAAGTTGGGAAGATCGAGTGGCCAATAAAAGTCATCGACATGCTCCCAATCACTTTCCTGATGAGATCATTTAGCGACGATGGGTTTTCCAGCCCTCGGCTCGGGAACAGCGCATTCGTATAGCATCTTTGAGCCAAGCGACAGGTGAACTCAATGTTGCTGCTCTCTGAGCCCATGAGAATACCCGCCGCCTGTAAACTCACAAAACATTCTTTTTCCTCGTCACTCCAGTCCGATCCACAGCTAAAACCAACTGTCAGCCACTTTGTCAAAAGCTTTTGATGCTGTGGAGGTGGCTCCATGTGGAGAGCAGTAAAGCAAGGAATGAAAGTCAGCATTCTATGCGACTTGTAGAATGAAATAACACCGTCCACACTCTTATAATCATGGCGACTGACTCGAACAAGCTCCACGACCACACTCGCCAACGCACCCACGTGTCCATTGCACTCCCGAAAGATCAAGTCGCGCAACTCTGGAGACTCCAGTTGTTTCGGCACACGGCTATCGTGTTCATTACCTGGATAGTAAAAAAAACCGAGTGCTTTCTCGTCCCCCAACAGAAAATCGTCTCTGGTGAATTTGCACGGTAAATTGTCAATCTCTTGTGGCCTGTCATGGAAATCTGCCTGGAGTAGGTGTATCGCCGAGATGACAAAGCGTACATTCGCCGGCAGCCACTGAGCAGAGTCCTCAATAAGAGATTTCCAGAACAATTTATCGTCAAATTTACTTTGAGCGTCTCTTAGCATGTACACAACAAGTTGATCTTTCTTCACAGCTTGTGACAATTGACAAGACTTTTGGAAGACATCGAGGCCATGGGCAGCAACGAGCTCGTTGGCGGTCACGTCGGGGATGTCCAGAAATGAGATCGGGATGCAGTGAACGGAGGTGTATCGAAGAATAAACAAATTCATCACCGTCGTCTTCCCGTAGTTCGAAGGAGCCGATAGAAACACAAAACGGGAGGATTGGATAGCGTCGTGGAGCTTCTCGACCAGAGCTGTACGGGGAAGTGTTGGCGGCGAAGTGTAGCCTCTTGGAATTTGAACAAAGGTTAAGGGTGTCATTCTTCTCTCAAAGGAAAAATGCCTGACGGTGGAGAATGATTAGTTTAATATTATTCAAAAGCACCTTTTAGCGATAAAAATGCCGATAATTAGGAGGTCAACTCATCAATCACGAGGGAAATTTGCAGATATTTTCGCGATTAAACTACACCTTTTGGAAAAGGTGTACTGGAAAAGGTTTTCCAGTCCAAGTTCACAAAGAACAAAACCAAATTCATCAGGAGCAAAACCAAATGCACCCAATCCCAATTCAAATGCATAAAGTGCAAACCCAAATGCACAAACCTAAGAAACATGATGACCACATTTTATTCATTAAGGTAGGATGCAAGGCTTGTAAAGATTCCCGCTGGACAATGCTCCATGTCACGCGCGAGCGGAAATTGTATTCCAAGAGCCAGAGTTTGCAGCAGCTACTTTGCTGCGACTTGGACCTTATTCTCCTATGTTGAACCCGATCGAAAACGTATTCGAGAATACGTTTTCGCAGAGAATACATTCTCTGCTTTTAAATCGGCCGTGAAGGACTTTGTGACGAGACGCAGAGCGGAGATCATTGCTGTTCCACCTGGAACGACAATGAAAGCGCACCGCCAGAGCTTCGTTGTTGAAGCTGCAGAGACCGTTTCCCCCCGTGTTGCGACGGCGGTGTGAGATGCCAGCCCCTGTGTGAAGAGGCTAGCACCAGCAGTACATACAAGTGGACTGTCAGTGCCTGGCATTGACACTGACAGCCGATCCTACATCCTATCCTACGCCTGTTGATGCAGCCTGCGGCTGCGCACTTACCGACGTGCCACGTGCGGATGCGTGCGGTTATACCAAGTTTACTATGATCGATGGACAAGAGCGACCGTGCCGCCGTGCTGCTCACGACGACACTGACTTGGGTAAAGTATGGTTTATATTAGTTTATGTATCGAATAGAACTTGCGGAGAAGCGTACTGGCTTGCGTGAGGCTTGCTCTCTCTCACAGCTCAATTTGCGGCTCAGCGAACCTCAGAGAGAAGAGCAAGCCCACACCAGTACTGCAGCCCTGTCGTGGCCTTTTGCCCGGCACTCACTGTGTTTACGTACCTCTTTTGATTGCTTTACAAACTAAGTGTAAGTCTATTCTAATGGCACCTACGCTAAGGAGTGACCTACGCTTAGAGAGCAGTCCAGTGACGCGCCCTGCGTCACCTCAGGTTATGAGCCCAACAAGGGTCCATGGCTCGACAACGGACGCACCTGGTGTGGAAGACCAAAACGCAGGCGGAATTTTGACGAATGGGAGTCGAGGAGCGCGCCGATTGGCTGATAATGTGGCTGATGTAGCTACTGGACGTGACGATGATGTTCTGTCACACGAAGAAGCTGAACACCTTATCCGGTCATTATCCGGAATTCAAGGTGGCCGATCATTGGTAGAAAATCTACTTGAAAGATTGCGAACTCGCAACCTTCCAGTTAGAAATCAGCCACCACCGCCACAAAGCAATCCAAGTGACGGCAGTGACCCCATGACAGGGCACAGCGAAGCCCAGAGCAGCCTACCAAGCATGCTGGACAACCAGAACCCCGGCGGGCGCTACGACGACGCAGAGCTCGCAGAGCACACGAAGTCTCTGCGCAACACGGCCGACATCCGGCTTCCCCCGTTATCAAAGAAGGAAGAATACACGGCGTGGGTTAGTGAGGTGCCGTTGCATTTTGAGAGCCGCCTGCTGGGCGAGATTACCTATGGTGCCGAGAGATTTGACTCCGTGAAGGGCTACAAGAGGCCTAAGTATGCTGAGTGGTACAAGGCAAGGAAGGTGAAGGCTTTCTCAGCCTTAGCATTGTCGCTCTCGGTGGATCTACGAGCAACATTCAAGATCAACTCCATCCGTGATCAGATGGATGCCCCGTCACTACTTTGGCAACGAATTACTGAGCATTTCGAGGCGGGTGACGGCGTTAACCCTGATTACCTACGGCGCGAGCTGATGAACCGTCAGCTGCAGCCCAAGAAAGCTGTGACTAAGTATGTGCAAGACATTGATGCTATGGTACGCCGACTGCGACTAGCGAAGGGCGAGTTCAAAGAATGGGAGCATGCAAGTCTACTTATCTCGAGCACGCTGTTGATGTTCCCTGTGCTGGCACGCGAGCACTCACTCGGGATGAGCAAGCATGATCGTCGGACCATGACACTTGCTGAAGCGCTACAGCGCCTGCGCACTGCGGAACACTCAAGCAACCAGTTGCAACAGCAGATGTCACTAGCGGCGCCAAGGACAACGCAGTCAAATGCGAAGCAAGTGAATAATGTGAGTCAACATGCAAGACAAGGACATGCAGGCAAGCGTCAGAGGCAGCGCAAGGGCAAGAATGCTGAGAAGAAACAGCGCTATACCTGTGCTAACTGTGACCAGCATGGCCATTGGTATGCAGAATGTACTGCAAACACTGGCATGGGACTGAAGCCTGAGTTGGTACAACGACTGAAGAAGAAGAAGGCCAAGAAGCAGGTAGTTTTACTTATTAACTCCGTGCGCCGCGTGCATACGACGTCTACGGCTGGTGAACCGCGTCGCCTTTTTGAGAACCTGGCGCTGAGATCACCGCACCCAAGTGAAGGTGCGACTGGTGCAAGCCGTGAGATATGCTCGGTATTGCCCATCTACTCTCCGCCATCATGTGCAAGCGATGACGATGAGACGGAAGAACGCAAAGTCGAACCAGCAGATGATGTGAGTGTACCGATGACGCCGCAGCAATTGCAGCTTCAACCCAGTCAAAACATGCAACTTACTCAAGTTGAGCAGCCCACTCAGGCTGTGCAAGGTGGTCAACCCAGTCAAAGCATGCAACTTACTCAAGTTGAGCAAACTACTCAAGCTGTGCAAGGTAATCATCCCAGTCAGAGTATCCAATCTGCTTAAGTCATGCAAACTGTGCAAAGTACTCAACCTAGCCAGAATATGCAACCTGTTCAAACAATGCAAGCCATGCAGCCTATGCAACTACTGAAACCTATGGCGAGTACTCAGCATGAGGTTGGAACATCGTATGGATGGCAGATACCGACTATGGATGCTGCGCAGCACCAATGGGGGGGGGGCATTTTCTAAGACCACTTCCGACGTGGGATGCACTGCTCTACTCCTTAGGCCAGGAATTTTCGAGTGGATTGCAGAGACCTACGTTTGAGCCAGGCCGTAGAGGTGGACCACAAGTGGGTTCATCTGTGCCAGGGGATAACTACCAAGGTCGGTATGCAGAGCCACAAGGATATCAAGGTCTTGAAGGACGACTGTACGATGGAGGATCGTATGGTGGACAGAGAGGATCGTATGGACCATCTTATGGAGGCCTGTTTGACGGTGAATGGCCTGGATTAAGAGAAGCATGTACTAATCCACCCGTTGACTATGGGCGAGGCTACACATCTCCCTTTGGAGGAGGAGACTGGAGATTGCCACCTCGGGAGAATGTTGGACCCCCAAGATCGTCACTACCGTGCTACTCACCGATGAGAGGTCCACCTGGGCCTCGCTACCAAGGCCGCTCGCCAGATCGTGGATGCTCACCAGATCGTGGACGCTCACACGATCGTAGATGTTCGCCAATTCGTGGACGCTTGCCACCTCGCGGAAACTTTAGGCCTTCATGGTCACCACCTCGTTGGCGCTCGCCGCCGAGAAGACGTGCAGGACCGCGTCACTCGCTGCCAAGAGGACGATCACCATTGCGTGGCCCCCAGAGTCGAGGCATGTCGTCTCCTCGTGGACAACCAAGACGCGATGGACCAGTGCAACGCAGACGTGGAGGACGCAGTCGGTCGCCACGACGGAATCAGACGAGTCACTACGGACCTCAATCTGAAGAAGGACGCCGAGTAAGTAGCAGTACCCAAGGCAATGAGACAGGTCCCAGAGGTGGACCAACTCAGGGTACTGAGACCGGCCAAGGACAAGACACTGCAAACCAAGGTCAGACGTTTTCGGTGAATGCAGTTGGACGAGATGAGAACATGCAATCTGTTGAGAGAGACTTTACGGAGTAGATCCGCGACTCGGGATCACAGGCCAACATTTGTGGTGATCTATCTCTGTTCACGACACTGCGAGAAGACAAAACGAGCCGACTTGACTTCGCTAATGGTACTACGGAGCACACGACGGTTAGTGGCTCTGTCCTACTGCGAGTGATCAACCAAGCCACTGGTGAACTTGAGGATCGTCTGCTGGATGATGTAGTCTACACGCCAAATGCCAAGGTCAACCTGATTAGTATGGGATACCTACAGACCACAGGAAACTACAAGCTGATGTGCTCAATGGACCAGAAGACGGCGTGGATGTCGAAGCCGGGCACTATCCTAAAGTTTGAGATGCGAGACAATCTCTACCGGCTGCGGAGTGATAAGAAAACCGGTGTGATGGTCATGGCCATGGCTAAGCAAGCTGTAGAGGACAAGAAGACGATGGAGCTCCTACATCAGCGCTTTGGCCATCTACACATGGCTTTGCTTCAGGTGATGGCTGATAAGATGGACTTGGGGGTAAAGCTCAACACGGAAGATCTGAGCACCTACGAATGCATTGCCTGTGTTGTGAGCAAGACAAAATCCATGAGTCACAAACGACTTTCAGTCCACTCGACTAAACCACTTGAAACTCTGGCTATGGATATATGTACGATGAATGTGGAGACAGCAAGTAAAGCTACTATGTTCATGTTCATTGTGGATGTTGCTACGAGATACAAGTGGGCCTATCTACTTGAGAAGAAGAGTCAAGCTACCTAGTTCATCTTGAAGCTGCTAAAGGAGTTGCGGACGCATCACAAAGACTACAGAGTGTTGCATCTTCGGTCGGACCAAGGTGGTGAATTCGCTGAAGCGGAACTGCATGAGTACGGCGTTGAACACGGCATCGTGCAGCAATTCACGAACGCGTACTCTCCCCAAGAGAACGGGATCGCAGAAAGGGCGAATGGCATTGTACTGCCTCGTGTGCGAGCGCTGCTAACAGCTACACATCTACCGAACATGTTGTGGGGAGAAGCTTTGCTGCACATGGTGACAACACTAAACATGCTACCCAGTAAGATGTTGGGAATGACTTCGTCGCACGAGAAGCTGTACGGACGGAAGCCGCCCTTGAGTATGTTGCGAACCTGGGGATGTATTGCACATGAACGAGTACAACCTGAGTCAAGACAAAGAAAGGAGAAGCTTGAACCACGGGCACAAATGTGTCTATTGCTCGGTTACAGCGACTCTACGAAGGGCTACAAGTTTCTAGACCTATTGACCTGTCAGGTGAAGACTGCACAAAGAGAGAACTGCCGCTTCCACGAGGAGCTCACAGTGGATGGAGCCTACGTGAAGCAACTACTGGAAAATGCGTACCTGGACACACTGCACGTGTTGCCGGAGAAGCCACCAGTAGTGAGAATTAAGACGAGTATCGAGACCTACACTACAGAGAGTAGTGGGACTGTGCCGATGAGCAAGGCAGGTGAACTCCTAGAGGTTGAATGGGCTGTGAACGGAGAACAAACGTCCAGTGGGAGTGCAGAGCATGATGACTCGTCGAGCGTTGAACAGCAAGAAGTGGAGAAATCTGCTGACCCTCAGGTTGCACCTGAGAAGGTACCTGAACCAGTGAAGGTCACAAAGAGACGCAAGCGCAATGCGCGAAAGAAACCCGTGAAGGAAGACACTGGATTTGCAATCCAGGAACCTCCAGTCGAGCCATGTCTGAAGCGACCGAGAAGGACGCAGAAGGCAAACGTACGATTGAGCGACTACGTGGTAGGCCAAGTGATAGCGCATGGCATGGACGTGGACATTCCTACAACCTACAAGCAGACACGGAAGAGTAAGTTCTGGACCCAGTGGCGGGCTGCGATGCTGGCAGAACTGGCATCGCTGAAGAAGCGTAAGACCTGGCGACTTGTACCGCGGAGAAAGGCAAAAGGTGTCAAGGTGATTACATGCCAATGGGTCTTTGCGGTGAAACGAGATGATCGTGGACGTGTCAAGCGGTTCAAAGCTCGTCTTGTAATCCACAGATTCAAGCAACAGTTTGGCATCAACTACAGTGAAACATATGCACCGGTGATTTGCTTTGAAACTATTCGTGCGGTCATCTACTTCGCTGTGCAGCGAGGATGGGAGATACTCCAGTACGACGTAAAGACAGCGTTCCTGTACGGAGATCTCGACGAGATGATATACATGGAGCAGCCGCCTGGATTCCAAATTGATGGACCAAGCGCTGTATGCGAGCTATTGAAGAGCCTCTATGGATTGAAGCAGGCGCCCAATGTTTGGAACCGGACTCTACATGCGAAGTTGGTGACATTGGGCTTTGAGCGCACAGACTCAGACTATGGGTTGTATGCGTTAAAGGAAGAGGGTGAAGTTAAGCTGCTATTGACTGTCTACGTGGATGACCTACTACTAATGGGACCCCGAGATCTGTGCGTCAAGATTGCAGCTGCAATGCAAGAAACCTTTGAGCTGACTACGATGGGTACTTTGCTTGATGTCGAGATACTGCTTGACAGACCAAGCAGACAGATTGTTTACTGTCAGAAACAATATGTGCTGGAAGTACTTAAGCGGTTCCACATGTCGGATTGCAACGGATGTACTACTCCTGAGGCTACTACAATGTCTAAGGCTACTGTACCTGTAACAACGGACTATCTGCCGTACCGTAAGCTAGTGGGAGCACTTCAGTACCTAGTGAATGCGTCAAGACCTGATATTGCACATGCAACGAGACATCTTGGCAAGTTCCTGGCGTCCTACGATCATACACACTACGCACAAGCTAAGAGGGTACTTAGGTATCTAAAAGCTACGTGTGACTACGGTTTGGTGATGGACGTACCTGAGGGAACTACAGCAAATGTACGCTGCTACTCAGATGCCGACTATGCAATTGATCCTGTGGACAGAAGAAGCATCAGTGGCTATGTAAACACACTTGACGGTAACGTGATATCGTATGCATCAAGGAAACAGGAGATTAACTCCCTGAGTACGTGCGAAGCGGAATATGTGGCGATGGCTGAAGCCACCAAAGACGTGCTGTGGCTTGCGGGCCTGTGTGAGGAACTGGCCTGGAAGCATCCAGTACCATTACTGTTGGGTGATAACGAGGGAGCAATCTCGTTGACCACCAAGCCTGGGAAGCACTCCAAGTCTAAACACATAGACAACAAGTATCATATGCTGAGACGAAACGTGGAGTTGAAATTGCTTACCACGCAGCACATTGGGACCGAGCAGATGATCGCGGACATCATGACCAAGCCACTTGCGGTGGTGAAGTTTAATCGCTTTCGTCAAGCAATGAAGGTGTTGCCAGTGGTTTCCTCGGATGATACTACTACCTCTACGGAGCCTGCGGCTTCTACCACGGCTGCTATTGCTGCGGCTACTGCGGAGACTGCGTCTCCTGCTCCGACTGCTATTGCTGCAATTCGAAAGGAATAGGACAAACGCGAGAAGCACGAGCGATTGCGTTGGATGAGCGTGACAACTACAGTGTGTTTTGAGTGCGATGGTGTGCTGGGAAAGCCAAGAAGGTTGCACCTGTCTTGCGTAGTTCTACTAC
This sequence comes from Phytophthora infestans T30-4, assembly GCF_000142945.1. Classification (NCBI taxonomy): domain Eukaryota; phylum Oomycota; class Peronosporomycetes; order Peronosporales; family Peronosporaceae; genus Phytophthora; species Phytophthora infestans. The sequence goes on along the minus strand of NW_003303733.1, from coordinate 1,064,159 downwards.
GATACTACACGTGCTACACCTGTGTTAACAACGGACGCTATGACTACGGATGTGAAGGCTCCTGCTGTGGATGAGGACGGTGTTGACTGTGGCATGCTGTTTGCTGTACAGACTACTGTGCTGCTGGTCTACGACTTTGATCTATGGGGCTTCAACCTGTGAAGTCTTGTGTGTGATCGCGTCAATCAAGGCGCTGTATTGCCGAGATCAAGTGGGAGTGTGAGATGCCAGCCCCTGTGTGAAGAGGCTAGCACCAGCAGTACATACAAGTGGACTGTCAGTGCCTGGCATTGACACTGACAGCCGATCCTACATCCTATCCTACGCCTGTTGATGCAGCCTGCGGCTGCGCACTTACCGACGTGCCACGTGCGGATGCGTGCGGTTATACCAAGTTTACTATGATCGATGGACAAGAGCGACCGTGCCGCCGTGCTGCTCACGACGACACTGACTTAGGTAAAATATGGTTTATATAAGCTTATGTATCGAATAGAACTTGCGGAGAGGCGTACTGGCTTGCGTGAGGCTTGCTCTCTCTCACAACTCAATTTGCGGTTCAGCGAACCTCAGAGAGAAGAGCAAGCCCACACCAGTACTGCAGCCCTGTCGTGGCCTTTTGCCCGGCACTCACTGTGTTTACGTACCTCTTTTGATTGCTTTACTAACTAAGTGTAAGTCTATTCTAATGGCACCTACGCTAAGGAGTGACCTACGCTTAGAGAGCAGTCCAGTGACGCGCCCTGCGTCACCTCAGGCGGAACTGTGTGCGTCGTGCTACCGTCACACTCTTCGTTTCCATGTCAAGGTGGCGGCATTTGAAGACATGCCTGTAGGCTGCTAAGCGAGCACCCTTGCGGTGTGACGACGCATGTGAGAGGGTATGCGGTTTAGAAGTTTACGGTACTTGTTTTAATGCATTTGAGTTTGCACTTTATGCATTTGAATAGGGATTGGGTGCATTTGGTTTTGTTCCTGATGAATTTGGTTCTGTTCTTTGTGAACTTGGACTGGAAAAGGTGTACTGTACTGTAGTGCAGCAAGCTACTTGGAAGCGGCAACACTGTGACGCGACGCGACGGATGCCTTGCCCTGGAGGTCAAATTCGTCATTGTTGGTGGAGCTGGACATACCAAAGTTCATCTTTTTCATGGTGAAGAAGAAGGCGAAGAAGTTGACGACGCTGACGGCGCCCACCGTGAAGAACATGTACTCGAGGTTGCCGTCGTTCAGGTCGTCCGACGGGAGGTAGGGCGAGAACATGATGGTGAAGACCGACGTCATGACGCTTCCCACGGAGATCATGAAGAGGTTGACACTCTGCGACGTGCTCTTGAGACCTAGGGGCACTATCGAGTAGAAGACATCGTACGCCGTCACGTTGATCAGACACTCGGCCAGAGCGATAAAGACGTAGTTCGGGATGGCGGCAGCCCACGAGATGTCGTTCATCGGCTGGTCGCTTCCGCCGTCGAGGATCGGATCACCGTTGGCGTCTTGTAGAGCGCCAGAGTTACGACGGATGACCTCGAAGATACCAGACCAGAAGATGCCGACAGCAGCGACGATGAGACCGGCGCACACACGACCGAACTGACTAGGAGGCTTACCGAAGCGCTTTTCGTAGAATGGATACACAATAGAGTCCAGAATAGGGATACAGATGACGATAAAGATTGGGTCAAACACACCAAGCATGGCACCGGGGAGCTGGGAGCTGTCCGGGTCGCTACGGTCCAGACGCAAATCGCACTGCTGCGTGATGGACTGGAAATTGGCGTCCGTCTGGTCGTACGCGCACTGCCAGATGATAGTGAAGGCAGCGAAAGGAAGAGTGCTAACCAGCTTCTTGTAGCCGTCGACCTGGGTGTCGTCGAACTCGCCCCCTTGACTCTCCTTCATGCTGTCCATGAACGACTGGTCGTGAGCAGCGTACACCCAGCAGACGACACCAACGAGCACCATGGCAGCAGCGACGTATGACAGCGCCTCACCCGCGCGTCCACTGTCCGCACTGAAAGCAGAGGCGATGTTGACGACCAGAGAGAAGAGAAGCAGAAGGGCTCCAGTGACCACAATGGCACCGTTACGAGACGTTTGCGCACTCTTCTTAAGAAGAAGCAGCAGCGTCGAGATGGACCGATCTTTCGGGGGCATGTGCACGTAACGAGGCGTGCCGACAATGAAGAAGAAGATGGCTACAACCATCACTCCCGCACAGATCATGTAGGTAGCGAAGTAGCCATACTCAGCAGGGATCTGAGCTGAGCCATCTACACACAATACAGACAGGTATCCGTAGGAGAAGGCGGCGCCGAAGTTAATGCAGAAGTAAAAGTACGAGAAGTACGTTTCCTTCTGGTGGACTTCACTGGGGTCGTTCGGGTCGAACTGGTCGGCACCGAACGTGATGACGTTGGACTTGATGGCACCAGTACCGACACCAATACCGACGAACAGACCGACAACGAAGATAGGATTGACGATGGCCTTCTCGGTCATGATGTCGGGGTGAGCGGCGATGGCCACGAGGAAGTCTCCGATGCAGTACCAGATACCGAAGATGAGGATGGTGCGGTAGCGACCCCATTTCTCGTCAGCCAGGTAGGCGCCGAACAGTGGCGTGATGTAGCAGATGGACGTCCAGGTACTTTTCAGTGCACTGGCAGACACGAGACTCCAGCCGATCTTCTGCATGAAGTTCTTGAGACCTTGGTTGATGCCGTAGTAGCTCAGACGTTCGGCTAGCTCCATCATGAGGATGAAGGCGCATACTTGGAACAGCACGCTCTTGTATTTGCGTGGACGGGCATCCCAGACGCTCCCGTAGGCGGCAGTGGGCGAGTCGAGGGCCGGCGACTTGATCTTCGACGTGGACATCGCAGACGAAATTGTAAAGTGAGGTTTGCGGTCCCAGAACTCAACGAAGGAGGGGGAGGTGAGATGGGGGGCAACACCTGCACCTTTCTTGACGCGCTCCAGTCTTCGTTTGAGCACGCACACACGAGGAGAGCGCATCCCCCCGTGTCTGGTTTGCACACGTCTCTGAGACGAAGAACCTGTGTGTGTGTCTCGATGGTGACACGCTGGACAAGTCAGTGGAATCGGCTCTAGACGGCAATTCAAGTCGGCTGGCGCCCAGGAGTTGAAACCATGCCGACTTGACACCTTGACAGTCAAGGTCTTGCCAGCAAGTCTATCCAAACCTCTGTACAACCTCTCGAGCGGTGTTACATACACTTTCGCCGTCACAAGGCCGCGCGGTACTTTTTTTTAATCGCGCGGCTTTGATTAAGGCGACCGGGCCATGCACGCTAAAAGGAGGTGACGCGATGAGCTCGCTGGCCTGGATTGGGCCAGCAAGGCAAGTTGACAACCGCATGAGGGTTGCTGTGACTGTACCGAATTACTTAGTTATGCATTACACCCAATCTGCAGTGCAGAGACCAGAAATTGCGTGTCCCGGCTATCGGTATCTTCGAACAAACGAGTTTGGGAGGGCAAATTTGACCCTGGCGGTCGAAGGGCTAAGCGATGGCGGCCTTTAAATAGGCTCTGCCAACTCCAGGATGCCGTGAACGCGTGGATACCGGCTTCGTTAGCTTCTGCGAGTGCCTGCAACCTTAGCATCATTGGTGTGACTGGCACCCCTTCGTCCCGTAGGTCCCCGACCCAGCGAACAAGTTTCAACTCTACTGAGTAAGGTAGAGCTGTAGCTACACCACTACAACGTGCCTCATCTTCTTGGCTTCTTTAGGGACTGTACACGCAGCGACGATCTTGTGAAGAGATGTACGCCGTAATGGTGTTCGTTGGTGCTTGGCGGCCCTTGCCACCAAGTAGGCGAGGCCTCCCCTTTGGGCGTTTTCGTTGCGTTGGACTCATCTGCGGCTTTGAGAAGTGAGACCCGTGTACGCAAATTACTGGTTGTCAAGTCGTGTAATTGATAACTAAGGATGCACGGCACTCAGCGTTTGGCGGCTTCTGGTTGGCCACATTGAAGTGTAATTGATAACAAAGAGTAATTCATAACTAAGGTTATTCGGTAGCAACATTGATGGCAAGCTTCCACCGTGATATCCACGCCGCAACGGACAGCAATGGGCTGAGGACTGACTGGTGGTTTGGTGCTCATTCTTGCAAGAGAGCGTCAAAGGGACTTGAAGAGAGGGTTGCTGATCTCGGAACTACAGTACATGTAATGAGATTAAAGAAGTGGTGCTGAGTCCATTCGTCCACAGGCGTGGCACGGGGATGAGATCTCGCTGAGCGAATGCAGAGGCAGATGGGCATGAGCGCGGCTCAATGCAGCAATGCGCTCCGGATATATCGGCAGATGGGTCACCACCTTGCTCCGGGAGTCCCGTGGGCTATACATGTATTCCTGCGGCACTGTGGACTCGAAAGCTCAACGCTCGCGCTTGACCTGTTCGTGTCAAGCAACGCCTTCCCTGCTGATTAAAATGTTAGCACCATCGGAATTGCTTTTTAGCATCTCGAAGTTGCGATAACGTTAGCTATGACACGATGGCTGATGAGGTAAAATCTGCGTATCTGCATGTTACTGGATTGCTGCTGGGAATGCTTGCTAAGCGTTCCACCCTACTTCCTTACTTCGCAACTTCAAAATGGATTCTTCACGGACTCCGTGTAGTACATGTATCCATTTCCGTGACGGAGGTTGACATGTAGGTACGCTCATACAGTATGTACTGTACCAGAAGCAGCCAACGGCGCTTTCGGTTGTTGATTAGTCTGCACAAAAACTTTAGGGCAACGCTGTGCTCCGCCACTTCGGATGTGCTGACTCAGTTGCTGGTCATTCTTAAAGCCAACTGATGTGTGTGTGTGTTTTTTTATTAATTTTACAGTCCTGGTAAACACCATCACGTAGAATTAAGAACGTGCAAGACCACGACATGACATTGTCATTGCACGACTATTATACATGTACCAGAAGAGGTGACTTAAACGTAATACACATGACAAAAAGAGTTGGCCTGACGGCTAAGCTAGAAGTAGATACATGTAACTACATTCACTTCAACAGATCCAGACTTTGCGTGCGATATTTGCCGTGCACCTGAGGCTCCCTGTTGCTGTTGGAGAGATCAACACGTCATTTGTACCTGTCAAAGGAATCAGCAGCTACCGTAAAAGGCGAAATCAAATTTATTGATCCAACATCTCTCAGCAACCAATAGCAAAAATTAGTTTTGCCAAACCCAAATATTGAATCGCAATCAACCCCTCTTTACATTTACAAAGCATAATGCTTGTTTATCCTTGTCCTCTATCGTTTAGTTGTCCGCGTGCTGCGTCATCCAGTGCTGCACCCACGTGAGCACACGCTCGATGTTGCTCTCCATGTCCTCCACAGTGCAGCTTGATAACTCCTGCACGATCTCGGGCGCGTAGCTCTCCCGCGCCTCCTGCAGTATCACCTCCATGATCTCGCACTCGACGTTCTCGGCCACTTTTTTCTCCGAGTAGCCACGCTTCTGCAGGCGGTCGAAGAGCGTTGTGTTGTCCACACGAAGCACCACTACCAGGTCGAACCAACGCTCGGGAAAGAAGTCACAAGTGTGGAAGTCCACCACCTTGCCGCCCTCAGTCATCATGTCTTCCATCTCATCGCAGACCTTGTCCTCATCCAGCACGAAGCAGTCGAACTCTTCGTCGCGACCATTGTGCAAGCCGCGCTCTTTGACCTACAACGGCATCGCATTGCAATTAGTATCGTAAAATGTTGGTTCTACTTTAGGAGCGCTGACAGGGCCTTTAGTTCGCAGTGAAAGAGGAGAAACAACATACCAAATCGCCGACGTTCAGGTGTGTCAGCAGTTGTGAGCGTTCCTGATACGATATTGAAGGTATAACGAGCATTTACAGGTTAAGAGAGGCGTGGCTAGATACGCAAAACGCAGGAGTACATGGAGGTGTATGGATTGCACACGAGAACGCACCGCGAGCTGCTGGCACATGGACGTCTTGCCAGTTCCGGGCGTGCCGGTCACGAGGATGTTTGGGCCGCGAGGCATTTTTGAAACGAAATGATTGGCAGCAATTTGCTTAGAAATGGTATAGAAACTAAACTTTTAAAGTTTGAGTTGGATCTTATAAACTGATATGTGCAGCTACAGTATGTGACGTGTGAAAATTAAGCTCGCGTAGATTTCATGAATTAAAAATACTTTGAATTCTGCTTTTATAAAGTATCATGGACCGGTCTTACAGTACCACAGGATAAAGTGGCAGCGATGTGAGTACAATCATCTTTAATGCATACTCGCACCGAGAGAGCTTTAGCAAAGGTCGCTGAAGTTTAAAGTATTAATACTATTGTTGTACAATCAATCAATTGGAGGCGGACTTACCGTAAAACTACTGGAGTGGCAGGAAATGTAAGCGGTCAACACCTTGTGTTAAGCGATGAGATGTTTCCCAGAATGTGCGATAAATCTAGCCCCCCCCCCCAAACAGTCTTCCTTCGCGGCAGGTTGGGTCTAGGAGAAGCCTCCGCAACGGACTGAGTCTTTAAAAGATACTGGCTTGATAGGTGATAGCACAACACCTGCATTGACTTCATGCACTGAAGTAGCGGAGAGAGCACGAAGCTCGGATAGTTGACAGCTCTTAAATTGGTCGAGCAGCATTCGTTGTGACGTGCTCTCCAGGACCAAGTTCTCAACTACTCTCCGCGGAGCCTTCTGTTTCTGTACCATTCACAGGCACATTTAGTTACCGACGCCTCTTTATGAGGGCAATAAAAACTTCAGCGGACGAACCTTCACAGGAACTTTGATCGGAGACATCGGCAGTGTCCGAGAAGTTCTGTTCGCTCGCTGAGCCATGACAAATACAAAAGTTAAGGATGATGAACGCCAAAAACATTTTAGTTAAAACACGGACTTGTCCTTGTGGTTGCACGTCGGGAGCAGTGGCAGGGTCACTGTCGATACGAGCTGAGTCTTCTGGCATTTGGTGCGTGATGTGGGTCACTTTGTCTGCGAGTGTGCCTCTCTTTTCTCGAAGACGCCGTCGCTCGTCTACAGATAGAGGAGAGCTGACTTTGGCCGGATCTACCGGGCCTAGCTCATTGCAATGCCGTGTGAGTTGGAGACGCAGCGAATCTTTGAAAAACGCTGGGTCTTCCACATATCCAGGCGGTTGTTTCCACCACCTGTCAAGCTTGTCGGCCTTGGGGATATCCCGGAGGCGTTCAATTTCTGACGGTTCAAACTTGAGACTTTCCAGATGTGTATCATGGTGTCTTCGAGCAGCCAATGCTGTCTTGGTAGGTGAGCCACTGCATGTCGCTCGAGGGTGGTAATACTGAGGAGAAGGATCCAGTTCTTGCTGTCTTGGACTATGAGCTAACGCCCCGCTGGGGTGGTAAGAGTCTCGATAGGATCTTTCTGAGCGCACATACTTCTTCTCACTCGAGAGTGGAGGCTCGATAGCTAGACCCAAAGCACGACGGTCTTGTTTCCGAGCCTCTAATAGTTCACTGCGTCTGGTAAAGTCCGGCTAACACCATTGATATCCACGTCAACATCACAGCGATATTTTAAATCAAAGCAACTACTGGGACCAACGCACCATTCGCATCCTGTCAGGTGAGATCTTGACATCCACTGTTGCCATTATAATTAGCTACGAGGAACACGCTCAATTGATCTGTGCATGGTGAGCTGAACGCAAAGACCAACGATTATCAGGGATCCCGGTCTTACCGACATGCAAGCCCAGGGCGCGAGGAAAGAGAGGAAAAACAGTAAAAATAGCCGTCTCCAATTCTAGCTTAGGTGAGCGACATCTGTTTAAACCTTTCACGCTACACTTTGTTAGGCAGTTCAGAGTTTCAAACTATGAAGTGATCTCAAAGACTTTCTAAGCGCAGTGCTGTCTGCAGTATTGACAATGTCTCCGTTGAAGGCACCACTTTCGCCTTGTAATCCTAAAGGTCAACGTCGACAGCGATTTCTAGACCATCTCGCCCGCTTCAGCCTTTCATTTTTCACTCTTTGTTCACTTCTTCTCCGCCTGCATCTTGGCAAAGTCCTCTTTGATGAAGGCTAGCGCCTGTGCCACATCGTCTACAACTCCATAGGCCGGGTGCTCCTCATGGTTTTCAGGTCCGTTGTGCATCCCCGTGAGTGTAAGAACTGACTTCCATCTGCCACCAGCTTCGTTTGCCCCGCGAATGTCCGTCTTTGGGTTGTCCCCCACCATGTAAATACGCTCCACATGTTCATGTTGCGCATCGATGAGCGTCTCGGCAAACTCAAACGACGTGCGTTGAGGTTTCCCATACAGCGTCTTCTCCAGCTTGTGACCCGTCGTGCGGGTGAACAGATCCTCTAGTACCGCATGGAACGCGCCCGCGCCGTATCGTGGTAAATGGAACTCGCCCACATACTGGAAATCCGAGCATGCCGAGTAGAGGGGAATGTGCTGACGATCGCCCTTACCATCTCCCTCCACGGTGCGTTGACCCAGCAGTCCGTCGGGAGAGCACAGTACATCCATAACGACCTGTAGCTCCCGCCCCCAGTAAATGGGGTCAATGAGCACGAACACCGCAGCAAATGGCTGCGAATCGAAGCGACCGTCGTGGTTCAGAGGGTCCTGCACCTTGACGTCGGGGTACATAATGGGAAAGTGGCGGTGCAGCTGGTCCACGGTGACTACGTGCTTGAAGCCGTAGTTGGCCATGACCCTGCGGATCTCGACGCAGTCTTTGCCAACTGCCAGCACCAGCTCGTCACTGTGCTTGAGTGCCAGTTCACGCATGGGTGTGTGGCTCATACACATACGCTCGGTCGGGATAGACACGCCGCTGCCCAGGATCCGCTCAATTTGTTGCGCCTTCTTGTCCTCCGGGTAGCCACCGCCGTTGGTCATGATGGCGAACGGAGTGTTGGTCGCTTTCAGCTCCAGAAGCACTTCACGCGCGCCTGGAATTGGAACCTTGCCGCGCAGAAGGACACCATCTACGTCGAAGACCACACCGAATGTCGAAGCGAAGCAGCGGCCGACGCTACGGTTAACGATAGCTGTACTTCTACGCAACATATTCATGGTGTCTGAGCTGCAGAAGGGAATGCCGCGAGCCTACTGCAATGGATAGGCAGATAATCATTAATTTAAAAACAATTGACCATTTCAGTATTATGGTCAAGGGATATAAAGCAGAAATGGTCATTTTGATAAATGGAGACTCTCCATTTGGTGTATCAAACAGCAATGGTCAATTTTTAAATTAAATGTTCAATTCAGTTGAGATTATCTGAACAAAATAGGCTTGTTAAAACAATTTCTTACTTCAGTAATTGCTTTAGAAAATAATTTTGAAAGATGCTCTAAATCAGAGTCTTCCAAATTGTGTAATGATACATATTAGTACTACTATTGAGCTACTGTTGTTTAGGAGTGCTACAACATTAGTTGTACTACGTTGTTCAACTACTACTACTATTGCGCGTAATACTACAAACAACGTACCGGTAGACTCCCGGCGGTAGTTCTACAGAAGTAGTATTTTGTAATTAGAATTAAGAGCACGTTCTTTTAAAACTAGGTCGTTCTAATAATTCTTGTAGTCTAAGTACTACTACCGGTAGTACTTCGTCGAATGTACATGTATCATTATACTACTAGTTCCGAAAAACTCAAATGTACTAAACCGTGCTGTATCAAATTGTGGATAGGATACCTAAAGCGAGCGCAGCGAGCATGCCTGCGGGTGTGCGTAGCACGCGGGTGCAAACCCAGGACCGATAATAGCCATCACTATCAAGCGAAGCGCTCACGGTTCAGCCTCCACGTTTTGGGTTTGGTACTTGCTTTAGGAGATTTTTGTAAGTCTTTCAGTAGTATCTGACGAGAATGAAAAAATAAAGCATGTTACATTATCTTTGTTTCTCCATGCTCTGGACACTCTACCACGACAGGTCCTTAGACGCACCTGCTACTGTTGACGCCGGGGCCTCCTCCTTGCTGGAGCAGCCACTGCCGCTGCCGCAGCTTCCCTTGTCGGCCGCAGGGTCCTGAACTGCCACTCGGAAGAGACGGTTGCCGAACTTCTTGTACAGCGGCATGATGCCACCGCCAGCAAGCAGACGCTCCTCAAAGAGCGACATGTTGAAGCAGAAGGTCTCACCGCCAACCTCAATCGTGCGTCCAGTCATGTTGACTGTGATGTCCACGTTCTCCTTGGCGAGCTCATAGAAGCGGTCGTCGTCCAGCTGGATGCCCAGCAGACTAAAATTCTGGTAGTTACGCGAGAAAATGTACCCGAACGAGCGCGCAATCAGAGCCTTCACACCTGCACCCTTCATGGCCGTCACAGCCTGTTCGCGCGACGATCCGCAGCCGAAGCCGTGGCCAGCAACCACAACGTCCTGGCCCTGCTTGACCTTGCCGCGGAAGTCTGGGTTCGTGTGCAGGAAGGCGACCTTACCCAGAGCCTCCATGTCGTTCTCACACAAGAACTCACCGGGCAGAATAGCGTCCGTGTCAATGTTGTCACCAAACACCTGCACGCGGCCCTGGATGGAACCTGAGAAGGTATCGAGCGACGCAGCAGCCTCAGCATCGGCGTTGCCCGCCTCCTCAGCCGCAGCAGTCGGGAGTTCCGGGTCGACCTCAGCGATCGTGATGGGTACAGCAGGCTGCTTGGGGACAGCCGAGTTGAACTTCTCCACGTCAATGAGCTTCAGGAATGGACGCGGGTCGGTGACTTCCATGGTGAAGCTGGAAGCAGCCACAGTGATGGCAGACGCGAGGTTGGCGATGGAGCCCTTGCCCATGCGGTTGCGGTAGTTGCGGTTCTGCGAGCTGAGCCACACCTCGTTCTCGCCTGCAACGTCAGCAGCAATACCCAGACAGAAACTGCAGCCTGGAGCACCCACAATGAAGCCGGCCTTCTCGTACACGTCAATGAGACCGTGCTTCTTAAGGTTGTCGACGATGATCTGACTGCCAGGAGTCACACGACGCTGGCCGTGAGCCACGGGGGTCATGCCTTGCTTCAAGCAAGCCTCAAGCACCAGAGCACCGAGCACCAGGTCTTCTTCGGCGGTAGTACAGGCACCGATGAAACAGCCATCCAGCTTCATGCCTACGACTTCCGACACAGGTTTGACGTTGTCAGGCGACGGGAAGAGAGCCACCTGGGGCTCCAGGTTGTCCAGGTCGATCTGGAACTTCTCGGCGTACTGCGCGTCCTCGTCAGCACGGAAGTAGAGCGCGTCCTGGTTATGGTCCGGGCGCTTGGAGATGTACGCAGCAGTGCGCTCGTCAGCGGGGAAGACGCCGGCAATACCACCGAACTCGGCCGTCATGTTACTGATAGCGAAGCGGGCGTCGCAGGACAGCGCTGAGATGTTGCCACCCCACTCCACGCAGCGGCCAATCGCCACCGTGTTGCACTTTAACTGGCCCAGAGTGTAGAGCATGACGTCCTTGCCACCCATGCCCATGGGAGGAGTGCCTACAAACTCAATGAGCACCGTCTCGGGCACCTTGATCCACGTCTCACCCGTCACAAGGGGCATGACAACGTCAGCAGCGCCCAAACCAATAGCGAAGGCGCCAAGGCCACCGGTACTGCACGAGTGTGAGTCGGCACCCACCACGATCTGGCCAGGCTGCGCACGTTGGCGGTAAAACTCGGTGTGGAGGATGGTAGTGTTGGGCGGCTGGAAGTTAGTGAGCTGCGCCTCCTTGGCAAAGTCCTCAGACGCTTTAATCATCATCTGCTGACGCGGCTGGTGGTTCACACGCGGGTCCACGGTATGGTCCACAGCCAGCCAGAAGCGATCGTTGCGCCAGATACGCGGGCGGCCCATGTCCTGGTACGTCTTGTCCATGGACTTCCACGTGATCTCACAGGCCAGCGTCCACTGCGCCTTGACGCACAGCATCTGGCCAGGCGTCACTTCGGGCTTAGTCAGACCCACAGCCCAGTGCGTAAGAATCTTTTCCGGCAGCGTAAGCGGCCTGCGCGCAGGGGGCGTGGAATCAGCGGAAGCGGTCGCCATTGTGGGAGTATTAGTGCGCTTCAGGAGGCAAATGCGGAAGTGAGCTTTTGGTGCTGAGGTGGTGACATTCCGGGGGTGGGGCAAGCGGAAAGACGCGCACTGATGAACAGAATGACATGAAAAACGAAGGGTATCATTGTAAAGAGATTTGGCTGTATGGTTTAGGCTTTAAATATAGAATTATAAAAGGGAAGATTCATCAGGTTATACAAGATTCGTTTGCGCAAACGCTATCAGAGTAAACGGGACTCGAAGAACAACCTGCTTTAAGTGATGCGTGTTTGGGTTGTGAAACTGGTGTTCGCTGCACCATGCGAACCACGCGACGCAGCGTAATCGGAGTAGTGTATCCAAATCAAAGATACCTACAGTAAGACAGTGTGAGAAATCGACAGCACGACACGATGATGCAGCAGCCTGCACGGTTAAATCCCTATTTTAATACCGTAACTGTGCAGTACTGTTGACTTTCATACTTTGACAGCACCACCGTGTTTGCGCAATTTGCGACCTTCGCGCAACAAAAAACTCGAGCTACACTCGCGTAACCTCTGACGCGCGTCAGCAGGTAACCATTGTATTGCAATTTCAAAAAGATATTTAGCAATAACTATTTATTTTTGAGATGCCAGATACTAATATCTATTTCAATAGATTATTTCCACATGTGCTTTCCGATATTGATTTTCTTTTACTTTTCCGTGTTTTTAACTTGAAAACCATTTTATATGGAGCATAAAAAAAACTAATTTTGGCTGCAACTATTTATTTTCGCTGTCGGTATCAGTATTACAGTTTATTATTTCCGAGGACATTTATAGTATTATTGCAATGTTATTATCGGAGCACCTGGAGCATACTTAGTAAAGCATATGTTTAGAGTTCCTACCAGGATCCCTGTTCAAAAACACACTTTTGGCTAATACTTCAGTACAATATCGTAATAATGCTAAGCTAAAAATGTGATACAACTGTGCGTTAACGGTCGCAATACGTTATGAAATGCGAACCCTCATCTCAGAATGGGTGAATGATCACCGAGTCGGACAAGAGCGACATATAAACTACATGCACCTCATGTGTAGCCAAGTTTCACAGGTGGCGAAAATACAGCACAAAGTGCCAAGTTCCTATCTTATTGAAATAAACGTTTATTAGGTAAAACTTGGCGAATGACTTCAACAATAAGGAAACGCAATTCTTTTGATAATATCCAGAGCTTTTCGGGCGACGCACGGCATTAGTTCAAAATGGCACAGTGTCATATAATCGATCAAAAGCGATATTACATGTATACCGGTATCCAATATATTATGTGTAACGGGGTACGTAGCCCTAAGTGTACCCTGGTTACATGAAGTGTGACACTTCACACTTCAGGAGTATGACACGTCATACTTCGGGATATTTGGTACAAAGTACCAAGGTCGTTCAAAGCCAGCCATTGGTTAATGACATTGCATTTCTATAGGTAGCTTATTAAACCCAAGCTTTATCTACCTACAAATATACTCAATTTACATTCTACCTTAATTTGGTCACTTCGCTCTCTTTTGAATAAAGAGGGGACCTGTGAACTGCCGTTCACTGAGCGTTTGTATACTCTCGGAAGATAACTTCCTCGAGCGCAAGGTGCTGTGTGACCCGTCACACTTGGTAGCACTCGTAGTCAATCCACGCCACCGCGGGTAGACTACCTGAACCTCTCCGAAGCTCGTTGCCATGGATAGGAACGACTTCTCCCATATGAACGACTCTCATTTCGAGTCGGTTCGGAAGATGGCAGGCATCTTCGGGATGGAGGCCCTGCAGAGCCTGGTGGTGTCAACACCGGCCGAGCAGCTCGAGCGCGTCAATGCGTTCGACGCGTACGAGCAGGGCCTCATCGCGCATGTGGGGGAGAACCTGCAGGCTCCGGCGGCGGAAGCAAATCCGCCTCACCCGAAGCCAATGCGGCTGAAGGTTAAGCCGTATGAAGAGAAGGAAGGCGAGAACCTTCACTTCTGGGTCCGAGAAGTTGAGCTTGAGATGGACGCGGCTCTGATCTCGACAGCGTGACATCCGCTGCTTCGGCTGTGGGAAGATGGGCCACTTCAAGCGTGACTGCCCCGTGGAAAGACTCCGCAGACGGTCCTTCCCCAAGCCCGTCCTGAAGGGTCGCTGGCAGAAGCCAGGATCCCGGGGACAGGGGAACGCCGGGAACCAGTAGGGGCGGGGCGCCCTACTGGGGAAGAACTAAGTCTTCGTGATGGGTGCGCGGGTGGCGCGTATTACGGGGACTTAGCCCCTGAGAGTCTTTGCACTCTCGAATCGGCGAAGAGCAGCGGCGGGTTGCTCGTAGTACACGGATGTGTACGGGGATACGATCATCCCTTTAGAATCTTGATCGATTCTGGGGCGTCGAAGAATTTCGAACGCCGCCAGGCGGTTGCTCGCAACAGCAACAAGCTGTCCGATTCTTTGAGAGAAAGCAAGGGCAACGGGACGGTGTCAGTGCGACTGGCCAACGGGAAGGTCGTCACTGTCCCCAACATCTAAGTGGATCTGGCCGTCAAGGTTGAAGACTTTGACAGCCTCGAACAGTTCACTGATCTCGATATGAATCCATATGATATGATCCTGGGCATGCCCTGGCTTGAGAAGCACGAGCCCTAGATCGACTGGTGAGGCAAGGCAATCGGTGCCAGCGGCCCTGCGCAGTCCGACAGAGTATTGGTGAGTCATGTTTTCACCTCTGTCAGGACCCGGGGCGCCCGCAAGGGCTGCCAGGGACGATCAACATTCGGCAGATGCTTGGGGGTCGTCGACGTATATGACGACTCCGAGGATGTTTTGATGGTGGCCGCGCCCAGAAGAGGCGTTGGCCAAGTGGGTAACTTAGGTCCACAGGCGGGTAACTTAGTTCCGCAGACAGCTGCAGCTGTCACGAACACTGAGAACAGCGTGTTCAGAGTGGGTAACAGAGTTCCACTCACGGTCGCCCAGACCTTAGCTGAAGAGGAAGGCGTCGGATACGCATCCTGTGTGGGTACCACAGTACCACAGTACCACACGAGGCCACGAGTGCCTCGGATGTCGTAGCGCCGACATCCCTAGACGTGGGCAGCAAAGCTCCACGTCACGGTCGCCGTCGTCAACGACGCCGCCGCCGCCTCAAGTCGGATCCGAACTTCGTTCCGATCGACGTCGCTTCAAGCGACTCGGAGTCCAGGGCCCGGGCTCCTCCGACAAGGCCGGTGGAAGAGTGTTATCACATCTTCGATGGTGAGACCGGTTTATCCGTCAAGGCATCTGGTGTCCACTTGGAACCGTTGCCAGAGGTTACGGAAATACTGAACCTCGAGGAAATGACGGCTGAGTCTTTCCTGGCAAACCTCAAGGCTGGAGCGATTGCTGAGATGGTGCTCATGAGACCTGAGACCACTCGGGAGGAGCTGAACTCCTCCTCTGTCTTGGACGAGAGCGTCTTGGAAGACCTAAACAAGCAGCGTCAGACGCGCTTGGGTTCTGAGATCCTTAAGAACCCCAAGGATCCGGTGTATCCTTTGGTGACGGAGTATGCGGACGTGGTGAGCAAACACCCGCCGACCCAACTCCCACCGGATCGAGGCGAGATTGATCTCGTGCCCGGCACAAAATATTGTGTCACGAGGCAATGGCCTCTTCCGCGCGAACAGTGCGAGGTCATTGATGCCTTCTTCACCGCGAAAGCGAAGGCAGGCATGGTGCGGGAGTCGAAATCCCCGCACTCGACGCCGACTTTCTGCGTTCGGAAGCCGAACGGAAAGTGGCGTCTGGTTCACGCTTATAACAAGCTGAACAACGCAGCGGTGCCGGCCCAAACACCAATCCCACGAAAGAATGTGTTGTTGAACAACATGGCCGGGAGCGTACTGTACAGTGCGCTGGATTTGGTAGACGGATACTACCAAATCCTGATGCAAGAGAGCGACATCCCGCTCACCGCGGTAAATACTCCAAGCGGCATGCTTTCGGAGTGGCTCGTCATGCCGCAGGGCTTGTCTAACGCCCCGGCGACGTTCAATCGCCTGGCGACGCAACTGCTCCGCCCTTTGCGTACCTCGTACAGACGTACTTCGACGACATATTCGTCCATAGCCGTGCCGAGGGAGGCAAGACGGCCATGGAGGTGCATCTAGGACACCTCCGTCGAGTGTTGGACGTAATACGAGCAAACAAGCTCTACGCCAACACCGACAAGTGCGTTTTTGCGTCACCAGAGATTAAAGTTCTCGGTTGCTTCGTAAGCAACGTGGGCGTTCGGGCTGACCCAGACAAGGTCAAGGCCATAGCAGCATGGCCAACGCCCCGATCCCAAAAGAATCTTCGAAAGTGGTTGGGCTTGGCCAACTACCTCCACAAGTACAGTCTCCTTAAGAAGGACGTCGACTGGCGCTGGGAGCAAGAGCACCAGGATGCTTTTGACAGCATCAAGGCCAGTCTCCAAGAGGCCCCTGTCCTGACCCTGCCGGACGAGACGAAGCTGTTTAGCGTCGTCTGCGATGCCTCCGATTACGCCATCGGGTGTGCATTGCTGCAGGCCGACACAGCTGGACACGAACGAGTCATCTCGTTCCAGTCCAGGCAGCTCAAAGCCGCCGAACGGAACTACCCTGTCCACGACAAGGAGCTTCTGGCAATGAAATATGCCCTTGTGAAGTTTCGTGTTCACCTTCTGGGCTCTAGGCCCTTCGTGATCTACATCAACCACGCGTCCTTGAGGACGGCGACTAACTCGCCTCACCTCTCCCAAAGGATGGCGAGGTGGCTGTCCTTCTTCGCGGAGTACAACTTCCGCGTCGAATACAAGCCGGGCAAGCTCAACGTGCTTGCGGACGCCCTCTCTCGGCGTCCTGACTATGAGTTGTCCCACATCACGCGGGTGACAACGGATCTATATGATCGGATACGCATGGCGTATCGGGACGATACGGCTGTCGCGCCTATCGTCAAGTTCCTTAAGGCCGGGACGAGCGCAAAGTCCGACTGGCTCTCGTCGCGACGGCGCTCACGGCTCCACCGATATGTGTTGAAGGATGGCCTCCTCTGTTGCCGGGTGAAGCCCAATGAACCTCCACGGGTGGTCGTACCCAACGACGAGGATCTGAAGCTCGACATCCTCGCGGAGGCGCACGACGCGCCCTCCAGCGGCCACTTGGGCCGCGAGAAGACCTTTCTGTCGGTCTCTCAGGCCTTCTAATGGACCCACATGTACAAGTGGGTCGCCCGATACGTGAAGACATGTGAAACATGTCAGCGGGTCAAACCCGCAGGGCACTCTTCGGCCTCACTACAGAGCCTGCCCGTCCCGGCTGATTGTTGGAAGTCGATGAGTCTTGACTTCATCTTTGGGCTTTCCGCCGACGGACACGGCAACACCGGAATTTTGGTGTTCGTGTGTCGGCTGAGCAAGATGGTACATCTTGCTTCGGTTCCCGTCACTGTTACGGGCGAACAAACCGCAAGGTTGCTCGTCGATGGCGTGTTCCGCTATCACGGTCTCCCGGAGATGATTGTCTCGGACCGAGACCCGCGGTTCACGGCAGCGCTTTGGAAAAACGCTGTTTCCTTTACTGGGAACTCGTCTGCAGATGTCCACTGCGGACCATCCGCAGACAGACGGCCAGACAGAGCGCGTCAATGAGTGCTCGAGGCCACTCTGCGCAGTGTGCGCGCGGCAGAACATGTACGTGGTCGATGAAGCTTCCAGATGTTGAGTTTGCGCTCAACAACGCGGTGCACGCGTCCACGGGGTTCACGCCGCTCTAGCTTTCGTCACCCCAGCGTGCCTCTCACTCTTCGAGGAGACACTGACTCCTCTATTCTAAGTGATAGAGAGGCTTGGAAAGCCCTTTCCTCCCAGGTCTCGGATGTGAGACCAGTTTCGCTGCGGAAGCAAGTGGAATTCTTTATGGATACCAAGCTGAGCGTTGTCAGCAGGGTCCGCGATGCCATGGCAGCGGCCCAGGATAAACAAAAAGAGTACTTCGACAAACATGGAAGAGGAATTTTAAGTGTATTTAAAGTGGGGGGGGGGCTTACTAGACACGAGGAACCTACCTCTTTCCACTGTCAGCTCTGTCGGCAGCAACAAGCTGAAGCACCGCTTCATCGGACCATTTGCAGTCCTGGCCAGACATGGTGCGTCGTACACCATCGACCTGCCAAAGTCAATGACGACGCACCCGACGTTCTATTTTCGACGTCTTAAGCGGTACTTTGATCCGCAGGGGGTTGCTGACTCGCAGACCCACCTTGGCCCAGCTTCTCAAAGCTAGGGCGGGTCACAGACGTCGACGAGGCGTCGGAGCAGGCGCCCAAGCCTCGGTCTGGACGGAAAAACTGCGGTCAAGACCGTACGCAGGAGGGGCTCCGTACGAACGGACCCCGGAGCCATACGCCGAGTACGGTGAGTACGCCGGGTACGCACCATACGCGTACGCCTGGGAGTGCATCGAAGGCGGCTCCGGACGTGGCAACAGAGCCTCGATCCGTCGGATCATGCGGGAGGCCTCGTCCAGATCGGTCGAAGAGGCTCGGCGAACCACCCGCACATGCAGGCTCGCGACCTCACGCTCCAGGCGGCCCGCAAGACGAGCGAGCTCGCCCTGATTCCCGGCCTGGGCGGCAGCATCACCGCCAGTCCCAAGGCTAAGTGCAATCTCAAGCACGAGGAAACGTTGACGGAGGCGGTCAACCTCAGGGCCCTGTGTCGGACCCGCAGCCGGAGCACTCGGACGAGAGTGGCGTTCGGGAGGCGCCGAGTACTCGTACTCGTACGAGGGAACCTCCGCCCCTGCTTGACCGGAATGGAGAAGTCCACTTCCACGTGTAGCGGATCCTCCAGGAGCAAAGGCGTCGCGGTAAGCGACAGCTCCTCGTGAAGTGGAGGGGTTATGCCCGCTCCAAGAGCTCGTGGGAGCCGATTGAACGGCTCCTGATCGACTGCCCGAAGGCTGTCGCAATCTGGGAACAGAAGCGGCGACAGCTTCATAAGTAGTCCGGGGCTTCTTGCCCGAACGGGGTACGGACGTTGAATACACTCCGTACCCGCGCTCATCGTGAGCGCTGGAAGCCGCACGCTTCAGGATGTCCCTTGGCAGAATGCGTTTGCTGACCAAGTGGGCAAACCGAGCGCATAGATCACGCTGGTCCAGGATGCGGGACAGCAGCTGGTCTTCATGGACTTTCCGTAACTCCGTGGGTGAGTACTTGAGAGACTCCACCCATGCCCAGAACATGTCCTCACAAGAACTCCAGGTGAGACAGTTCTCGGGCAGAACCCAGGGGTATCCTCAAAGAGGATAGAGACCACCCCGGTTCTCGGGCTTCTTACGACAAGTCGTAAAGTCCCTAAGGGGGATGCGGTGCGGCGCGAGGCGCACACACCGAGCAGCCTCCAGGTTGTCAACGAACAACTGTTCCTTCTGAACAAGGGCACGTTCGTAGATGCCCCTAGAAGTGTGGCCGCCCACAAGGCCACGAGGAGCGACGAGAAGCTCTAGGAAGAGGTCAGCCCCAGAGCTCTCCTCGGGAGGCCAATACCCTCTTGAGTTGATGGCAGCTCCCTGGCTGACGGGTGCCACCACCGAGCCCCGTTGGGCAGCTTGGACGTCCTCCTGCTGCTGGTCGAGGTCATTCGTGACATCCCGGGGCTCAGAGATAGCACCTTCCTCCTCCTCTTCCTCCTCCTTCTCCTCCTCTCCATCCGAGGATTTGAAGAGGCCCCGATGGGAGTGCCGAGTCTCCTTCTCCTCGCGGAGTGGGGATGTGACGGGGTCACACAGCACCTTGCGCTAGAGGAAGTTATCTTCCGAGAGTATACAAACGCTCAGTGAACGGCAGTTCACAGGTCCCCTCTTTAAGTAAAGAGAGCGAAGTGACCTAAATAAGGTAGATTGTAAACTGAGTATATTTATAGGTAGATAAAGCTTGGGTTTAATAAGCTACCTATAGAAATGCAATGTCATTAACCAATGGCTGGCTTTGAGCGACCTTGGTACTTTGTACCAAATATCCCGAAGTATGACGTGTCATACTCCTGAAGTGTGAAGTGTCACACTTCAGGGAACCAGGGTACACTTAGGGCTACGTACCCCGTTACATCCTCCCCCACTTAGGTTCGGTTTACCGACCAATCAGAATGAAGAGGTGTTCGTCACAAACTCTCATTCTCAAAGTCGAAAACCATCGACTTGGCCGCGCGAGCGCGGCGGAGGCTCACTTCACAGTTAGAGCCTCGAGTAGCAACCTGTGCGCTCTTCGTCTAGGTCTCCACTTCGACCGTTATCATGCCTCGTGGCACTGCAAAAAGCGGTGCGAAGACACGCTCCAAGGCTGCTGCCGGTAAGGCGCAAGCCAAGAGCACTAAGCCCCACGGCAAAGGCTCTGCAACCAAGGAGGCTACTCAGGTGGCCTCCGAGGCGATCGGATCCTCGGGTGACGCGGCTGTGGACAAGCGCGCAAGCAGGCGCCGCAGTCCGTCGCCCTCGTCTTCAGACAATCGGTTGAACCCTCGGTTCGTGGAACGTGAGCTCAACTCGGGCAGTGAGGACGATGCCGAGTCCGAGAGCACTCATGGTGCTCCTGCGGGCTCTGAGGGAGGGCACAGCCCAGTGCCCAGTGAGCACAAAGATGTCGGCGTGCAGTCGCCCGCTAGTGATCACGTTGATCACAGTCCCAGGACCTCTGTGCGCTCTGAGAGTCCGGCCGTTACGGCTAATGGCGCTCCCATAGGCGGTGGCAATGAGGAAGAAAATCCTCGCAAACGTCTCTCGCTTGCCGAGGGTCTTGCGCGCGCTAAGAACTCTAAAGTCGAAGGCGCCAAGCCCTCAAAGAAGCGTACCGCCTCTAAGTCTCCACTCCGCGAGGAGAAGGAGACTCGACGCTCCTATCAGAGTCTCTTCGGCTCCTCGGATGAAGAGGAGGAGAAGGAGGAAGAAGAGGAAGAGGAGAATGCTATCGTTGAGCCCCGGGAGATCTCGAATGACCTCGACCAGCAGCAGGAGGAATTCCAAGCTGCCCAGCGTGTGCGTGGGGGTTCGGTGGCGGCACCCGTCAGCCAGGGAGCTGCCATCAGCTCAAGAGGGTATTGGCCTCCCGAGGAGAGCTCTGGGGCTGACCTCTTCTTAGAAGTCCTCGTCGCTCCTCGTGGCCTTGTGGGCGGTCACACTTCTAGGGGCATCTATGAACGAGCCCTTGTTCAGAAAGAACAGTTGTTCGTCGACAACTTGGAGGCTGCTCGGTGTGTGCTTCTCGCGCCACACCGCATTCCCCTTAAGGACTTCACGACTTGTCGTAGGAAGCCCGAGACCCGGGGTGGTCTCTATCCTGTTTGGGGATACCCCTGGGTTATGCCCGAGAACTGTCCCACGTGGAGTTCTTGTGAGGACATGTTCTGGGCGTAAGTGGAGACTCTTAAGTACTCGCCCACGGAGTTATGGGAACTCCATGAAGATCAGCAGCTGTCCCACATCCTGGACCAGCGTGATCTTGGTGTGAGGTTTGCCCACTTGATCAGTAAGCGTATGCTGCCGAGGGACATCCTGAAGCGCGCGGATTCTAGCGCTCACGATGAGCGCGGGTACGGTATGTATTCATCATCCTTACCCCGTCCGGGCAAGAAGCCCCGGACTACTTATGAAGCTGCCGCCGCTTCTGTTCCCAGATTGCGACAGCCTTCGGGCAGTCAATCAGGAGCCGTTCAATCGGCTCCCACGAGTTCCCGGAGTGGGCATAACCCCTCCACTTCACGAGAAACTGTCGCTTACCGCGACACCGTTGCTCCTGGAGGATTCGCTCCACGTGGAAGTGGACTCTCCATCCG
>NW_003303733.1:1038854-1040528 GCF_000142945.1 Phytophthora infestans T30-4 | reverse complement strand
AGGCCTTGCGTCCGACCGAGGCTTGGGTGTCTGCTCTTGACGCCCTCGTCGACGACTGTGACCGTGACCTTGCTTTGAGGAGCTGGGTCAAGGGAAGAATGCGAGTCAGCAGCCCCCTGCGGGTCAAAGTACCGCTTAAGACGTCCGACATAGAACGTCGGGTGCGTCGTCATTGACTTTGGAAGGTCGATGGTGTACGATGCACCATGTCTGGCCAGGACTGCAAAAGGTCTGATGAAGCGGTGCTTCAGTTTGTTGCTGCCGACAGCCACGGCAACACCGGAATTTTGGTGTTCGTGTGTCGGCTGAGTAAGATGGTACATCTTGCTCCAGTTCCCGTCACAGTAACGGGCGAACAAACCGCAAGGTTGTTCGTCGATGGCGTGTTCCGCTATCACGGTCTCCCGGAGATGATTGTCTCGGACCGAGACCCGCGGTTCACTGCCGCGTTTTGGAAAACGCTGTTCCCTTTACTGGGAACCCGTCTGCAGATGTCCACTGCGGACCATCCGCAGACAGACGGCCAGACAGAGCGCGTCAATCGAGTGCTCGAGGACACTCTGCGCAGTGTGTGCGCGGCAGCACCACGTACGTGGTCGACGCAGCTTCCAGCTGTTGAGTTTGCGCTCAACAACGCGGTGCACGCGTCCACGGGGCTCACGCCGTTCTACTTGAACGGCTTCCGCCACCCCAGAGTGCCTCTCACTCTTCGAGGAGACACCGACTCCTCTATTCTAAGTGGGGTAGAGGCTCGGAAAGCCCTTTCCTCCCAAGTCTCGGATGTGAGACCAGTTTCGCTGCGGAAACAGGTGGAATCCTTTATGGACACCAATCTGAACATTGTCAGCAGGGTCCGCGATGCCATGGCAGCGGCCCAAGATAAACAAAAGGAATACTCAGACAAACAAGGAAGAAAAAACTTAAGTATATTTGAGGTTGGGGACTTAGTGTTGCTAGACACGAGTCCGTCGGCGGGAAGCCCAAAGATGAAGTCAAGACTCATCGACTTCCAACAATCAGCCGGTACGGCAGGCTCTGTAGTGGAGCCGAAGAGTGCCCTGCGGGTTTGACCCGCTGACATGTTTCACATGTCTTGACGTACCGGGCGACCCACATGTACATGTGGGTCCACCAGAAGGACTGAGAGACCGACAGAAAGGTCTTCTCGCGGCCCAAGTGGCCGCTGGAAGGCGATTCATCCGCCTCCGCGAGGATGTCGAGCTTCAGATCCTCGTCGTTGGGTACGACCACCCGTGGAGGATCAGTGGGCTCCACTCGATAATAGAGGAGGCCCTCCTTCAACTCATATCGGCGGAGCCGTGAGCGCTGTCGCGACGAGAGCCAGTCGGACTTCGCGCTCGTCCCGGCCTTAAGGAACTTGACGATAGGCGCGACAGCCGTATCGTCCCGATACGCCATGCGTATCCGATCATATAGATCCGTTGTCACCCGCGTGATGTGGGCCAACTCATAGTCGGGACGCCGAGAGAGGGCGTCCGCAAGCACGTTGAGCTTGCCCGGCTTGTATTCGACGCGGAAGTTGTACTCCGCGAAGAAGGACAGCCACCTCGCCATCCTTTGGGAGAGGTGAGGCGAGTTAGTCGCCGTCCTCAAGGACGCGTGTCTGTGTAGATCACGAAGGGTCTAGAGCCCAGAAGGTGAACACGAAACTTC
>NW_003303733.1:1037321-1038333 GCF_000142945.1 Phytophthora infestans T30-4 | reverse complement strand
GTCGATGTTGGCGTAGAGCTTGTTCGCTCGCATTACGTCCAACACTCGACGGAGGTGTCCTAGATGCACCTCCATGGCCGTCTTGCCTCCCTCGGCACGGCTATGGACGAATATGTCGTCGCAGTACGTCTGTACGAAGGTACGCAAAGGGCGGAGCAGTTGCGTCGCCAGGCGATTGAACGTCGCCGGGGCGTTAGACAAGCCCTGCGGCATGACGAGCCACTCCGAAAGCATGCCGCTTGGAGTATTTACCGCGGTGAGCGGGATGTCGCTCTCTCGCATCAGGATTTGGTTGTATCCGTCTACCAAATCCAGCGCACTGTACAGTACGCTCCCGGCCATGTTGTTCAACAACACATTCTTTCGTGGGATTGGTGTTTGAGCCGGCACCGTTGCGTTGTTCAGCTTGTTATAAGCGTGAACCAGACGCCACTTTCCGCTCGGCTTCCAAACGCAGAAAGTCGGCGTCGAGTGCGGGGATTTCGACTCCCGCACCATGCCTGCCTTCGCTTTCGCGGCGAAGAAGGCATCAATGACCTCGCACTGTTCGCGCGGAAGAGGCCATTGCCTCGTGACACAATATTTTGTGCCGGGCACGAGATCAATCTCGCCTCGATCCGGTGGGAGTTGGGTCGGCGGGTGTTTGCTCACCACGTCCGCATACTCCGTCACCAAAGGATACACCGGATCCTTGGGGTTCTTAAGGATCTCAGAACCCAAGCGCGTCTGCCGCTGCTTGTTTAGGTCTTCCAGGACGCTCTCGTCCAAGACAGAGGAGGAGTTCAGCTCCTCCCGAGTGGTCTCAGGTCTCATGAGCACCATCTCAGCAATCTCTCCAGCCTTGAGGTTTGCCAGGAAAGACTCAGCCGTCATTTCCTCGAGGTGCAGTATCTCTGCAACCTCTGGCAGCGGTTCCAAGTGGACACCAGATGCCTGACGGTAGGCCGTCTCGCATCGAAGATGTGATAACACTCTACACGTCTAGTCGAAGGAGCCGGGCCTGGACTCCGAA
>NW_003303733.1:926304-1036759 GCF_000142945.1 Phytophthora infestans T30-4 | reverse complement strand
GTGAGCTGTTCGAGGCTGTCAAAATCTTCAAACTTGACGGCCCAGATTCCACTTGGACGTTGGGGACAGTGACGACCTTCCCGTTGGCCAGTCGCACTGACACCGTCCCGTTGCCCTTGCTTTCTCTCAAAGCTTCGGACAACTTTGTTGCCGTTACGAGCAACCGTCTGGCGGCGAGCGAAATTCTTCGACGCCCCAGAGTCAATCAAGATTCGAAAGGGATGATCGTATCCCCGTACACATCCGTGTACTACGAGCAACCCACCGCTGCTCTTCGCCGATTCGAGAGTGCGAAGGCTCTCAGGGGCTAAGTCCCCGTAATACGCGCCACCCGCGCACCCATCACGAAGACTTAGTTCTTCCCCAGTAGGGCGCCCCGCCCCTACTGGTTCCCGGCGTTCCCCTGTCCCCGGGATCCTGGCTTCTGCCAGCGACCCTTGAGGACGGGCTTGGGGAAGGACCGTCTGCGGAGTCTTTCCGCGGGGCAGTCACGCTTGAAGTGGCCCATCTTCCCACAGCCGAAGCAGCGGATGTCACGCTGTTCGGCGGACCCGAGCTCCATGGGAACTGGTCCGTTGGGGCTTGTTCGACCGGGAGCCGACAAGGAACCCCCAGGCCACGCTGAGGCCGGCGTACGGGCCTGGCGATGGCTGTACTCTTCTTGAAGATCCACTTGAATCGCCTCTTCAAGGGTGCTTGACTGCACCCGGAACAGCTGAGTGCGTGCGGGGCCCACTCGAAGGCCGTCCATGAACACAGTCATCTTGATGTGTTCGTTGAGTGGGTTTCCCACTAGGGACGCCGTGAGCTCCCGTATCTCTTGCACATACTCGTGCAGTTCGCGTCTTCCTTGTTTACACGCGAGGAAGCGCGAATGCTGGCGGTACTCGTAGTTCGCCGGGAGGAACGCGGCTCGGAGCTGTTCGCACAGCTGAGCCCAGGATGTGATACATCCAGGGGATGTTGCTTCCCGAGTGTACACCCAACTCTTAGCACTACCGCTAAGGTTGGAGAGTGCAAAAGCAACACGCAGTTGCTCGGTTGAGATCAGAGCCGCGTCCATCGCGAGCTCTACTTCTCGGACCCAGAAGTGAAGGTTCTCGCCTTCCTTCTCTTCATACGGCTTAACCTTCAGCCGCATTGGCTTCGGGTGAGGCGGATTTGCTTCCGCCGCCGGAGCCTGCAGGTTCTCCCCCACATGCGCGATGAGGCCCTGCTCGTACGCGTCGAACGCATTGACGTGCTCGAGCTGCTCGGCCGGTGTTGACACCACCAGGCTCTGCAGGGCCTCCATCCCGAAGATGTCTGCCATCTTCCGAACCGACTCGAGCTGAGAGTCGTTCATATGGGATAAGTCGTTCCTATCCATGGCAACGAGCTTCGGAGAGGTTCAGGTAGTCTACCCGCGGTGGCGTGAATTGACTACGAGTGCTACCAAGTGTGACGGGTCACACAGCACCTTGCGCTAGAGGAAGTTATCTTCCGAGAGTTTACAAACTCTCAGTGAACGGCAGTTCACAGGTCCCCTCTTTATTCAAAAGAGAGCGAAGTGACCAAATTAAGGTAGAATGTAAACTGAGTATATTTGTAGGTAGATAAAGCTTGGGTTTAATAAGCTACCTATAGAATTGCAATGTCATTAACCCCTTAGTTCCCGGCCTCAAATATGAGGGTATATTTTGACCTCGTCCCATATACAGATATAAAGGAATTTGTATGGGGTTTCAATTAAGTCCGGATATCTTGGCGCGGGTTCGGGGTGGTAACAACGACTTGCCAGTGTGTATAGTACGGATTCTCCAACATAAAGGAGGGTTTATGTAGTACATTGAGACGATCATATACAACTATGCTGTATAAATAAACATAAGATATGTACTGTTTATTGATTAGCCTATCTTTGTGCTGTTGCATACGTCCAGCAGCGGTGAGTTCATTTATTATAGCCAATAACAAGAAAGATCAAGTGCCGTATCAATTGATTGCTCCTTGCATAGACATGTACGACCAGACGGCGCAACCACTACGCCTCCTCCTCCACCGCTTCATCATCTTCTTCGCTCGACTCCCCAGCACCAGCACCAGCACTTGCTCCGCTCTCGCCTACCTGCTGTCTGCGTCTCCGCTTCTTGCCTGGCCGCGACGCTGGCGGTCGTTCACGTGTCCTGTGCTCTTGCAGTAGGTCGCGCGGGATATCGTTGCCGTTGTTCCAATCAGCATGCCAAATGCTGAAGCACGTACTGACCCTGCCTTCACGCGGAACGTTGCATAGATATTTACTAAATCAAAACGAGTTAGCCAAAGCTTACGGTAAGGGTACCAAGCGAGCTACGCACCGTTTGTTCCCGTTCGAGCACTCCGGGCAGAAGTATTTCGTAAACTTGCGAAGCTTGACCTTGTAGATGGCACATACTTTGCATGATCGGTGGCGTCGCTTCACACCCTGCTCGCAATCGACAGTATCTGGGTTTTCTTCTAAACAATGTCCGTCGATAGCTGACGATGCGCTTCCTTGTAGCTGTGTTGAATCTGCTCTTGCCGGCGAAGGGGCAGTTCTATCTTGCGCAGATGTCGCTTGCTGTTCCAATACAGTCAAGCCCACCATAAGTTAGTTGTTATGTTGGAAGGCTGCTGAAGCAGATGAGGTTATGTTGACTGGTCAACATTTGACTTACCTCAATCTCGTCAAACGCTTCGATTGAATCTACTGACAGTAGCTGCTCCATCAATTCCTCAAAAAACGAGAAGTGTTCTGGCGGGCTCCTGTTGTTTACCTTTCGATAGTGTCGATGAACGATAAACGCGTTCACGAGCGCCATATCCAGAAGCTTCAGAAACAGAGTCTTGTAGTACTTGCGTGTTTTGTAGCAAAGTTGCACGCTGTAACGTTGCAACCGGAGTTGATCATGGACGTCGACTCCACTCATCCAGCGGTGGTAGTCGCGAACAAGCTCTGGAGCCGGCACCGGCGTCATTTCTCCGTGGATGCGTCTCACTAGAATACAAATACAATTAGTGCTAACACCCAAATGGGAACCCAATGCATGTAGTACGTACTCACGGTGCCGGTTTGGCGGCTGCCCCCACTTGAGAGCAGGTGCACCGGGTTACGGTCCATCCACATGGCAGCAGTTAGTTGCGGAAACATCTTGTTTTGAGCCAGCTTGATGGTACCTTGCGGAGGCACCAGTACCTCGCGCCTGTTCACCTTTTTTTCTTTTTCGTAGTGATCACTCCAGCAGCGTAACCTGATCTATCCGTCTGTATCGTCCCCGTTAGATACATCCGATAATGAAGCAGCTCCAGCGCCAGCTTGACCGACGTGTAGAAACGGTCGGTGACGACTAATCTCCATGGAGACGTCGGTGACGGAGATAAGAGAGCTTTCATGTTTCGAAGTACAGCCGCTTCTCCAGTGTTGTTATCCTTTAGAACAGGAGTACGTAGATGTGGCTTCGCCCCGCAATAAATCTCAATTCTAGCAGGCAAACACATCAACAGAGACGATTATGTTAATATTATGTTGTATCAACAGATGGCGCAGGATTCTTATGTTGGACAAGTCAACATAAGTACTTAGGCCAAAAAAAAAAGGCAAGCCGAAGCTTGCCTCAAGTTACCTCATGCAGTACGCGGTCTTGGCACACGCAGCAACAAACACCTTCGTCCCCCACTTGTGGGGCTTGTCCTTGTTGAAGATCCTCATGGGATTGTATCGCGAGCGCGAAGGCAGTGTTGCTTCATCGAAGCTGATGACTGGGGGAGCTCTGTATCCACGAGCGAATGTTCGCTGTAGCACATCGAGCACCGGTCGAATCTTCCACGCTCGGTCCGTACGGGCTTGTGGCGACTTGTTGCTCGAAAAGTGTAGATATCCCATGATATGAAAAAGACGATTCTTTCCCATCACGAGACTGAAGCGGTTTGACGGTAGAGCTCCAACTTTCTTCATTGACCAATGCGCTGCAATGCCTTTCCGGATGGGGACCAACATACGTGCAATCAGCAATGCCATAACTTGAAGGACCTCGTAAGTTTGTATTTCTTCAACTGCTGACAACCGCCGTCTGATCTCAGCAAGATCTTCTGCTTCGCCACCACTACGCTGTTGCTGTCTGCGAATTGAGCGGGCCCTCGTAGGGATTGACTGAGTATGATAGCGGTTGCTTTCGACAGCAATTTGGGACCAAAACTTCGGCGGCAGGAAAAAGAAGAGCAATGCCAGCGGATCGTCCCCAAGGCGTAGCACGCTGTCACTTGGTCCGTATGGCCCATCATACAACCCAGCATACGTTGGGTCAGGTCCAAATTTAGTCGCGTCTAGATACAACACACAAGGACAAAAACTATGTTAGCCTTTATGTTAGCTCAGAAACAAAATGAAAGGATTATGTTGGATTGGGCCAACATAACGTACCATACTCCCAGCCATCGGTACGCATTGCAGTGATCAGTGGTGCGTTCTTCGCTGCGGATAACCACGCCGTGTTTGGAAGCTCCTCGATGTCGTGGTCCGAATCTTCATCTGTCAGCTCTCCAATGTCCCAGTCACCGTCCCAACTATCGTCATCAGCATCCTCTTCGTCTTCAGGTTCCTCACGAAGCTCTGGGTCCTCGTCGGAGTTGGCCCGGTGCATTCGTCGGCTCCTTCGTCCATAAAAGTTAGGGTCTGTGTCATAACACACGCAGGTACACTGTGCACAACGTCTGCTTCGTAAACACTCTCGTCTTCGTCACCTTGCATTCTCTGTTCACCATACATCACGTACGCTGGATATTATGTTAGCCATGTTGTCAGCCACAATCCTTCTAGGTTGGATAAACGAACAAAACGCACCGTGTCATCGTCGCCATCGCTGTCTTCTTGTAGGAGAGCGCGGCGATGCTCTCTTGTCGGCACTTGAGTACTACGCTTTCGTTTTTCAGCACTGGAATCAGTAGTAGCTAACGCGATACCAGACTGTTGGGCAGGCAGCGCAGTCTCAACGCTCAAAACCATGTCCGCGACGACTTCTGTCACCTCCGTCTCGTGGTCTGCTTCCACCTCCATCGCATCCGCTATCGCGGTTGTCTCTATCGTCTCCTTCGCTTCAGCAATCGTCTGGTTTCGCGAGCCCTCTTTTTCGCCCGCCGTGTC
This sequence comes from Phytophthora infestans T30-4, assembly GCF_000142945.1. Classification (NCBI taxonomy): domain Eukaryota; phylum Oomycota; class Peronosporomycetes; order Peronosporales; family Peronosporaceae; genus Phytophthora; species Phytophthora infestans. The sequence continues at coordinate 1,031,622 of NW_003303733.1, read as the reverse complement.
TGCAACCTGAGCACTTGCTGAAGGAATATACAGACCTTTATACTGCGCCACCTCCATATCTGCCGTTGTGCGCTTGGCAGCCTTCTTCTTTGTCGCCTTCTTCGCCTTCGTCTGCCATGCTCCATCGCTGCCGCTCTTCTGCTCTGTCCGTCGAATGCGGCGCTCGTGACGCTCACTTAGCAGAGCCTCGCGACAGAGGCGCCTTTCTTGCTCGGTGAGCTGGTGACGCGGTGTCTTGGGTGTCGGCGCAACCATGTTGCTATCGGCCGTCGTTTTGAAGAGTGAGGAGGTTGGCGGCTGGTGGCCACTCGCTCGATAGTGGGTGTGTACCTCCCTTTTCTAACTCATTCAACCAAACTAAACCTAAGCCTGTGCATGTGACCGTTTTACACTCATATCAATGACTTCATTTCACTATAGCGGGGAAAGGGGGGATATGGACCGTTGCCCCATACAAAATTCAGGTATAAGATTTGCTTATGTTGGACCTCCAACATAAAATAAAAGGTGCAACAGAAGTGAATTAGGGTATACACCCCTTATGTTGGAAAACATAAAGGAACTAAGGGGTTAACCAATAGCTGGCTTTGAACGACCTTGGTACCTTGTACCGAATATCCCGGAGTATGACGTGTCATACTCCTGAAGTGTGAAGTGTCACACTTCATGTAACCAGGGTACACTTAGGGCTACGTACCCCGTTACATCCTCCCCCACTTAGGTTCGGTTTACCGACCCATCAGAATGAAGAGGTGTTTGTCACAAACTTTCATTGTTGCCAGTGTGTTTTTGGAGAGTGCGAGGCTTCTGAGCTGATCATGTTGCAGTGGTAACGAAAGGGTGGTCAAGAATGCACCTAGTGCGTTGCCGAATCACAGATTGATAATGATGAGAGTTGTCGATTTTTGAAGAAAAAAGCCGAGAAATAAAATATAAAGAGCGGGTTATGATCGACTTATTACCTCAAAGCGAACTCTAGCTGTGAGCGGCTACCACAACCGGGATACGAAGGGATCGCAGGACATTCAATATCATTTGCGCCATTTTTCTCTCTTTTTCGCCGGCTTCCAAATCATCCAGACAAGGGAAATTGTCAAGGAAAAAAACGAATGGCTTCGTCTTGTTTTTGCGGCGCTTTTCGAGAACTGCCCTTACCGCCCACCGTGGTTTTTTATCGGCGTAAAATTTGTCATTTCCGCATAGTGCCGCATAGATGAAACTGTACAGCATCAGACTCTCTGTCCCTTCGACAGACCCATTTCCCACCGCCGTCTCGTCTTGTTCTAGGCACATCTTCAAAGTTGCACTTCGATCTTCAAAAGCAGCAAATACTTGTTGGTTCACCTCGCCTGGACCGCTGCATACCACGTAGAAGAGATCAAATGGCTCAGTGGCCATCAGTTTAAACGCCAGCTGCGTTTTGGCGTCGGCATTCCATGAGTTTTCCAGCAAAACGGACGACGTCGAAAAGCTGAGGAAATGGTTTAAGTCTTCATGGATCCTCATCAGCATATCAGCCACGTCTCTCACTTCTGCGGAATTTCGGCTTTTGCTTGCCATTTCCGCAAATAATTCAAGCTCAGAGGTTTTACGAAGACGAAGACTCCACTCGGGGTAAGCATTTGGAACCACAACTAGCACATGAACGTGGCCATCATCCGGTTGGAATTCCTCCCCAAAGTACCTGGCGCTCTTGATCGCCCGCGTGGGCCGCATTTTCTCCAAGCCTAGCGGATGCCCATGCTCATCGAGCTTCACCGCTGCTGCGCTAGCTTCATTCAGCCACACATTGTCCTTCTTAGCCAGAAATAGCACAAGATCGTGGGCACAACCTGTGACCGTCCAGGGCTTCTTCGCCTGGATAGATTCTTTCAGATAACTCACCGACTCACTTGAGTGTATAGTTACAAAGAACACCCTCTCCTCCAAACCAGCAAACATACAGAATAGCTTCACCATCATCCTCCGTGGCGGAACACTTTGAAAACTGCCCACGAGCTTCGGTCGAAAGGCAAATTCCATCAGATCGCTTGGTCAGCCCAAGACTTTCATTTTCACGGAAAATGCGGCCAATTTCTCACATTGATGGACTTGAGCACCACACGATTGAAATATGATGCTCCGTCCACTTTAAATTTATTCTCGGCGGACGGAACGAATGCGCTTTATTGCACGATATGTGGTGAAGAATTGTCTTCCGCTCAACGACGACGGGTTACTCCATGTTGTGAGATCTATTAGTGAGTTTTTGACTCCGTTCCTCTGTAGCGAGGTCTTCACAGCTGCTTGTGAAGAAGGTGCATCCAGAGACACGCTCGATGTTTTACTTCAGGAGACCACGCCAGTTTGGAAGGAAGCTGTCCAGGCGGCAGTGCGAGGTGGGTATCTTCATGTACTTCGATGGATGATCGCGCAGGGTGAACGCGGTCCTTGGAAAGACGACTTTGAAAGTGCGCTGGAGCTTGCTGCTGCGGGAGGGTATTTAGAAGTTGTCCAGTGGCTGTACGAGCGAGGAATGGACAGACACACCGTGCGGGGGGTTCTGAAATCGCCCGGATACATCGAGAAGAGTCTGCTGTTTGATCATTGCTCGTCAGATGCCCTGGAATTGGCAGCAGAACACGGACATTTAGAAGTGACGAAGTGGATTTATAGCACGAGTACGGATGTGTGTATGCGGCTTGGTAAGCCGATGGACCGAGCTGTTGCAAATGGACATCTCGCAGTCGCACAATGGCTGTACACCATCAGTGGGCAAAGCTGTACATGTAGTATTTTCGCAGTGGATAAAGCAGCTAAAAATGGACAACTTGAAATGTTACAGTGGTTACAGTCAAACCATCTTGTTACGTGTACGACGTTTGCGATGGACGAGGCGGCTAAAAACGGGCACCTGGAAGTAGTGAAATGGCTACACCGACATCGATACGAAGATTGCTCCTCAGTGGCGCTGCATTTCGCTGCGAATAATGGACACCTTGAAGTCGTCAAGTGGCTTTTTGAAAACTTCAAATATTACAGTTGGGATCAATGGTATTGGTCGGATGCAGCTAAACGAGGGCACTTGGAAGCACTTCAATGGCTACATGAACATTTACCGAGTGCGTTCTCCATCCATGTAATGGGTGCCGCTGCGAGAAACGGTCATTTAGATATTATTAAGTGGCTACATGAGCATCGAAGAGAAGGATGCACGACCATGGCACCATTTTATGCAGCTGCGTTTGGTAATTTGGAAATTGTTCAGTGGTTCCATGCACATTACCCGGATCAATTCGTCCCAGAAACGATAGATGCAGCAGCTCAAAATGGCCATCTTGATGTAGTGCGATGGTTAAATGAGAACAGAAACGAAGGTTGTACAGGACATGCAATGGACGGTGCTGCTTGCAATGGCCATCTGGACGTTGTGTTGTACCTGATGGAACACAGAGGCGAAGGGTTTCCAAGTTCTAGCGGGGCAACTCCGCCGAATATTGTGGTGCAATGCTCGCTGAGAAATAGTCGTCAGGACCAAACGAGTGATGCTTCAATAGTCATCCTGCAGTCAATTTACAAGAAGCGGCCGACTTTTGTTGAAGACTGTCTGAGTTGTCTAGCAGAAACTGCTGTCCGTAAAGGCAATATCGAGATTTTAGACTGGCTGAACCTGCTTGGGGTTGAGCTACGCACATCAATTCCTATTCGTGACACAGTCAGTCGAGGAAACGTCAAGATGTTACAGTGGTTTTATGCGAATAATTTCCAGATGTGTGACGTCGACTTACTCGAGTTAGCTGTTCAAAAAGGCCAACTCAATACGGCCCGTTGGCTTTCGGACCACGGGTTCAAGATTACCTCGATATTGTTGGAAGAAGCTGGAAAAAACGGGGATGTGGCAATGTTGCGCTGGCTGGTGGAACATGGACCACCTCTCACGCTCAGAAGTGCTCTGAAATTGACCTTGCAATACCGTCATTTAGAGATTGCGCAGTGGGTATCAGAGTCGGATCGTGTGCAGCTCGTGCTGGAGGCCCTCCAAAAAGATGCTAGAAAGCTAATCTGGTGGATTCTTACGCGTACTCGGTTTGAAGATACAAACTCACAGCGAATAATTCGTGATGCTATCCGATGTGCACATAGCAGCAGTATATCGCAATGGATTCAGGAGGATCTCTCAGGTCTGAAGGCATGCCAGTGGTGTTTTGCGGCGTCACATAGATAGAGAAATAGCACAGAAGTGCCGGTTCTTGTTAAAAGAAGCCGCGTTAGTAATTAATAATGAGGTTTGAGGAACGTGTCGGTTGATTCATGGACCACCCAACAACCGGCCGAAATAAAGGAAGATCTGTCCGCGAGGATTAATAAGCCGGAATCTGGACGCGGTAGATCCTGCGGGAGCTCGAATGTCAGAATCTGTGTGTGTGTGTATTAATACATGCAGTGATACTAAGTATTACACAGGGCATGGGAAATTAAATCTCTTCTTGTACTGCTGAAAAATTTGCTCGATAATATATTCAGATTTCAATAGTAAATAATTCCGTGCAAAAACTACAGTTATTATTGCAGTTAAAATATGTTTTCCTTGTTTTTGAAAGTTTGTGAAATTTTGATTTATTTCTTATTTCAATAGTTGCAGTAATAATAATTCCAAAGCGCCCCATAATCAGATATTCCGTAAATATAACACGCATAATAATGATATTTTATTTTTTTCCCTTGCCCTGAGTGGTATTTTGCATTGATCTTGCGGTGTACTTATTCAAATACTATTAATATTCATCTATGTTTGGGGACGCAGCCGCTCTGGAGTCACTGCAGCTCCCTCGACTGACTGTACGAGACCCGATTGCTGAACGCACTGATAGACAATATACAAAAACAACTGTAATCCCACGTGAAAGGCCAATGTTTCACAAGCTTGTCATTCCAGAATGACGCCCACGATTTATTTCATCACCGGCAAGTGAGTTAGCAACAGCAGCTTCGATTTCCATGGCCAATTGTCCAACGTCCGAGGCGCCACATCTTCTTGGTTGCGTCTCGCTCGATGTCTCGGTTTGCCAAGAAATATTTTGTACAATACAGAGTATGGAAATGACCCCAAAGAGCTAAACTATCACATCTGAAGCCGACTTCAAAGAACTAAACTATCACATCACAAGCCGATTTCAGTAAAAACACTGCAAACTAGTGCATAAATTGAGTTGTACGGGTTATAAGCACTACATTGAATCCACCCGTTTGACCGCTCATTGGCCAAATGAAGATCTGTACGATTGGCTCAATATCGCAAAACCTTTTTCTAAAAGTATCATTTCCAAATCAATACGAATTGCGTCCTTCGCGCCAGAATGAATGGCTTTCAGTACAAGTGCGCCAAGAGCTACCACGTGCTCCCTTTCGGCCAAGTTCTATTCTAGTTCTTCTTCTAATTCCTTCTAGTCTAGAATTGGCCGAAATACTGGTGTGAGGACGCTACGCATTGGTCATTGGACGTTAAAACCAGGGCACGTGAGTAGCCTTTGTATTTGCTTCTACGCTGCTTTCGTTACTCATCTACGCTTCTTCACCTTCAGAGTAATCGCTTGCGCTTGCGGAACCGAATATGCTTCTTCAGGTGGGCGGGAATGGCTGTACCATTGACCCAGGTGTCGTGCCAAATCTGGTCGCATGTAGACTTATTTCCCGTCTTCTTTAGACGAGCACAGTTGCATAGGCCACCGTGAAAGTACGTACAGCGTTGGCAGTAATGGCTGGTTTCGGATCCTTTGGCTCTTGGAGGTGCCATTGCGGGGCACACCTTGCACAGGTGCTGACGGCGTTTCTTCCGATAGAGACTCTCTTCGTTTTGAAGCTGGTGCTCGCTTGAGCGAATTAGGCCTGATACTAAGGCCTCAGCGCTCATGTTGCTGCTAAGGCTTGCCGCAGTAATCACCAAAAGTTACATGTGCAGTCGGCGCATGTATTCCGCGTGGGTCGGCACTCACTGTCCGATTTTCTTCATCTTTATGCGATGGATAATAAAGCCGTTGACCACGGCCATGTCAACGAAGCCTAGCAACAGCTGACGGTAGTATTTCGTGAATGTTACACAGCGCTGTATTGAGTAGCGCTGCAGTCGCAGCTGATCGTGGTAACCGACCCCATCAATACCACTATAATAATGTCGGCGATAATAAGGCGCTTTCCAGGTTGACCGACGAGTGCCTTTGTGACGTTGCGAACAAAAGCTTTCTGGGCGACACCAGTAGCTTGTTGCCTCGAAGCTTTTCGCTGAGCAGGAGGCTGAGCAATCTTGGACTCTACGGACGCACCCATGTAGACTTCAATTCTATAGTAATACGGCATCATACAGAATAACAGAAACAGTAAATCAGCTAATGCTGTTGAATACATAATAAATTATTCTGTAGCATACAGAACAAGAGCACTCACCTCGAAAAGTATCCGGAATTGGCAAAGCCGGTCATATAAACCTTCGTGCCGTACTTGTGCGGCTTGTCTTTGTTGTATAGTCGAAGCGAGTTGAACTTGCTTCTATTAGGAATATTCCCTTCGTCAAAGCTGATGCGTGGCCCGAGTCGGTAACCACACCGGAATGTTTTTGCCAGTGCTAGTCAAGGCTGTCGGTGTGAGAGCGCAGCGAACGCGGCACCAACATTCCGATGACATGGAGTATCTCGTGGGCTTTGATCGGTTTAATTCTCTGAAGCTTCTCTTTCAGAGCTTCCAATGGCTGCACTATTTTGGTAGGGTCCTTTGCTTGAATCTCGAGTTGCTTAGTACGTTGGCTCTTGGCGACACTCGATGCATTTGACACGTTATGCATCCAACTCTTTTGCAATGTGATACCACAGCTTCTTCGGGAGGAAACAAAATAATAGCCCCAGTGGTGAATCAGCGTAGGCCGCCGCTGATCTCGTTGGCCCCCAAGTCCCATCATTCAGATCACCAGCTTCATTCATTTGAAGGTCAGCTGAATTCAGGATCATACAGACTAACACTTGAGTTAGCTTGAAAACATATTGGCTGCAGAATAAGACATCTACAAGAAGAATTATTCTGTATAATGCAGACTTACATGAATGACTTTCGTCATAAACATCCCGGCCCGATGCGGCCAAGACACAGCATGGCAACATTGTCTTGCTCGGAGAGATGGCTCTCGTCGTCGAAGGCACTGTCCGAATCCACCTCGGTTTCGTATTAGTCTGGTAGAGCGCCAGGAGCATCCACTGAATCGCTGATGAACTCAGCTTCTTCTTGGCACAGAACCGCTTCGCTGCAGACATTGATGTCGTCTGCATCAACAGCACCAAAACGCTGATCAGCCAGCAGCGCGTCAATATACTGCGGAGGGATGAGCTCATCAATCCCACTATCGCCTGAAGCGACCACAGGTGCATCCTTAGGATCCTTTTTCTCCTCTTCGGACACAACCGAAGCACTGGTACCCGGTACGACTTGAGGGTGCTCAACCTCCAATGCAGCTGCTGAATGAGCATCGTCGAGGGCTTTGTTAGGTACGACTTGATCCAAAACGGCTTGTACAGGCGGCATGTCCGGATCAACTGAGGGCGGAGAGGCAGTGGTAGTCGCTACTACAGGCGGCGTCGGCGTGGGCAGAGTGAGGGAAGCCGATGATACAGCTGCGAGCTGCAACAAGCTAACCTTGCGTCCAAATGCCATCTCTTCTTCTATGCGGAGTTTTAGCGGTTGATGACTTTACTGAATATTAAATCCTGTAAAATGGATTATTCTGTATTATTGAAACGGGTTACAATCCAGTATACCTCAGGTTACATAAAGAGTGATCTGACACGCTTGTGGACACCTATTACATGCTCTAGGAGTCAGTCAGGGCATGACTATTTAGCCCCACTACAGGTAACCTTTAGTTTGTAAATGATCCACGCTTAGCTTACTTAGTCTTACATCTACTCCTCTAAGTAGCAAACTGTTCCCTTTGAGGCTGGGAACACGTGGACTAACGTTCACTCGGGTAGTAAATACTTTTAAGCACCGCCTCTGTGCAAGATGCTGTGTGACCCCGTTGCACTCATACAAGTTTGTAAAGGCTGAGGTTGGGTCCTTAAATCACAGAGGATCTGTAAGGGGTAGATAGACGTGGCGTTTGTAGTGTTGCGATAAAATTGCAATATAAACCAGGGAGAGGTCCACTTCTCACACTCGTTCATTTCAAAAAGAGAACGAAGAACGGACCCGGGGAGAAACGTTTAGCGCAGGTCCAGCGAGATCTGACTGCAGCTGGATAGAAGGCACGCAAGCCGACTGGGATCTGCAGGTACCATTGCTACGTGAAACCAGGTGTGAAAGGACGTTTGGACGAGTCGCGCAGAGGAATCGACTTTCTTGTTGGTAAGTTTTTGTGTCAGAAAAATCATAATTGCTAAATATGTTTTTTTTCTGACACAAAAACTTAGTTTTGATCTTTTGATATTTAGGAGAAAGAGACCATTAAATCTCTCGTGGCTTATGATAGCCACTGGCAGCACGACGTCTACCTGCATCGTGGAACGTCAGGGTTGAAAGGTATTTCCGAGCCTCTCTCCCACTTACCTCGAGACTACTGCGTTTCTTGTGGCTTGTGATAGCTACTGGCAGGCACGACGGCTATCCGCCTCGTGCACTGCGCCGGTATGGATGACCGCGTCGGCCGTGCCGACCGAAGTCATCCAGCCTTTGTGTCAGCTGTTTGAGCCTGCGCGACTTGACGTCGAGTGAGTTGCTCACGTCTGGCGAGGCCAAGACAGCCTCACGCCTCGAGCCAATGGCTCTGTGTGCGGAGCTATATTACCCGCCTTGGTTGTGGAGCTCCGTTACCCACCTTGGTTGCGGAACTGCGTTACCCGCCTTGATGAGTGGAACCCTGTTACCCACACCGGAAGCGCATACAGCGACTTCCATATCCGTTATGGTCTGAGTGGACTTGCGTGGAACTATGTTACCCACGCTCGGAGCATCGAATGTAGGTCTCCTTACGCAGCTTCGCTGCTTGCGGAACTTGTTATCCGCATTGTGGACCTATGTTATCTATCTGGTGAATGCCCTTTGGCACCACTACTATCGAAGCACGTACGGCGCGACGACCTTCGGTGATGGGATCGGCTGGTGTTGCAGACCCACCGGACAGAGTGGTGTCCACCGAACGAGTCAGAGGAGTCCGGGTCCCGGACTTCGAGTTGCTTAAAGCGACGTCGGCCTGAAGAAGGTTCAGACCCGAATTGCGGTGGTTAACGTGACGTGGCACTTCGTTACCCGCGTCGTGCTGTCTCGTTGACGACATCAGAGACACTCGCAAACTCGTTTAGTACTGTGTTATCCACACAGGAAGCATGCTCGTGTTTTCCTCTTCAGTTATAGTTTGGGCGACCGTGTGTGGTACTGTGTCACCCACACAGGAAGCGCATTCAGCGCCTTCCGCTTCCGTTAAGGTTCGGGCGACCGTGTGGTCCTTAGCTACCCACCTGGTTATCGCTGAAAGGCATAACCACTGTCTAAGCCTGTGCGGTGCGACGACGTTCGGCGTTGGACGCTGCTGGTGTAGCAGGTCCTCATACCGGGCAAAAGACCCATGACCGTGGCATTGCCGCAGCGGAGCATAGTCTTGTTGTACGCAGAGCTCTCGGCGCGTTGACAGCACCTTGACGCTTCCGCGTCCTGGCTGTCTGTATCAGACGCCTAAGCCATGACGGAGGTGGGAACATGACTCACCAATGCTCCGCCATAGACCTGGACTGGCAGGCCCTTCTCGGCCTTGCCTTACCAAAGTCCGGGCTGTGCCTTTTGTTCAGCACAGCGATATTGTTCGTGGCGAGAGCTGCGGGCGACACGGCGATGCGCGAGTTCATTTAACCCAAACATTCAGGTCCGTTGAGGACCATTGGTATTTCCTTCACCGTAGTCCACCAAGGACCAGCCCACGATCGCCACCCTGACGTAGAGTGCAGTCGGGTGTCGCTATGCCAAGCGACGTTCCGGCAGCGTATCAACGCCCTAGAGGTTATCAAAAGTTAAAGGGGTACCATACCCCCGTACTCCGAGTGTACTACCAGCAGCCCATCACTGCCCTTCACCGGTTTACGAGAGCCACGTCTCTCTGGGCTAAGCCCCGCACAACCTGCACACCCATCACGAAGCCTTAGCCCTCTTCAGTAGGGCATACCGCCTCTACTGATGGCCTGGGAGTCTTCGTCCACCTGGCCGTAGCCTGCGCCACCGGACCTGGGGTCCACGGGCTTTCTTCTTCCCGAGGACTGGCGATGGCCACACACGCTGGTAATGCCCATGTCCGCAGCATCCGTAGCAGCGAACCAAGCTCTTGACTGAGCTTAAGTCCATGGGTTCGGGCTCGCGGTACTCACAGTATCAACGCGCTGCGTGACAGCAGTAGCAACGGCGTCATTGCTGCGATGCTCCGCCTCCTAAGGAACGTCATCCTCATCGTGGCGACGTTTCTTTTCCCGAGGAGTATTAGCCTGCTTATAGATGTACTCTTCTTGGAGGGGCCTCCTCCATAGCTGTCGCTTGCACCCGGAATAGCCGAGTGCAAGCAGGACCCGTTCATGAAGACTGTTGTCTTGATGTCTTCAGGTAGAGGATTCCCCGCCAGAGACGTCACCAACGTGCGCATCTCTTGCACGTACTCCTGCAGCTCACGTTTACCTTGCTTGCACGCGAGAAAGCGTGAGCGCTGGCGGAACTCGTTGTCCGCCGGTAGGAACGCGGCTCGAAGCTGTTCAAACAGCTGATCCCAGGATGAAAAGCATCCAGGAGATCTCGTCTCTCGTGTATGCCAGTGCTTGGCACGTCCGAGATGAGACCCGCCTTGATGGCGATCTCCACCTCACGGACCCAAACTGAAGGTTCTCTCCTTCCTTCCCCTCAAACACGGGGGCCTTCAGCCATACCGGCTTAGGCCTGGTTGCCTGAGGAGCGGCCATGGAGGAGGAAACTTAATTCGTTCCATCGTGGTTCAAACGTTGAGTGCACAGTGGATTCAGGTAGTTCAATCCATCCGCGAAGGTGTAGGATTGACTACGAGTGCTACAGGGAGAGGCTCGGAAATACCTTTCCTCCCTGGTCTTGAGGTAAGCCCAAGTTCCTTACGGAACCAGGCATTGATGTACATCGACTGCAGACTGGAGGAAATCGCTGGGCTTGAGCTGTGGCAGCTCTAGTCAAACAAGACAGAGTGGCGACGGAAGTTACTGACGCTAGGTGCCTCGGAATCGCAGAGCGCATCAGCAGTGTTGTGAAAGCATGCAACCGCACCCTAGGCAAAGCGCGGACCTGGTGCATTCACTGCACAGGTCCCTTGGTCATGAACGACCTGTCGCGCAGGGTGAACGGAAAGGTTCACCCGCTGACAAAGCCGTTGCGGTACGTGATGTACGCAACGCGCCGGGTTTAATGGGCCGTGGAGCCATAACCTCAGTGTGGTGCACGAGTGCACACACAAATGACCAGGTGGTGGTCGAGGCAACGCACGCAGTCGTAACTAGTGCCGCACCGAGCATGACACCGTGGTAATGGCCTTGTTTGTCTCACCATTGCTCGGTACCGTATGGGTGCTCGGTGTCAATACCAGACACCAACGCCGCAGTGGCATGGTGATGAGATATGGCCCATCACGGTCGAGAGTCATCAAGGTGCATGGTGTCTATGACAGACGCTGGTATGGGTTCAAAGAATATGCGCCATACCACGGCCCGATGCGCTCTGGGTGTATACGCTGTGAGTCAACGCACGTATCGTGCATCGGTACTGGCTGCTGTCGAGCCGCCTGCTGAGAGTATCGCGTAATTAACTCGTAGTGCATGACACACATGATGTGCACGGAGCATTTTCGGTAGCTGTGGCACGTGTCTTCCTGGTGTACGGGCCCATCGACCTGTACACTGTGCTTGTACATGCGTTGTGCATGATGCGAGCACTAACCATGAATCAGCTCAGGCGATAGCACAGTGGAAGCTGTTGCCGCCGAACATGGCAACCTTGTGGTGGGCGTACAGCACCAAAGGCTAATACTGGACGGAACACGGTGTCGATGGGGGACACCTGCACCACGACTGAGAACACGGTGTCGATGAAGAACACCTACGCGCCGTTGGCATGACGACCAAGACGCGAAGAGAGTGTGGCAGAAACTCCACCCGCAAGGATGGATCCTTGCTGGGTCCAAAGGCAGGGCCCGAGGTGAGCTGAGGGCTCCCTCTAGTGCTCGGGCAGGTGTTGTCCTTCTCGGTGTCGTTCTTCGAGGAAGCGACCATGCCTCGGACGCGTTCGCGAGAACTGTCGTGCCCCCTGGCGCGAGCCGTGGGCGAATGCCACACGTTCGGATGCTATTGCATCCTATTCCAAAGCACTGCACGCGCGCTAGCGCAAGTGCTAATGGAGCTCTGAGGGTAGGCTTTGCGGCCAACAGAGTTGTGAGCATAGGGATGCAAATCCCAGTGAGCTTTAGAAGCACAAGTCACTGTGGGTGTCACTGAGATCCGCGCTAGTCTCGTGGCTGCTCAGTGTGAGTTTTCACCTTTGGGAATTTTAGTTCTCTCACTTCAGATTGAAGATTCAGGGGATTCTCAGCTATATGGGGGGATGTAGCGGGGTACAATCCAGTGTACCTCAAATTACATTATGCGTGACCCGTCGCTCTTGTGGACACCTGATACACGGTATCAGGTGCTCTAGGAGCCAGCCAGTGCATGACTTCTTAGCTCCGCTACAGGGAACATCTAGTTTGTAAGGGATCCACGCTAAGCTTTCTTATAAATAAATCGGGCTTACATCTGCTTCTCTAAGTAGCAAACCGGTCTCTTTAAGGCCGGGAACACGTGGACTAACTTTTACTCGGGTAGTAAATACTCTTAAGCACTGCCTCTGTACAAGGTGCTGTGTGACCCCGTCACAATTATACAGAGCATCGCTCTACGAGGGATAAAGGCCGCAGGTATTCTCATGGGCTCAGAGAGCAGCAACATTGCGTTCACCTGTCGCTTCGCTCAAAGATGCTATACGAAAGCGCTGTTCCCGAACCAAGGGCTGGAAAACCCATCGTCGCTACATGATATCATCAGGAAAGTGATCGGAGCATGTCGATGAGTTTTATTGGCCGCTCAAACTTCCCAACTTACGCGTTTCCGCTCACAACAGCCTCATTTTTGAGTCAGCTCATGAGTGACCTTTTACTTAGGACACTCCCATTTGTCCAGATATGAGACCCCGTAAAACAAACCCATGCAAGTTAGCATTTTTGAGTTTTTGAAATAATCGCCTTTACATCTGACCCTTCGTTTTTCGTACTTAAGTGATTTTCTTAGGAGAGGGGATTTGGTCAAATCTCTAGGAGGTGTATCAGTGGTAAGCGGCTGCAATGCCCCTTGCAGACACCGCCACGGCCCCAGAGATGACACTGTAGTAGCTCGTGACAAAGAGCACCGTGACACTAGCGGTAGAAGCAAGGACGCCAGTGAAGATGGCGAGTGAGGCCCAGACTCAGAGGATGAATGCTCGTTCGGTAGCGAGATCTTAACAAGCGACAGTTAAATTGACAAAGATTCCAGTACTATGAAAAGTAGCATCAATTTGAATGACAGAAGTATTAGTAAGATCGTCACGCGTCTTATTCGAGAGGGTCCATGTGGCAAGAAGTGTTTGGAGGGGAAGGCCATGGGGTTGGAGCTGTTCCTGTGTTCGCTACCGCAAATGACAAGCGGAGAGAGGAAGCGGAGCATGCCGTAAGAGTCCGCCCTCAGCTGTAGTCGTTCAGGTTCTTCGCCGCGAGTACGACGGCATCACTTCGGACGCTACCCATGTACACGTACTACTAACAACGCACATAGAGCTTTTGCCAAACCCTTCTCCGAATTCCAAGAAGATCCAGGCCTTCTCTAATAAGGCCCGCCCATTTGCTCATGAGAGATTCCAAAACGACTCACTGTACGACCCGCCGAACGATGAAGACACGCTTAGAACAAAGCAGATTCAGAAAGGTCGTCAGGCGGCGCTTAAAAAGAAGAAGAGAGAGCGCGAAGCTGCCGCAGCAGCAGCAAAGCGTGTAAAAGAGACTGCCGGAGTGACTGAGACTGCCGGGGAGGCTATACAAACAGATGGACGAGATGACTAGGGAGCTGTCCCGGCTAGTAGTAAGGTTGCTGACGGGGAGTCTGTGTCGCGCACCAAGAAACGCCCTCGCAAAGAAACGAGATATTTGTTTCCTACTTCAGGGAGAACACGAGTACAATGTTTTAGCGTAGTTCAATTCTAGTTGCCAAAATGTCTAAAAACAAATTTATATTCGATCTTTGAAAGTTCAAAACTTCAGTGCCAAATTTAACACCGAAGGATACCAAATCGAGCGCTATAAATAGCACCTATCGATCCATCTTGAACTTTTGCATTAAGCTGGACAATAAAAAGTTTAAAAATTCTTCAGCAAGTCCGGGGCAACGTTTTCAAAGTCGCTTTTCACGAAACCGGCTGAATGAAAAAATTAAGACCCACATTGTATAGAAGAGACGTCCCACTATTTAATGACGTGCAATAATCGCACTTCAACAAGTGGTTAATTAGCATCCGTTTGTTTTTAAGTTAATGCTGAATTGAAGTGCGTCTAAGATCGACGAGCTCGAGACGAGATTAAACGATGCTGATATGAATTGTACACTTCCAGTGACGGCGTTTGTCGTTGTTGACATCCGAGGAGCGAAGACGGGGGACTTAAGGACATTTCTTGCACGCCAAATCGAGTCACAGTTGTGTTCAAGCTGGGATATTTCTCACGTTGTCAGTGTGTTTTTGTAGTGTGCGAGGCTTCTGAGCTGATCATGTCGCAGAGGTAACGAAGCCGTGGTCAAGAATGCACATGGTGTGCTGCCGGGACACGGGTGGTAACACCTCGCATTGCGGATGGAAGAATCGATCGTGTATCCACTTGCTGTGAAAGGCGAGAGGACAACTGATTGCACAAGTACGAACCACAGATTGTCAGAGCTAGAGCTAGATGAAGTAAGCTAGAGCACGGCAGTCTTGATCATTAAATTCATTCTCCATTTTACCTAAAGCCCCGCCGTCCCTCTCAAGCAAGGTCTACGGACTCGAATCGCTTCTCTACAAGCTGCGGGCGTGTCATTTTGATAAATCAAATTTGAGAATCGGAAATAAGATAATCAATAGCGCGCCTACTCAAGCATGGGGTGTACAAACAAAAATGGGTTCGTCACCTACGCGTTGGTGCCACCGCCGATATTCCGGCGGAAACGGCTTCGATCAAGATCCAGAAGTTTCGTGGAGGAAGTGCTCGCGACTGGCCCAATGGAGCAGTCAGTCCCGCAGTTTGGCGCGTAAAAAATAACAGTGGACGGACGAGCAGAAATCTCACAACCTGGTCGCCCTCATTGACGGAGAGTTGGAGCCAGAAGTGGAGCAAGCATCCCTCGACGCTGTCAACACCGGAAGAAGCTTTGAGGAGTTCTTTTCAGACGTGGGCCTGATGTCGGTTCCAACGGATTACAGCGAAGACTTAGACAACGAGCTCTGGTCCATGAAGAAGCAGAGTGATGAGACTGTCGTTAAGTTCTCTCAGCGTCTAAAGGAGAACGTCTGAATGTTTGCCGAGCTACCGGTGAATGCGGAAGAGGTACCTGAAGGACAACAGTGTCGTTACCTCAAGCGAGGAATACAGCAAGCGTCGGAAGAGATGCTGGCAGCAGCAGGCATCGTGCACGACAGGTTGAGCGAGCTAATGTTTTTTTTTCTTTCGGGAATCGAGAAGGCTGAGCAGATTGTGACGCGCGACAAAAAAACAGGGGAATCAAAACTATGGTCGGAATAAGGATCAGCATGAAGACAACGGCAACCCCAAACGTCAGCATGAAGGCACCAAGAAAACCGGTGATCGATCGGAGCGGAAGGCCAAGAGTGATAAGTGGTGTTCCTTCCGCAAGATGAGCTCGCACAACACCAGTGAGTGTTATACCGTCAAGAAGAAGGAGAAAGCGGAATAAAAGAACGCACAGACGAAGACAGCTGCTTCTAGCAAGAAAAGGCTCGCTACCCTCGCATTCTCAGGGACGCTGAGTCCGACTCAGACTCGGATGACATTGAGGGTCAAGAGTTTAAGTTCGTCGGTCTTGTGAAGAAGTCGGAGAGGCCCACAAGTGCTCCTCAGCGCATTTCAGTAAAGCTAAAGCGGGGTGGTAAGGTCTTATGCCCTTCTCGATAGTGGTGCCTCCAAGAGCATCGTCAACGGTGCCACGTTAGCTGTCAACATGAAATTAGGGCGGAAAATTATCTCCGCTTCGCCGACCGTCTTTGAGACGATGAATGGCTCCGTAGCCAGTAGCGGTACAACTATGGTACAGCTCGTCTTACCTACGCTCAAGTCGGATTCTGTCATCACCCATCGCTTCGAGGTGATTACGGACGGCCACGATGCAATGATTATTGGCCGCGACATAATGAATGCCCTCGGCCTGGTCCTGAACTTTAAGGAGAAGACCGTGCAATAGGACGAAAACGGCTACCGTATAAATTTGGGTCATAGTAGCGCAACTAGTGCGTTCAGTAAGCATGATGAGCAAGAAGACGAGTTCCCCGACGAAGAAAAGGAGTTCGTCAACGGCGCAGTGGAGTCAGAGCAGTTGGGCCCCGACCTCGACACCGCGCTCGTCCTGCAGTACTTGGACTTGCTCATCCAATACCGGAAGTTGTACGACGGCCACTTGGGTCGCATGAGGCTCGACGACTATTTAATTTCGCTACAAACCGGTACATGCAAAGCCCTACGCCATCCACGCAGCCAGGAGGCGAAGGCAAAGGAAGAAGTCCAGCGACTCATCAATGCCGATGTGCTGGAGCAGATCTACGACTCGGAGATGGCGTCGCCTGCGTTCTTCTTGCTGAAGAAAGATGGTTCACTTCGACTACTGATCGACTACAGATGGTTGAACAAGTACTTACGCCGAAGCCCGTACTACGTGCCACGCATCCGTGAAATGCCGATGCGACTGGCAAAGGCAAAGTGCATCTCGACGTTCGATGCTAATCTCGGCTATTACGCTCGGAGGCTCGCACGAAAGAGCCGCCCGCTGACGGGATTCTGCTTGCCGTTCGGCACGTTCCAGTACAAGCGACTACCGATGGGCATTTCGACCGCCCCGGATGAGTACCAGGCTTGTATGGATCAGATCGTTGGCGACTTGGAGTTTGTAGTCGTGTACTTGGATGATATTTTGGTGTTCTAAAAGAACGAAACAGAGCACCTTCAGCACCTACGCATAGTGGTTGAGCGCCTCGCCCGTTACGATGTCACACTTAACGGAAAGAAGTGCCATATTCTACGTGAAGAGGTTGACTACTCGGGTTACACGCTCTCTGCTGAGGGCATCAAGCCTCAGGCTATCCAGCAGATAGCAGTGCCAAGGAACCGAAAGGAGCTTCGACGCTTCTTGGGCATGATCAACTACTACAGGGACATAAAACCACGTTATGCAAGCCGCTGCACAGATTTACGAGCGGTAAAGTGCCTTTCACGTGGCTACCCAGTGACATGGAAGCCTTTCGAGCCATCCAGAGAGCCTTCGCTGAGGCTGTGCTGCTGCCGTTTCCGGACTTCGACAAGCCATTCCAGCTCTATACTGACGCGAGCGGCACCCAGCTCGGAGGCATAGTCATGCAAGAGATAAAGATCCTTGCTTGCTACTTCAGGACGTTGAGTAAGCATCAGCTCAACTATACGACAATGGAGTTGGAACGGCTCTCTATTGTAGAGCTACTCCGAGAGCACCGTACGATGCTGCTCGGCTTTCCGGTGATCGTGTTCACCGATCACAAGAACTTGATTTACCCCACTGAAACGAGTCTGCGAATAAAGCGCTGGAAGTTGTTGCTCTCAGCGTACCGCCTCTCGCTGCATTACATTAAGGGAGTGAAGAACGTGGGAGCGGATGCTTTCTCGCGAATGCGGGTTGCTACGAACGAGAGCAAGTCGCTGCACGAGGCGATCTACGCAGCTAGAAACGAGTCAGAGTGCGTCAGGCACGGCCCCGTTATCCGCCAGCACCAAGACGCCGACAAGATGTTCCAGAAGATAAAGACCGCGTGTCTGGCATGTAGCAACAGCTACGACTACCAGCTCGAAACTGTACCGTGGTTGCCCCAGAAGCGCGTACTCGCTCCGGAAAGCCTGCGCAACGACCTCATTGCTTGGTATCATCACAACCTTGGACATTCTGCCAGCGAACGACAGTTCAAGTCCATGAGGCACACGTTCTACTGGCCCAGAATGGGGTCCACTATTGCCATGCGCATCAGGAAGTGCGTGGTTTGCGAGCGAGCCAAGCTTCACGGCGGGCAACAGGACTACAGGCTCCTCCCACCACGAACGCTAAAGACCGTCAATCCATTTGACGTAGTTCACGTCGACCTCATCGGACCGTACGAAGGTAAATGTTACGGGATCGCCATGATCGATCAGGCGACGCGTTGGCTCGAAGTCGGCGTCCAGCCGGACAAAGAGTCCCTATCCACAGCTGACCGCGAGTAGACCTCGCATGGCTATATACGTTAAGGGCCTTGAGCTCACCGGCAAAGCGTTTTAAGAGCTGCTTCGAACGCGATCAAAGCCAAGCTCATCACGGTGAAGAATCCGCAGGCCAACGCGTTCTGCGAGCGGGTGCATTTGGAGATCGACAACGTCCTCCGCTGCTACGAGGGTGCTACTAGAGGAAAGTGATATAGTACGCTGTCTTCGCTGTACTAGCCAGCTACCACAGTGTGCTCAACGCGTATCCGAGACAGCTTGTGTTCGGGCAGGACATTATATCACGCCAACTGCACGACGCAAACGGAAGCTTCTTGTCCAAGCGCGGGCTCAATGCGATCCTTGCCGACAACGACCGCGACAACGACAGGAGGCTTGAGCACTTCTACAAGCCTGGAGACCAGGTGATGCTACGAGTCCCCAAGCACTTCTGTGCGAAGCTACAGCGAGTGGCAGACGGACCATTTCCAATTAGGATCGTCCATGATAACGGCACCGTCATCATTGATAAAGGTGATACGCATCAACAGGTCAGCTTTTACTGACTCTTCCCGTGCAAACTAGCACTCCTTTATGGGGGGAGTATGACACGGGCGGTAACACCACACATTGCGGATGGAAGAATTGATCGTGTACCCACTTGCTGTGGAAGGCTAGAGGACAACTGATTGCACAGTACGAACCACAGATTGTCCGAGCTAGAGCTAGATGAAGTAAGCTAGAGCACGGAAGTCTTAATCATTAACTTCATTCTCCATTTTACCTAAAGCCCCGCAGTCCCTCTCAAGCAAGCCTCTACAAGTTACGGGTGTGCTGTCGATTCTTTGAAAAAAACGAGTTTTAAATTTAAAGAACTGGGCGCTCGATACAAGTAAAAAAAAGCAAACGAAGGATTATACGCATGAAGTTTGAGCGTAAACGAAAGCCACTCACGTTTTATTTCCGAGTACATAGGGACAAATAACTATTAATACTTACCTGGCTGTTACAGATCTGAAATACCCATTTCGTGCCAGCCTTTCTGTAAGTATAAATTTATGAAAGGGATAGGGTGAGCTCTGGCACTTGTAAAGGAGGTCAGAATCCTTGCCAAACTAGCCCAAAATTTACTTTTAGATATATAATCGACTTAATGCCTTAAAGCAAACTCTGGCTGTGAGCGGCTACCACAACCGGAATACGAAGGGATGTGGAAGTATCCTGTTCAGGATGCTCCTATTTGCGGGAGCCTGAAGAGTTCACTCGACACAAGTCTCAGTTCGAGGACAAAGATAGCTCACTCGACACACGTCTCAGTTCGAGGACGAATATCGACCTAACACTTAGCTGTAGACCTCATTCTCGGTTTTCCCTCGGTCAGCGCAACTCGAACATCCAGCGACCTAACAGCCAGAGCTATCATGACTTCTCCTCCGTCTCCCGGCGCTATTGCTTTTGTGGGCCCTTCGCACCTCAATCACCTTGCCTGCTTTGGGTACGTCGAGGTGGTTCGGATCGACGGGTCTTCGGCTGTCGTAAGGGAGGTCGGGTCAGACTCGCCAGCCGAGGATGTAATAACCAAACACGAGGCGCCGATCAGTATCATCCAGTTCCGAATCGTCCCAGACCACGAGCGAACATGGTGGCCAGGATCCTACGTCGCTTAATCCGTGGCTTTTGTCACCCAGTCTGCCGACGGAGTCGCCAGCTGGGTGTATGAAGTGGTAACGGGCTACTCAGCTTCTGAAAACATCTACGATCCTTAACATCGCCAGTCATGCGGGCTCGCTACGGTTCTCAATGGCCGACCAGCCGCCGATTATTAAGGTCGACACGATGAACTACACGCTGCAGACTAGCGCCAACACCAACGCCTTGGCTATCAGTCCGCCGGCGCTGCTCCATTTTCAGAACGGTATTATTGCCGCATGCAGCAAACGCCGGTCTGGACTTCCTCCAGCGATCAAGAGCCCATTATCAGTTCCTTTCAACCCCGACGAGCTTATTCCGTTTGTACATCCCTCAACACTAGCCCTAGTGCATGCTCGCCGCCAACACGCATTGGATGTCGCTATCGCCCCCCCGGTCAAAACGCCCGATCGATTTGTACACGGACCCTCTGACATCGACCGCGGAGCCGCACTCGGCGAACCCATCGGTGAGCGCCCAAACCACGTCGGTTCTACAACACCGGAACACTACCAGTGTGCAGAGGATACCTCGGTCAGTGGACGATTCGGAGCCCGACGACGACGACGAGATGGCTGTGGGAGACATCGAGGACATTCGGCATCAGAACGCCCCGTTAGTCAAGCGCCGCCGCGTACAATACGATTCAGACTCCGATGACCACAGTTTCGATGAAACGATGGACACTTTGGACACGCAGGGCATTAACTTCCACCCGTCTCCAGTCGATCGACGAATCCACGCTACAATCGTGCACAGAAGGCACGCAGGTAAGATCCCTCAATACGTCTACAATCCGTTCAGTTTGCTCCTTACGTCGAATTCCTCGCAGCACCTGCTGCTCTCCGCGCTCTGTACTCGTTCGGCTTCGGTCTGGGCCTTTCCGCCATGCATTGTCGACGGCGGCTCCCTGCGGACGATGTGGAAGCAAGCCAGCAAGGTCTCAATATGTAAAATTTCTCAGAAAAGCACTCGCTCCACGCAGCGCCCAAGCACAGTGGTTACGGAGATCTCGTCCGTGCCCTGTCAACGCTTCACCAATTCACTGAGCAATTTTACAACAAGGAAACTAGTACGTTTGTTGTATCCGCTCGAGACTTCGTGATAAGCTATAATGACCATGCTGCGCCCGACGGACACATGGCTCAGTTGCTAGCCTCTTGGGTGAACCGCAAGCTCGGCATTTTCCGCTCCCGACTGGCGTCTGCCGGGATCAAAGCGGCTATCAAGGTCAGCGCTGAATTTACAAGGAGCGATGACATGCTACCCGCACTCAAGGACGCTAATTCTTTGTGGAAGAAAAAGACCCAGTCCAATAAAGCCCAGTCAGTTGGACGTGCTCGCCCCACAGATCGCGACCAGAATCGGAAAACTACAAAGAATCCCGACCCATTTTCTGCTGAAGTTTACGAAAAAGTCCCCCAAGACGCATCTGGTCGCCGTCTTTGCCTCCGCTTTATCTCCAGGGTCAGATGTAGCAGCACGGATTGCTCCCGGGCTCATGTCAAGCCTGATGCTCTTCACGATTTAATCAAAGCAGCCACCACGGAAGGTTGGCGTGGTCTGGGCAGTGCGTGTGAACTTCTGACCACGTCGCAGACGCGCAAACCGCTCAATACCAGTCGGCGTGTGTCTCCCGGTCAAACGAGTTATGTCTACACTCGAGCGTGTTCAGCATCAGTGCGCCACTGAAATCCACAACAGCCATGCCGACCGAGCTGCGCGGCTCGGCTGTCAAATTACCTGATCCTACTACAGATTTAACAGACGACATCGATGCGGATGTTGTGTCGCTCTGGACAACCGTTGCCGAGCACGATAATCTGAGTCTACCCGACGTGGTTCGACTGGTGAGAGGTGAGACGATCGATGATCCTAGACCAAACAAGCACCTCTTCGAGCTCCCTTTACCGTCAAACCCAGTGGTGCGCAACAGCACGGTTCGTTGGAATGAAATCGTCCAACATGGGTTCATATAAGTGGCGTCGCACCTACGCAGTCTATACGCCCGAAGAAGCATCGGAGTATCTGCGGCCATATTGCACAAATCCGGCGACACCTTCGAAAAGGCCAAGCGGACGGTAGGTACTTGATCGTCAAATCACATCTTCTTGATCGTTGGCCGGAAGTCTTCATTAGCCCACTCGGTGTCGTCGAGAAGCCCGGCGGTGCCGACATCCGTTTAATCAACGACTATTCGTTCCCCCCCTCCGCGTCGGTCAACGATTACACGGATCGGAGGGAATTCCCTACGATCACGTACAATCCACCGCGTGCCATCGCCCGGAGAATCCATCGCCTAAAGCGATCTCAACCCAGAACCCGGATAAACGTTATGCTGGGAGACATCGCTGGTGCATTCCGCCATGTACCGATCCACGCAGAACACATCCACGTCTTTGGGTTCCTCATCGACGACTTACTTGTCCTCAATCTATCCTGCGGATTCGGCTAGGGCGGCTCACCCGCGTTCTATTCGCTCGCTGGTACACATATCAACGACCTGTACGAGCTTGGGCACGGACTCACCCGTACTCTAGTCGGAAACGTGTGGTGTGACGACCATATTAACGTCGAAGCCGATATCAATTCTCGATGCTCCGACGCTAATCTGGCCCTCCGTAGAGCTATGGCTACCGTTCTCGGACCGTCTGCCATCAACGAACTCAAGTTCACCAAATGGGCAACAACTGGGAAAGCGCTAAGGCTTCTGTGGGACACCGACCGTGAGTGTGTCTCAATCCCGGCAGCGAAAATTGAAAAGGCTCTCTACAGAGTTCAATCAGCGCTCCGCGCCAAGAAAGCTACGAAGGCGAGTCTGCGGCAAGTGCTGGGGAGTCTGCGTCACGTTTTATGTTGCTTCCGCCCTGCTCGCTCATTTTTCCAGCGCCTTCTGACAGCAGCTAATTCGTTCCCTCGATTTGGAATTCACCGCCTGGACGGATGCCCACTAAACAATTTCACATGTTTCTACACTGTTCTCCGGTACGCCGCCCGATTCAGCTCAATACCGAATTGCTACGTTCACCAATTGGCAGAATTAAGCATACACGTATATATGGATGCGAGCAACGACGGCTTATGCGTTCTCGAGCCACAGCTTCACCGCTACATCCGCCAGCAATTCTCTACAGAAGAAGTATCTAACCTGTCTATCAACAATCGGGGGTTGCGTAGTACAGTCCTGGCAGCCCTAATATGGGGTCCATCAGTTGGGCGTCCTCACCGAAAGACGTTCCAACCCATGTCTGCTTCCACATCGACAACATGACTGCAGTGGCATGGGTGAACAAGCGATCGTTATCGCATCCCCAAGCGCAGTAATACAACCGCCTCTTATCCCTCGCCGAGTTCCAACACACTCTGGTGTGTACGGCTACGCATATCGCAGGAAAGATGAACACTATGGCTGACGCGGGATCTCGCGTGTGGAGCAATACTCACCCCTTATTAGCAACTTGAACTAATCTTTCAGCGTCGTGGCAGCAGGAACCTCTCCAACCTCCTTTCAACAATTTCTCCGACGCGTGGAAACAATGTTACGCGGACGCGCCGTGGCGCGCGCTACCAAAGCTAAGTACCCTCAGTACAGGAAGCAGTGGTGTCAGTTCGCTCGTCGGATGGGATGGTCACGATGGGTATTGATCAATTCTTCGTCACAGCCACTGGAGTATTTTGCTACGCACTGTTGGACGAACGGTTGGAACAAGAACCACCAAGGAAACCAACACGCTACGATCCTTCTAAAGATTACAGCAATTCGCTGGTTTTACCGGAGATACAAAAACACTATCATACCTTCGACACCCAGACTTGACATCTTGCTTTAAGATATCTAGAAAATGTCTATACCTCGCCGCAAAAAGCAGCCGATCACACCGCCATTCTTGCGAATGCTGCGCCGCTCGCTCGATTTCTCGAAACCTCGACAGCGTCTGGTTTGGGGTAGCGTCCTGCTCGCCTACTTCTTCCTACTCAGAAGATCCGAATTCATCCAGGTCGACTGAAAATACAGATTCAACTGCCTCAAACGCAAGAACGTATACTTCTCCGACACAAGAGGACATCGTGTTGATCCAGTACGGGCTACGTCTGTCACTGTCGGCCTAGAAGGGGCGAAGAGCGACCAGTTTGACCGGGGTGCGTGGAGAACCATGCACGCTTCAGGTCACAGCGCGCTATGCCCAGTGAAGGCACTCCGACACATCTTAAGTGCCCGCAAGTCTCTCAAGATTGAATCCTGTCGCTACCTGTGTGGCAATCTCAGCTCACGATCAGTGGCGAGCGCGATCAAGACCACCGCACCGAAAGCGGGAGTGCAGTCCACCAACTACGGTACTCCCTCACTTAGAATTGGAGGAGCCACAGCACTCGCAGAAGGCGGTGCTGACGGACTGACCATTAAGCTACTGGGGAGGTGGCTCTCGAATTGCTACGAAGAATATCTCCGACAAGCTGCTCAAGCATCAACGGGACTACCAAAGCTAATGGTGCGAAGTGTCGAGCCGACGCGTGCGCCACGCAAATAAATTTTCAAATGGGGCCGCACGCCTTCGCTCTTTCCACTCCCTTGAAGCTGTGGTTTGGGCGTTATAAATCAGAGAACCTCTCTTCCAGTTGTCGTCAACTGTGTAAAGACCGCAGTGCTACCTAAAGGCCATGATGCTAGTGTGTTTTTGGAGAGTGTGAGACTTCTGAGCTGATCATGTTGCAGTGAAAACGAAGGGGTGGTCAAGAATGCACATGGTGTGCTGCCGAATCACAGATTAGTGATGAGAGGTGTCGCTTTTTAAGAAAAAAAAAGCCGAGTAATAAAATTAGAAGAACGGGTCGCTTGATACATTCCTCACAAGTAAAAAAACAAACGAAGGATTATACGCATGAAGTTTGAGCGTAACCGAAAGCCACTCATGTTATATTTTCAAGTTCATAAGGACTAATAACTACTACTAGTACTTACCTGGCTGTTACAGATCTGAAATACTATTTTCTGCCAGCCTTTCTGTGCGTATACATTTATGATAGGGATATGGTGAACTCTGGCACTTGTAAAAGAGGTCAGAATCCTTGCCAAATTAGCCCAAAATTAACTTTAAGATATATAATCGACTTATTACCTCAAAGCGAACTCTGGCTGCGAGCGGCTACCACAACCGGGATACGAAGGGATCGCAGGACATTCAATATCATTTGCGCCATTTTCCTCTCTTTTTCTCCGGCTTCCAAATCATCCAGACAATGGAAATTGTCAAGGAAAAAAACGAATGGCTTCGTCTTGTTTTTGTGGCGCTTCTCAAGAACTGCCCTTACCGCCCACCGTGGTTTTTTATCGGTGTAAAATTTGTCATTTCCGCATAGTGCTGCATAGATGAAACTGTACAACATCAGACTCTCTGTCCCTTCGACAGACCCATTTCCCACCGCCGTCTCGTCTTGTTCTAGGCACATCTTCAAAGTTGCACTTCGATCTTCAAAAGCAGCAAATACTTGTTGGTTCATCTCGCCTGGACCGCTGCATACCACGTAGAAGAGATCAAATGCCTCAGTGGCCATCAATCTAAACGCCAACTGCGTTTTGGCGTCGGCATTCAATGAGTTTTCCAGCAAAACGGACGACGTCGAAAAGCTGAGGAAATGGTTTAAGTCTTCATGGATCCTCATCAGCATATCAGCCACGTCTCTCACTTCTGCGGAATTTCGGCTTTTGCTTGCCATTTCCGCAAATAATTCAGGCTCAGAGGTTTTACGAAGACGAAGACTCCACTCGGGGTAAGCATTTGGAACCACAACTAGCACATGAACGTGGCCATCATCCGGTTGGAATTCCTCCCCAAAGTACCTGGCGCTCTTGATCGCCCGCGTGGGCCGCATTTTCTCCAAGCCTAGCGGATGCCCATGCTCATCGAGCTTCACCGCTGCTGCGCTAGCCTCATTCAGCCACACATTGTCCTTCTTAGCCAGAAATAGCACAAGATCGTGGGCACAACCTGTGACCGTCCAGGGCTTCTTCGCCTGGATAGATTCTTTCAGATAACTCACCGACTCACTTGAGTCTATGCTCGTCTTTCAAACCAGCAAACATACAGAATAACTTCACCATCATCCTCCGTGGCGGAACACTCTGAAAACTGCCCAACGAGCTTCGGTCGAAAGGCAAATTCCATAAGATCGCTTGGTCATTTTCACGGAAAATGCGGCCAATTTCTCGCATTGATGGACTAGAGCACCACACGATTGAAATATGATGCTCCGTCCACTTTAAATTTATTCTCGGCGGACGGAACGAATGCGCTTTATTGCACGATGTGTGATGAAGAATTGTCTTCCGCTCAACGACGACGGGTTACTCCATGTTGTGAGATCTATTAGTGAGTTTTTGACTCCGTTCCTCTGTAGCGAGGTCTTCACAGCTGCTTGTGAAGAAGGTGCATCCAGATACACGCTCGATGTTTTACTTCAGGAGACCACGCCAGTTTGGAAGGAAGCTGTCCAGGCGGCAGTGCGAGGTGGGTATCTTCATGTACTTCGATGGATGATCGCGCAGGGTGAACGCGGTCCTTGGAAAGACGACTTTGAAAGTGCGCTGGAGCTTGCTGCTGCGGGAGGGTATTTAGAAGTTGTCCAGTGGCTGTACGAGCGAGGAATGGACAGACACACCGTGCGGGGGGTTCTGAAATCGCCCGGATACATCGAGAAGAGTCTGCTGTTTGATCATTGCTCGTCAGATGCCCTGGAATTGGCAGCAGAACACGGACATTTAGAAGTGACGAAGTGGATTTATAGCACGAGTACGGATGTGTGTATGCGGCTTGGTAAGCCGATGGACCGAGCTGTTGCAAATGGACATCTCGCAGTCGCACAATGGCTGTACACCATCAGTGGGCAAAGCTGTACATGTAGTATTTTCGCAGTGGATAAAGCAGCTAAAAATGGACAACTTGAAATGTTACAGTGGTTACAGTCAAACCATCTTGTTACTTGTACGACGTCTGCGATGGACGAGGCGGCTAAAAACGGGCACCTGGAAGTAGTGAAATGGCTACACCGACAGCGATACGAAGATTGCTCCTCAATGGCGCTGTATTTCGCTGGGAATAATGGACACCTTGAAGTCGTCAAGTGGCTTTTTGAAAACTTCAAATCTTACAGTCGGGATCAATGGTATTGGTCGGATGCAGCTAAACGAGGGCACTTGGAAGCACTTCAATGGCTACATGAACATTTACCGAGTGCGTTCTCCATCCATGTAATGGGTGCCGCTGCGAGAAACGGTCATTTAGATATTATTAAGTGGCTACATGAGCATCGAAGAGAAGGATGCACGACCATGGCACCATTTTATGCAGCTGCGTTTGGCAATTTGGAAATTGTTCAGTGGTTCCACGCGCATTACCCGGATCAATTCCGCCCACGAACGATAGATGCAGCAGCTCAAAATGGCCATCTTGATGTAGTGCGATGGTTAAATGAGAACAGAAACGAAGGTTGTACAGGACATGCAATGGACGGTGCTGCTTGCAATGGCCATCTGGACGTTGTGTTGTACCTGATGGAACAGAGAGGCGAAGGGTTTCCAAGTTCTAGCGGGGCAACTCCGCCGAATATTGTGGTGCAATGCTCGCTGAGAAATAGTCGTCAGGACCAAACGAGTGATGCTTCAATAGTCATCCTGCAGTCAATTTACAAGAAGCGGCCGGCTTTTGTTGAAGCCTGTCTGAGTTGTCTAGCAGAAACTGCTGTCCGTAAAGGCAATATCGAGATTTTAGACTGGCTGAACCTGCTTGGGGTTGAGCTACGCACATCAATTCCTATTCGTGACACAGTCAGTCGAGGAAACGTCAAGATGTTACAGTGGTTTTATGCGAATAATTTCCAGATGTGTGACGTCGACTTACTCGAGTTAGCTGTTCAAAAAGGCCAACTCAATACGGCCCGTTGGCTTTTGGACCACGGGTTCAAGATTACCTCGATATTGTTGGAAGAAGCTGGAAAAAACGGGGATGTAAAAATGTTGCGCTGGCTGGTGGAACATGGACCACCTCTCACGCTCAGAAGTGCTCTGAAATTGACCTTGCAATACCGTCATTTAGAGATTGCGCAGTGGGTATCAGAGTCGGATCGTGTGCAGCTCGTGCTGGAGGCCCTCCAAAAAAATGCTAGAAAGCTACTCTGGTGGATTCTTACGCGTACTCGGTTTGAAGATACAAACTCACAGCGAATAATTCGTGATGCTATCCGATGTGCACATAGCAGCAGTATATCGCAATGGATTCAGGAGGATCTCTCAGGTCTGAAGGCATGCCAGTGGTGTTTTGCGGCGTCACATAGTAAGGGAAATAGCACAGAAGTGCCGGTTCTTGTTAAAAGAAGCCGCGTTAGTAGCTAACTATATCGTCTTCGACTTAGCTGAGAATACACTTTTTTCTCTTTGAATTGATAAGTGTAGCCAGTCCCCGGTGACGTTGCCAATAGAAGTAAATTCTGAAGAGCGATAGGAAAAATATATTGAAATGAAGCTCTTGCAAATTAGGGGCCACATTGTTTTACTTCATTTCACTATGAAATTTAGTTTTTTTTTCCTCTACTTGCTTGATTTCCGTAGCGACTTGCGAGCGCTATGTTAAAGAAACTGTTTATGATGTAAACAAAGTGCTGCCTTATACTTAGTCTAGTACAGATCAACTCTGAAATTGAGTCACGTTTACCCATCATTGCGGCAATCCAAACCGATATCGCATTGCGGATAGCTTGGGTCTAGTCACTGCGCGTTCGAAAGAAGAAAACGGGACTGTCCCGCCACGACCGATAAAATTTGTAACAAACTTGCGTTTAGACGCTTAGCAGTAGCTGAGTCTGGATTTGGTTTCGCCGCGAGAAGAGATGTTTCACATTCAAGAAAAGCTGCTAGCTCTCCAAGTTTTTTTTCAGTGTTTGCGCATGTGTAGTTGCAGCCCGCGCAGCTGCGGCATGACGCTCTAGCAGGTTGAAAAGTGTAGCAACAAGCGTCACGTTTCCTTCGAATCTTCCATCGTAATATGAAATTAAATGACGGCACAGGTCACTTGGAAAAGACCCAGATGGGAGCATTTCACCACCCATGTCGGAAACGCCCCAGCAAATAAATGGTCATTTTCATCCAACCCAACTATTGGACATACATGTACACATCGTCGTAGCACACTAATAGCTTTCGTAGTAACGGCGTCAATCATAGCGTTATCAATTGTGGACTGAACCGTTTTGTGGAGATGTCATAGAAAAGCTTTCTCTGGCACCGTGGAATTAATCTGTTCATACCTAAAGGTATTCCCAGTATAATAAGATTTGAGGGAACGTGTTGGTTGATTTATGGACCACCCAACAATCGGGCGCTGGGCAAAATCTGTCCGCGAGGACGCGAGAGGTCCTGCGAAAGCTCGAATGTCAGAATCTGGGTGTATATATTAATGCATGCAGTAGTATTTTGTATTGGTCTTGCGGTGTCACCACGAAACTTATTCAAATACTATTACTATTTATACATGTTTGGGGGCACAGCCGCTTTGGAGTCACTGCAGCTCTACGAGACCCGATTGCTGTACGCACTGATAGACACTATCCAAAACCAATAAAAGTGAGGCGTAATTCCACGTGAGGGTCCAATTTTTCACAAGCTTGCCATTCCAGAATGACGCCCACGAATTATTTCATCACCGGCAATTAAGGCAGTAACGGCAGCTTCGATATATATGGCCAATTGGTTAACGTCCGAGGCGCCGCATCTTCCTGGTTGCGTCTCGTTCGATGACCCGGTTTGCGAAGAAATATAATGTATAATACAGAATATGGAATTGACCTCAAAGAACTAAACTATCACATCTGCACGCCACAAGGTAAAAACGCGCCGATTTCAACAAACAAGTGCATAATATGCACTTGTTTAATGTAGCGGCTATAGACACTACATTAAATCCACCGATTTGGCCGCTTATTGGCCAAATGAAGATCCGTAAGGATTGGCTCAATGTCGCAAAACCTTTTTCGAAATGTATCCTTTCCAAACCAATACGAATTGCGTCCTTCGCGCCAGAATGAATGCCTTCAGTACAAGTGCGCCAAGAACTACCACGCGTTTCCACACCAGCATTTTGGCCAGGTTCAACTCTAGTTCTTCTTCTACGTCCTATTAGTCTAGAATTTACCGAAATGCTGGTGTGAGGACGCTACGCATCGGTCATTGGACGTTTAGCACCAGGACACGTGAGTAGACTTTTATTTGCTTCTACGCTGCTTTTTCTGACCATATACGCTTCTTCACCTTCAGCGCCACCACGCTTGCGCTTGCGGGAACCGAATACGCTTCTTGAGGTGGGCGGGAATGGCTGTACCATTGACCCAAGTGTCGTGCCAAATTTGGTCGCATGTAGACTTATTTCCCGTCTCCTTTCGACGAACACAGTTGCAGAGAGGCACGTATCCGCCGCGAAAGTCCGTACAGCGTTGGCAGTAATGGCTGGTTTCGAATATTTTGTCTCTTGGAGGTGCCATTGCGGAGCACACCTTGCACAGGCGCTGATGGCGTTTCTGCCGATAGAGACTCTTCTTGTTTTGAAGCTGATGCGCGCTTGAGCGAATTGAGCCCGATACTAAATCCTCAGCGATCACGTTGCTGCTAAGGCTTGCCGGGGAAATCCTTAAAAGCTCCATGTGCAGGCGGCGCCTTTATTCCGCGTGGGTAGGCACTCGTTGTCCGTCTTTCTTCATCTTTATGCGATAATAAAGATGTGGATCACGGCCATGTCGACAAACCCTATGAGCACTTGACGGTAGTATTTCTTGAATGCCACACAGCGCTGTAATGAGTAGCGCTGCAGTCGCAGCTGATCGTGGTAATTGACCCCACCCATACCACTATGATAATCAGTGACTAGTTGAGGACACGGGACCAATTGGGGGACGACAGACCGCTTCTCTTTCCTCGTTACAGACGTCTTCGTAGTTACACAGCCCGTTGCAAGCATACTCAACCGACGGGTACACAAGGTGAGGAAAGTTCAGCAGATCACGAATCATCGGGGGACCCCTCCGTAAGTCGGTGTCTGGACACTGTTAGTAAGTTGGATCCAGCAATCTCGCAGGATTTGTTGATCCCGCTACACCACACGTTCACACAAAAAAGTATATGGTTTTCCGCATCGCTCAATGCAAGAAGTATCCCGTGTTGGTTGCAGTGGCCTGAATGGGCTCCGAGACACAGGACGGGATCTTGCTCTCTCGGTAGCTACCGAAGCGCTCAAGTGGTGACCCTTGTGTGTCTTGGCGAGACGTGGGGATGAGGTGGAGCAGTAGTGGTAAGATCTTCACTCTGCGTCCGTGGTTGGTTCTGGATCCTAAGCGAATATTCGAGCTTAAGTGGGGTCAGGGCCTAGATCGTGGATCTGGCCTTAGAGTTGCCTTGCGAGTGTGTTCCCTTGCCTTTGTTTATCTTTGCGTCGGACTTTCCGCCTCCTGTTGCGGGATCTTGAGAGCTAAGAGCTTCTTAGGTATACCCGGCCAAGTAGTAAATCCGGCTAGCCTTTCGGATCTGCACGTGTAAAAGACAGCTCAGTCGGTGGTAGGATCTGGCCAATGGATTATCCAGTTATCGCTCCGAGCACTAGATTCGCATTTCCCAACTTTTACCAAGCTCGTACGGCCAATGTAGCTCCGATTCTTGAGGGCGGGAAGCACTTGCGTGATACTGTGCAAATTGAAGTCTGCTTCATAGTTAAGCCTATACCAGCCTGGATCTCTACCCTCTATGTCTTTTACCTGCTAAATCCCCGCCAGGCTCGGCTGCATGCCCTTTCTCTCCTTGGTCCAATACCCCAGCTGTATCAGCATTAGATCCACCGGATCCATGGCGTAATTATAATGAGGTCGCCATATTATGGGTACACTGTCCCGGATCCAAGCCACTTTGATCCACCTTACTCCAAGTGTACACTCACCGTCTTCTGAGCCCTCCAATTCTCCAATTTCACATTACGAATGTCTGCGGTCTCCATCGCTCCGCGAAAGTTTGAGATCCGTTGCATCCACTATCTCCATATCCTGTATCCAGGGCACTCGGGGTGGGATCCTCAATCCCTTGGATCCGGACTTGGAAAAGTGGGATCTGAGACATGCAGCGGTGGATCTTGCCTTCTATTTTGTTGTCGATACCTGCTCCACCGCCAGCTGACGTCCATAGCCTTTCCTCCATAAGATCCCCACTCGATCTACCCGCACATGGTATATCCCATGTCCCTCGATATATTTGGGTGAGAGTGGATTCGGGTCTCCCTATGGTCGATCTCAGCGGTAACGCCACCCACCATGTTCCTCTTTCCATTCTTCATACTCTGAGCCACTATTATCCCCAGATCCATCGTCGACCCATATGAGATATCTCTTTACCTTGGCCCAACCCACTTCGAGTAGTATGGATTCACGTCGAGCAATCCAGATCCACCCTAACCACCAGGTGTTGTATCTAATCTGTGATAATGACTCCTTGTCACATCCCGTTTGTCATTTCTGAGAAAGCACTTCACCACGCCTCCTGTTCGTGGTTGGCGCTGCCCGACAGCGTTCAAGATGTACACTCCCAGCGTCCTTACTTCTCCGAGAGCTTCTTCTCTCGCGTAACACATGTCTCCCACGAAATGTGCTGACAAAACGTCCAGCAAAGCCCCATCCACCGCTTCTCCGGTCAGCCCTCTTGTGTCGCCTACCAATTTACGGACTTTAGCTCAAGTTTCCTCCGATCAGGTACATACCTTGACGGCAGACCTAGAAGCTGCTCGAGATGCTCGGGATCAAGCTGATGGTGCAGAGGCCGTTGCTCAGCAGGCGCTTAAGTCCCTATCTTCATCTCCCTCCGCCACCTAACTCCAGACGTTGCGGACTCAACTTCATGATCAAGCCGTGGAGACCCAAGGAAGGGAACATCACGCGGATTCTCGCTCACGGGACCTGCAACTTTTGGTCGCCGACCAGACCATGGAGGTCCATGGACGACTGGATTACATCTCCCGTCAACGGGATGGCTTGCGCGATGACAACGACCATCACCTTCGGGAGATGGCGCTCACAGTGGCCGAGGTCCACCAGCACCAATCGCAGATCCACGATCTGGAGCGGGATCTTGAAGGTGCTCAAGTCGCTAGCGTGGCTGCTGACGAGAGTTTGGATCGACTCCGCGACGAGTTGCGCCTAGCTCAGGAAGAGGTGGTGACTAACGAATATGTGAGGTCCTTCCATGGTGGATCTGCATTGGTGTCAGCTCGCGGATCTCCCGTGCCGGATCCACCCTTTTCGTCACCGAATATTGCTCTGGTCCGACTGTCCGGTGACCTTAAGGAGGTTCAAGAGTCGGTCGAGAAGTTGTCGGCGGGGCGAGACTAGACGCTTGAAAAAATCGTGCGTATGACTCAAGCCCGCGACGAACTGCAAGACAAGCTAACGGAGACCGAGCTCCAGCGTGATAAGGCAGCTATTGAGTGGGCACATGATACGCGGACGCAGACGGAGCTGGAATCAAAGATCCGCCGTATGTGTACGTGGATCCGTTCTTGTCTCCTATTTTTGATCGCATAATCACTGTTTTGTTGATCCAAGCGATAAGTTGAAAGACGCTGAAAAGACATCGGTTCAGCTACGGGGTCAAGTCACTACCGTCCGCAACCAGCACAAGCAACTGGCTCTGGAGCGCGACCGGAGTCTATCCGAGCGCGACCTTGCGCGCCGACAGCTGACTTTAGTGGCCGTTGCCTTCACGGATCCACTCCCAGCTCAAGCTGGATCGCTTCCGGCTGCCTACACTGCAGCTTTCCGGTACTCCCTAGGTGGGGTGGACCCTTCGACAGTGAAACGACCCAAAGCGCATCCACCGCTTCTGGCGTTGCCCCCCCCTCATGCAAAAGAGCTTAATTCTCGCTCCAAGCTAGTGCTGGAGAGGTCGATGATGATGGAGGTACAAATGACTTGGGGAACCCTACGCGTGGCGGCTCAAGTCAGGCCGGTTCTAATATCAAGGTTGTTCGCCATCCAGGTTCCACGACGCCTCCTCCACTAAAGATTCTGCCAAGGCTGGATCAGCTGCCGGATCTTCTCCAAGATCGGTTCTGCTGCCAAAGTAGCTTCCAAGGTCGGATCCAGTGTCACGGCGTCCTCCAAAACCGTATCCGTTGCGGCTGTACCGACGAAATCTCGATCCAAGACTACCAAGCCCTCATTCAAGACGGTACCACCGACTGGAATGTTGCGGCTGCGCCGTCGAAATCTGGGTCGGCGTCCAATACTGGATCCGCTATGAAGCCTTCATCTAAGCCGGTATCATCGACTGGATCTGTCGCGGTTGCGCCATCCAAATCTAGAACAACGTCCAAATCTAGATCTGCTGCCAATACATCATCCAAGACGGGTTCGTCAACTGGATTTGCGGCGACTGCCTCCTCTACGGCAGCGCTGGTAGCGTCCGCTGCTGTGTATGTCTCGCCTCAGTCGGGATCAGCTGCTGGATCCATCGTGGCGGTGTCTACCGTCTCCCGACCAGCCTCGTCTGGATTGCAACTTGTGGGATCTGGGTCTTGTGAAGCAAAAGCGAAGCGTCCTATCCCTACTGGCTGTGAACTAGGCAGCTCGAAAGACGACGAGGATAATGGATTTGACTTGTCGGACGGCTCTGGACCTTCTATCCGCTCTTCATCAAAACATACCCTCTCAGCGGGTCACTTCTCGCTCAGCTCTGAAGATGACGATGATGATAAGGAGGATCTTGAAGACTCAGAGGAAGTCCGGATCGCAGACAATGCATTAAAAGAGGTGCGGCGGGCTTTGTCGCAGTCCGGATCCGAAGCTCGGCGGAGATCGCACTCGACGCCGACAAAAAAGTCGCCAGCGCACTTGAATCTAGCAACGGCACCGCTGAATCTACAATCCAGATCGGCAGCGACGATGATCTGGGGAGCGACGATGGAGATGGGCCACCCCACGGTGGCGGATCCACTGGATCTGCTTTGGTTGTCGCTCCCCTAACACTTCTTTGTCAGGCATGCTTCCTGCGGCTCCGTTTGGTCCGGATGCCACCTTCATTCCTGGGCGGCCCACACCTAAGACCTTTACCGCGGACACTATCAAGCTCTGATCTGCTAAGAAGTAGAATCGTGTTGCTATAGCTACCACGAAGATTACCAACCTGT
Organism: Phytophthora infestans T30-4; assembly: GCF_000142945.1. Taxonomy (NCBI): domain Eukaryota; phylum Oomycota; class Peronosporomycetes; order Peronosporales; family Peronosporaceae; genus Phytophthora; species Phytophthora infestans. Next base: position 996,201 of record NW_003303733.1, on the reverse strand, counting down.
TCATGAATTGCCATTATGCACTGAGTGGATATTACGTCGCGAAGAGGATGACCTGCCGGCATCCGGATACCTGGATTCGTTGGTCACCAGATCCAATGTGGAGGAATTGCATGGCACTGCACCATGGGACGTCTTGACGACTACTTATGTGGATCCCATTAGCTTCCGCGAGAACGTCGGTGGACGCCTCGGATTATACGTTGGCGCCTTTCGAGAGTTCGCTTTCAAAAACCGAATCGCAATATGGGCAGGTTTCCATCGATTCCCCATCTCTCGTGCCCAGCCGCGGGATTCACTATGGCTATCGAGCTACAACAAGCAGCGCGGCAACGGAAGCAGTCACGCCGGTCGAGCCTGGGAGAAGGCTCTCGTTATTCTTGTTTTGGCAATGCAGGACGGTTGGTGTGATCTGGATATCTTGTTGGGTCCGTTTTTCCTACACCTTCCCAGACGTGGGGACAAGGTGACACATTTCGGGATCCGTATCTCGTTGGGCTAACTTGGAAAACCCCAACCTTCACCGCCCCGATTCGATAAATCTACAGGAGGCTTTGCAGGAGATCTACGAAGCAGAACCTTGGCGCAACCAATTTCGGGGAGATCTTAGCCAACATCCCGCACACCGGATCCCACATCTAGTGGGAAAGTTCTTTAACGTGCAGCCCAAGACTACCTGATCCATGCCACTCCTTAATGTCACGCCTCCAGTTCCAGTCTTCGTGGATCCGTTTTGTAGCAGCAAGCAGCGACTGGAAACTGGATCGGTCTAGTCCGTTTGTAAAAGCTCTTCTAATTCACTTCTCGTTGCTTGATTGCGTCTTCCCTAACACTTGTTTGTCCGATTGACGCCATGTCAGATACTTGACGTACACCTAGATCTGGGCTAGATCCACCTTGGGACCCAAAACAAATCCATATCTGGGTCTGGGCCACTTCAGGATCTGAGCCAGATCCACCCTGGGATCTAAACCGAATCTGCGCATGGATCTGAGCCGGATCCACCTCAAATGGTTGGGTCACAATCAGACCTATATAGTTTGAGCACTTGAAACCGAATCTGGTCCGGGGTTCTTTGCACGTGAAAACATCACTCTTTATGCAAAAAACATCCACCCCTTCCTCCTGATCCACACCCTTCCTGTGGACCCTTCTTCTCTTCTCCTCTAATATGACCGGCTCACATCAGCGAATCGCCTCCTCCTGACCCACACTCTTCATGTGGGGCTCTCTTCACGTTTTCACCGACATGAATAGCTCACATCCATGGATCCTCCCCCCCCACTGCTCCTCGTGAGACTGTATCACGCTAAATTGATTCCGATTCGTACGAACCCGCAATAAATAATCGCGTAATGCCCCACAGCTCAGATATGCGTCGTCTACCCAGCTGGGCTCGTCATATCCTCGCCAATATACTAGAACACGCGGTAAATTCGTCCGTATCTGGTCCGTTTCCCTGATCTCATGTCGGCGATCGTCACTACTTCGAACTCATCCGCTTCCAGATCCACGTTCAAACTATCTTCTGGTAGAAGGACTTCGTCGAAATCCACTCGGTTGGAAGCATCTACTGAAAGGTGAATCTCAGGCTGGTCCGGATATTCTCTGACCAGTTTCAGCTTGGACACATGTACCACAGGGGACAAGCGATATTCGGTACCTGACGTCTCGAACTTCACGGCGTATCCCCCTATCTTTTTGCTTACTCGGAGCGGTCCGTGCCACAGATGGGCCAGTTTGCGAGCATATCCTTGTTTTACCCGATACAGGTATAGCCACACTTGCGATCCAACCTGGATTTGATGTGGACGGGCTTCTTCGTGGTGTCGATCCGCTCGATCCTGTATCGCACTTCGTAACCGTTCGTTTACTTGGGATCTGGCTTGCCGGTAGTATTTCTGGGCCTGGTATCGCCATCGTATTAAGGCGTGGTCTCTTCTCTTAGTACTGCCCACTGAAATGGCCGCTTCCGAAGTGGATCTAGGATCCCATCCAGGTACCAATTAAAAAAAATCGACCCGGATCCTGTCTTGTGCGGTGTTCATTGTGAAGGTAAGTCGCTCTGCGTATTCATCCCAGTCCTGCTGATCCAAATCCTGGGCATATATCTTGAGCGCCCTTGTGATCGTCTGTACCCGCGTTCGGCAGATCCGTTGGCTTGAGAACGATATGCCATAGTTGCCCGCTGTCTTTTCCCAAGGATCCTGTTGAAGGCTCGAACGAATTCGGACATGAAACCTGGCTCCCGATCATGACGAATCATCTCACTGGCTTCGAACCTGCGGAAGACACATTCCTCGTAAGATTCGGCGATGGTCTGTGCCGTTCTGGATGCGTTTGCCTTGGCTATCATGTATTCAGTGACCAGATTCACCTAGATTAACAGCTCGGTGTACCCTTTGAATGACTTGGGTAGCGAGGGAATGTAATCCCTCGCTATAATTTAGAAAGGTTAAGTCGCTTGGACGCTACCTGGAGACCCCCCTTCGATGGCGGGCCTGCCTTTGCCTGTCTCACAATCCACGCATTCGCTGACATATCGTTGCACACGCTTAAGCAGTCCCCTCCAATGAAAACACTCTTGGATCCGCTGGTAAGTTCGACCGATTTTCTGACGTCCTCGTTCCAAGCTAGCGTGATAGTGATGCAGAACGTCCTACTGCAAGAGGTCGTCGCATCACCAATCTCATCAATCCGTCTCGATCCCCACTGATTCGTGTCGTAGGGGGGCAATAGAAGCGTAAGTCGTTCAGATCCACTACATATTCCGTAGCGATAATACCGTATGATTTGGCATCTTCCCGACTCAGGTCGTGTATCCTTCATCAGATACTTCTTTAGTCCCAAGATCCATGTTTCTTCGTTTCGTGCTTTGAGAATCTGCTTAGAACGGACTCTCTTCACATACGCTTCATCGAGGATCTGGGTCTAGATCTAATCCTTCCTCTGGATCTAGTGACAGCCATAACCTGGACCGTCCGCTTCACGGATCCAACCACCACCACGTCATCTAGTCGGTTCAATGTGATGAGATCTTGACTCTCGGCCTCTCTCTCCACCTCAACCCCACATAGGTTCCGTAGAGTGGCACTTGCCAAGCTGTCCACACTTGCATTCCAGTTTCACTTGACATGTACCAGTTCGTGATTCATCCACCCACGCAGGTGAGTCTCCATCTTCTGGCGTAAAAACGTTAATGCGGGGGATTTGCTGTGGATTTCACCTCGCAACTATCGGACTACCCAATTTGAGTCTCCGCATATCACCCGTCTTTTCTGGTCTTCTTCCTTTCATAGATCCAACCCCAACAGGAGTCCGTTGTACTCCGCTTCATTAACGGTGAGGCCTTTCGCGTACGTGATCTGGCCCTTACCACTTCAGTCCCCATAGAATTGCGCTGTAAGCCCCTCCTTCGCGTAGCACGCGGGCGGATCCATCGAAAAATTAGAGCGTATATATCTTCATCCACTTGCACCGTCGGATCGGGATCTGAGTCCGGCGTTTGGGTTCTTTCTTAGAGCGATCTAGTCAGTGTTACGTCCATCTTGGCTCTGGGCGTGATACTCGCGGCTAAAGCACCTAGGATCTCGTCTTCTCCTTTCGAACATTTAACGATCTCCACTGTCTATGGTGAAAGTAGGGCTGCCCATCGTTCCAACCGTCCTTGCAGACCGGCCGACTTAAACAACCAGGCGAGCGTGGAATGTCGAGTCATGATCCGGATGGATCTACCCACCAGCAGGTTATAATTGAGATCCAACACCCGTAGAAGTCTCCGTATCTCCTTCTACGCTGATCCGTAATTTTAACTGGTTAGGCTTTAGCGTTCGGCTGACGAAGGTGACTGGATGACAGATTCCCTCATGCTCTCGTACCAAAGCTACCGAGATCGCCCAATCGCTAGCATAGACTATCACCGTAGGTTGACGTACGGATCAAAATGGCGGAAGATGGGTGTCATCGCGATCATGTTCTATAGCTCCACAAACGCATGGTGAGCTCATTCCCACCGGGGCTCCACTTTGTGTGAGATCCCTTTCGTCAGCTCCGTCCCGACCGGATCCCCTCCTAGTCGGTCTCGAGGTGCCGCCTCCTGACGTCGTGTCATGTGGATCCCCATGTGGATCCGGTATTTTCAAGGCCAGAGCTTGTTGGATCTTGGCCTGGACAGCCGAAGTAGCCATTGCAGCAACGTCCACCTCTCTTAATTCATAGAGGATTGCAGCGAAAATTGCGTAATCCTTAATAAACCGACTGTAGTAATTCAAACTGCCCAAGAAGGATTGCATCGCCCGTAGCGACTGGGGGAAAGACAAATCTGCCAACGAAGACAGATCGCTAGGATTCGCCTCCAATCTCTCCTTGGAAACTCGATGACCCAAATAATCCACCTTGCGCATTCCCCAATAACGCTTCACCACGCTGATAGAGATATTCCATTTATTACACGACTCCAGTACGGATGTCACTCTCTCGCACAGCTTATCCCATGATTCCGCCGGGATCAGAATGTCGTCGATATAGGGTCTGCGCCCTAACACGATTGGTGCCTCCAGATCGCTTGGCTCGGCTGCTTCGAATGAATCTATCTTCACATCACTTTCTCCGGATCCACCCCCTTTTGGTTCCGGTATTCGAGTAAATCCGTAGAGGGTATTGTCGATCAGACGTAGATAGACCTGGGGTGCGTTTTTCAATCCAAACGGTATCCGGTTCCATTCGAGCAGTCCAAATAGTGTGATGAATGCGGATATTGCGCGAGCTCTATCCGTCATAGTCACCACCCAAAATCCACTCGCCATGTCTAAAGAGCAGTTCGAGAGTACTCTATGCAAATATTCCAATAGCGCATTGATTAGAGGCATCGGATACACCATCAGTCTGGTCAGACCGTTAGCCATCCGATAATCAATACACAGACGTATATCCACCCCGTTTTTCTTAATAATGATCACCACCGGAGACGTCCATGGGGAGGCTGAGAAACGGATAATTCTGGCTTGCAACAGACCTTTAATCAGATCCGACAGCTTTTCTCGGAACCGGGGTGCCACGCTTTGCATCCTTTGAGCGATCGGCTTCGCGTCGCCGACATCGATGTCACATTTGACTCCCCGTGCGACCGGTGGCAATGCATTACCTTTGCCAATTAGTAGATGTCGGCTCTCCCAGATTTTCTGACGTGTTCGGTCCACTTCCGCGGGTACGTTCGCTCCCGGATCCACCTGGATATCGTCATTCGTGACTTCCTCTGTGGCCAGTGGCACCTCTGGGATTACCGCCATGCCTTCCCCAAGATCGTCAGCGTGCAGAACTCCGCCTACATGGTAACATACCTGTTCATCCTCTGTTTTTGTCGGATCCACCACTGGGTCCAGGCACCGCGATTCCCCTCTTCAGTCAGCCCTCCTGTTTTCATTGAATCGGGTATTCTGCTACCTGGGGAGTGTCTTCTGGATCGACTTGATCTTCTGACACGACGGCTTCTGCTTAGCCAGTGTCGACACTCTCGACAGGGATCCAGGCAAATTATCCAATGGAAAGCTCGGATCCAACTGCGGATTAGCAAGATCCAACGGACCGGCTTCAATTGCCTGCGATCCCCCATCCACCGACCCTTGGTTACCTGGGGACCGTCGCTGGGTATCTCCAGCTGTCTCGGATCCAGCCTCTACCACTTGGATCTCAATCCGACGATCTCTCATTAAGATCTTCCGCGGGGTTGGATATGAAGGTCGGTCCACCAAGGGCTCGGTCGGATCCGACGGGGATTCCGCCTCCTCGAGGGGCTCAGTCTCGGTAGTCGATTCAAACGCTAGATTCTGTCATTCTCTATAGCGACGAGACCCAACGGACACATATCCAGGTCGCCTAGGGATACCATCCTTTACCAGCCATCGCCCAATTTCCTCAAAGTGATCTAGTTATAACCTCATGTCAATGACATTCGTAGCCTGGAAGTACTGTGATCTACCCGGTCCTTGGATCACTGTAGGCACCGACTTCCCGCCCGAGTGGCCCACCGTTTCTCGCGTTTCACCCATTTCATCCGATCTGGCAATTCCCAGGTTTCCTCGAGCTTGATCCAGGTTTGTTTTGTCTGCCCTTATGATCCTCATCTTTGCTCCGTACAACGGTCGTCGTCCACGGAGCTGAATCCGCATTTCATCTGAGAAGCACAGTGTCCCATCTGCCGTATCCAACCTTACCCCGGCTGGTACCATGAAATCTATTCCAGGAATAGCATCTTGACCCGCGACGTCTCCGACCTCCCAAAGTTTCTATGAAATGATCCACGTGTTCCCGTAGTACCTTGGATCCCCCATCCTTGATCTTTAACTTGGCCTGTAGAGCGGCCACAATTAACCGATGAAGATGCTCCAGCGGAAACTCGTCCGATCGGCGGCGAGCATGATAGTATTGTCGCGCTACCGGCACCCCAATCCGACCACTTGTTCCTAGTGGATCTGCCCACCAATTTCTGGGTGGCCCCGCCAGCAAGTCCGCAAATGTCAGACACTTTTCGGCATCTGACGCTTGATCTCTCATGACCAGGCATCTGTAAACTTGGCATATACCAATTTGTACCAACATAGATAGTATTTGACATTTTAACGAAATAGGATTTGGCATCGATTTGGCGGTAGAAAGCTGCTGGTAGAGCTCCCATCTACTTCAATGTTAACCGGTGAGGTGCGACCGGTATTGTTCTGGTCTAAATGACAGCTCAAAGTACTTCGTGTTTGCATTTGTTTACGTTTCGAGCCAACTTTCTCCTCGCGCCCAAACGAAATACAGAACCGGCAAGCTACAGCAAGAACAACCCCACTTTAAGGATTGCGTTCAGAAATCTTCAGGCCAAACTCTAATAGGTGATGGTCTTGAAACGGTGTGGAACGTGATAGCTTGGAGCTTGATCCACTTTGTTGGATCGTGGTATATGGCGTGGAGACACTTGTCCCGCTTTTTTCCTGCCTATGAGACAAGCTCGAGGCACTGCAACCTCTTGCTACGACTGCTAGGAGCTAAAATGAAGCGCAATAAAGGCGAATGGGCGGAAGAAGGAGTTTCAGATCCTCTTACCGGGGCCATCTATTTTTGGAATTTTTTAAAGATTGGATTTGGCGCGAGTGCCGAAACTACCCACAAATGCCAAATTTAGAGATGCCTGCTCATGACGGCTGACTTGACTTTGCTGATTCATGTTTGCGCACGGTCTTCATCTTGATACTTGCCCGTGAAATCCTTCAGATCCGATATGGCTGAGATCCGTACCCTCTGGATCATAGACGATCCATCTGTCCCGGCTGTAGCTGTTGGTACCGCCGCTGGCGAAGGGAATGGGACATCCACATCATCTGGGTTGAGCTCATCATGGGAGTTGTCTCCCTCCACCGACTCCATTTTCACGTCTCGTGCTCCATGGTCATAGAACACTTGCGTTTGTGGCCTGAGCACCCTCATACCTTGTTCGGCCAGGAACCGACTCATCGCAGCTTCGAAGTGCCGTTGCAAGGTACCTGATGAGGTGTAGGAGGCCACGGTAGCCGTAGTCTGGTCTACTGTAGAGGCAGGATTCGTGAGACGATTAGCTTGAACTCGATCTGACGATAATCCAACTGGCTTCTTGCTGGATCTGGCTCGATCCTGGCTGAATTATCTCAGATCGCGGGTATGACGCCCTGGATTCCGTGTCTTCACACTTGAGGGCGCCTCCTGTCCCCGAATCTTGCCTGCGCTTCCAGCATTGACGCCCCGGAGAAACCTAGGGTCATGCGTCGCGGCTCGGAAGACGTATCTGATCCATGGTCAGCCGCAAATTCGTAGTTGGAAAGTGTAGCTTGACTGATCCTCAGCGACGACACTGGAGCCATAGTCTGCGGCGTTTCCCCGGCGATGGACTTGACTCTGACGAAAAGGTCCCGCGTCGCCGATAATATGAGATCCAAGTCTAGCTCGAAGATATCCTCCGCATCGAGCACACCAGCCACGATGCCCGAATCCGTAAGCAGACGTAATAGATCCTTAACTGTCACGAATTTGTTCGACGTTTTCGTTGGGGCTCTCACCGGTTCTCTTGGATCTTCGATCTGTCGTGGGTTCAGGATCCTCATTACAGGATCTTGATACAGAAAATCGCGTAGAGCTTGGTGGCGATACACGAACTCGAGATCCTTGTCGGACCAGCTTGACCTGGATCCAGCTTGGTCTTCTTCCGACTCTGGAGCTTGCATTCTCTTCCGCGTAGTCTTACTCGAACCGGTTTTCTTTCCCATCTTTTTGACTTGCGGACTTGTGCTTATGTACGGTGTCGAACTGACCGGTGAATCTGCAAATACATATCGTTTCGCTTTCCCTTTTTCTGGTTTTGTTAGCGGATCTCGACTTGCGTCAAGATCCACAGGGGTCCCCGAGGGGACCTGGGGAGGAAAGAGAGGCTGCTCTTCTAGATTCCGGATCCGGACCCACTTGTCTTCCGTCGACAGAGCTCCTCCCAGGACTCCATCGATCCGCGGGTCTTGCTTCATTCAACAGCGTCTTCGTCGATCCGACCTCGGATGACGCCTCTTCCCCTGGCTCAATCCTCACTTGAGTCTCTTCTTGGGACTCACGGTGAAATTCTGAGTCACCTAAAGATCCGGGCACGCGCACCAATGTGGTGTAGCGGGATTATCAAAATTTGCGAGAATTCCGGATCGAGCTTCAGATCACTTTCGTATTCTCCATTCGGTGCACAAGTTATCGAGCTCAATATTCCTTCACATCAATGAACGTCCGATGTTTGGTTGTAATCGCCGCGGTCGCAACCGTTGCGGCTAATGCCGGTAAGATTGACCACAACAAAGTCAAACCGTTCGCCCAGCCTGATTCAGCCACCATTCTGAGAAGGCAGGAGTCGGGTTTAAGCCACAGCTCAACATCGCAGATGGATGTGTTTCATTTCTGACCGATAACGGTACTGGTGATGTTAGCGGCGGATTGAAGGGAACTAATGGCAACTCCGCGTGCGATAATGCTTCGCTGGGCTCACAACTGCTCGGTCGAGCGGACTGGTACAGCAATCAGTCGGCTATCATGCGTGTCTGGTTCTTTCGCAAGGGGGTTCTCATTGGCGTGGCGTGGCGTCAAGACAAAGACTAGGCTAGTGCCGTCGTGTGGATCGACAATCCTGAGCCAGCTAATCTCGAGCTTTCGACGTCTTCGTTGGACGACGTGCTCCAAAATAAGTCCCCCTTTCTAGACTTTTTTCTCAACGATGTTATTGCTTGATTAGCGAAATAGCTGGGCAACCTATGCTGGGTTACAGGTGACTTTCTGCCTCTCATCATGTGGGAGCAGCTCACCAGACTCTCAACACTTTTGACTTCGGTGATGCCCTGGTTCCATTCAACGACGCCAACTTTGAGGAAAAGCTCAAGAAATTCTGAGCGGACACACTACACCTGTCACTTGTGCACGTTTTTTCTAAATCCTGAATTGGGAATAAGTTGTGCGTGTCTTGGTAAGTACTGTACAGGTCTTCCCAAAACGAAGTGAGCGTACCCATTGGGCCGATAGACAATGATGCGCAAATGAAGTCAGTCAAAAAGTCAATGGCCACTTTCTAATTGCGCGTGCCCAGCCCAAGAATGGCGCTGTTGATCCCTCGAGTATTAGCATGTTCGCTAGTATTCAGCTCCGTCCAGGCGCGGACCGTCTCGTTCACGAGCTATTTCGCCGACGACACGTGCTCTGGGACGCCCCAATTTATCTACGAAGAAGATGTGGAGAGCTGTCTGTTCTCTGACTGCACAACTCTATCAGTCGACGAGGCCGCCAATTCGACGCGCATAGACTGCTACAGCAACGACCGGACCGAGACCGCCGCACTCTTCGCCGATGCTGACGCGCCCTACGTTCTACTGGAGCAATACACGCCACCGAACACGTGCGACACCTTCTCCAACGGCCAAGCGTTCTACGCCAACGGACTATGTAGAGCCCTACCCAACACTACGACGTATGGGAGTGCCCTCGCTTCTGTAAACAGAGATCTGTCCGTAACGCTGCAATTATTCAGTGACACTCCATGTACCGAGATAGAGAGCAATTATTCCGTCGCTAGTGGCGATGTGCAGTGGACGTGCTTTGTGGGTTATACGAGCGACTACGGCCTCGTGTTCTACACGTCGTTGTCGGCGACATTCAGTAGAAGAGCGGGGACGGGAACGGTAGTACGACAGGCTCGGACTTTACTATTGTCAATGTGGGTTCAAGTAATAGTAGTAGTAGCGGCAGTGAGGCTACTGCTACTTCAGAGCCCGCGACGTCCGCCTCTACTGACAAATCTGGCTCTTCCGTATCAGCGGGAGTGATCGCTGCCATTGCAGTCGGGTGTGTCGTTGTGGTGGCGCTAATTGCGGGAATTCTGTGGTGGAGGAAGCATAGAGAACAGTCAAGTGACGACTCCCATAGAGGGAATAAAGACGCGTATGGCGAGGTACTACTCGGTCAGGATTCTTCTCAAGGTAGAACAGCGTCGACGCAACAGGGCGCAAGCTCCGATTTCAATGCTGAAGGTCTGTGGACGGATGAAGCCATTGTAGCAGCAAGAATTCCACGAGAAAAAGTTATTCTACAACAGAGAATCAGTCGCGGAGGATACGGAGAAGTGTACGTCGGGACGTTCAATGGCCAACGCGTAGCCATCAAGATGTTGTTGCCTGAAACTCGCAAGAGAATTCACAGTGTGAACGAGTTTCTGGCCGAAGTGAAGCTCATGGCGTCACTGGAACATCCGCGTATTGTCGAGTTTATTGGTGTGGCGTGGGATTCTCTTACAGATTTATGCGCCGTATCGCAGTTTATGAAAGGCGGAGACATACGCGCACTCTTAAATCGGTGCGATAATACTGGATTTGACTACACGAAAGTGAAGATCGCTCTTCACGTGGCCCATGCTTTAACGTACATGCACCAGTTCGATCCTCCGATAATTCATCGTGACCTCAAGTCGAAGAATATTCTACTGACAGAGGACCTCGACGCAAAGTTGACGGACTTTGGGGCTTCTCGGGCACTATGACCGCAGGGATCGGGACGTCTCTGTGGATGGCGCCTGAAATGATGACAGGCGAGAAATACGACGAAAAAGCAGACATTTTCTCGTTTGGAGTCGTGTTGTCGGAGCTGGACTCGAACGCTTTACCGTATGCGAATACAGGTTAACATCGACAGGCCTCCGACTTGGCAATTCTGCAACTTGTGATGCAGGGGAAACTACAAGTTAATTTTTCAGAGGCGTGCTCTCGGGTTATACTGGAGCTGGGTATGGCATGTGTAGCAATTGACCCCATTGCTCGTCCAACAGCAGCCGAAGCGCTCTATCAGCTCCAAGTAGCTCTGCTGAACAACAGTAATTAACCCCCTGGTTCCCGACGTCATAACTTACGCCATACGAAATCCGCTATGTCGTAACTTACGACATAGCGGGGGTGACATTAGAAAACCCTATTGACAATAGTTTAGCGAGATATATTCAACTATATAAGATGCGAGAGACCAAATGAGCAGTGCACAAAAACTTAACAGCGGGAAGGAGGTACGGAGAATGCGACACGTGGGATACATTGGAAGACCGTTTGCGTGTCATTCTAGAAATTGCCGAATGGCGCGCATCCGATCGACCAAGCGCGGGAAGACGGCCGCCGTCGCTGCAGCCGCGAGGGATACCGATTTCCGGTACCTGTGGAGACAACTACGGCGTGTTGGCTGGACGGCGAAGCGCCCAACAGGGATAGAAACTGAGTGGAGGTACGTGGCGCCGGATAGCTCTGAGGTGTTCGTCGGTGAGGATGCCGTCGTCGTGCATGCACTAGAGTCTGGATTGCTGGCTGAAGACGAAGGCGACGAGGAGTCAGAATTGTTGGCTGCGGACCAAAGCGAAACGGAGTCAGGACTGCTGGCTGGAGGTCATAGCGAAGAGGACGAAGGCAACGCCAGCAGCACAGCTACGGTAAACGCCGGAGACGGCATTGTTGGGGCTTCTCAGATTGATACCAGCACGAAGCTGTCGCAACGCACCCTGGACGATCTGTTTGGTTCCGAGAGTGACTCGGACGTCGCTCTCTCGCAGGCTGCAGTCCCGCGAGCATTTGATATGTCCCCTGGAGATCTTGAAGATGCTGGGTCGGAACACAATGCAGGAGCAAGTCTGCAATTGCTATCGGAAGCTTCTGCAGTTGAGAGCGAGGCTGATGTGGGCGATGATCGTGCTGCCACTCCTGGCCCAGTGCTTCGGCCGACCATCATTGTGAAGAAAAACATCAATTTTGTCCCAGAAGATGAAAACTTGAGTTCGTACGAGAGCTTTAGCTCTGGAGAGAGTGATATAGGAGGAATTGAAGACAGCAACGACGGTGCCGCCGTTGTTGATACACCAAGTGACGATGATGTTTTGTCTGATGACGACGCGCCGCAGATGGACAGTGCCTTTGTCCAGTCCCTTCTGATAGGAGAAGACGTACTCAACAAGAAAGCTGCAGATGCGCGGTCAAATGCCCTACGAGCTACGAAATGGACACCAGTATCATCCGCGTTTGAAGAAGCGTCAACTGCGTACCCGGGCCTCAACACCACTGAAGTGGCTAAACCCGTCCAGGAGCTGCAAAACGTGTGGAATTCTCCACTTCTCACACTGTTTTACTTTATGCCCAAATCTCTGTGGGTGGCGATCAATGTCGAGACGAACCGGTACTGTATGCAGCAGATTGCGCGCCGTGCCCAAGCCATTCATGCCAAGCAAACTGACCGGACACGGGAGACTCCAGCTCAAATTCGCCGACGTCTACAAGCTAAACCCGCGTACCAACACACACGAAATCCTGCAAGTGCTGGGGCTTCTCATTGCGCGGATGCTCTGTCCACAGAATCGTCGTTTTGCGGCGCATTGGTCCATGACGGAGGATGGAGCCGTTCCAGCGGGAACGTTCGGCCGTTTCATGGGGAGAAACCGCTGCCAGGACATCCTGCGTGACCTCCACATCGTGGACAACGAGAGGGAACGCACACGGGACAAGCTCTGGAAAATTCGGCCGATCGTGAACAAGCTCCAGGAGCTTTTCTTGGCGGCATGGTCTCTTCCACCTGTATTTTCTTTCGACGAGGGCGTTTTACCGTGCACTTCGAGGAGAAATACTACCCGAATGTTCATGCCGGATAAGCCTCATCGCTACGGCTCTAAAAAATTTATGGTGTGTGATGCTAGGACCGCTTACTGCCATAGGTATTGTATTTATAATCTATGTCATAACTTACGTCGTGTGAGTTCTATTCTAATATCCTATGTCGTAACATGTAGATTTGAAATGTATGCAGGAAAACGAAATGCAGGTGATACTGGAGACAGTTCATTTGACCATAAGACGGGTGCTGCTGCCGTCGTCAGGAACCTGATGGTCGTTCTCAACGCAGACCGTCGCCATGCGTGGCACTTGGTCGTCATTGACCGCTTCTACTCTTCAGTACTCCTCGCTATCGAGCTTCTCGGAATGAGCGTGTACGTATTGGGCACTATTATGACGGACAGGCTTGGCTTCGACAAGAACGTCAAAGCGGTACGCAAGACACGACCAGAAAGCACCCCTCGCGGCGCATTTACTTTCTCTCGCTGTGTTGACGTCCCCACCATGGTAGCTTACCACTGGTGGGACAGAAAACCTGTGCACTACTTGTGCACGGGATCAGTGATGTCGGCGTCAAATATCAACAGAAATGTGAAGCGTGTGGGGCCCGTAACTGTACCATGCCCGGCTGCGGTAACTGACTATCAGCGCTGGATGGGCGGAGTGGACGTGCACGACCAACCCCGCCTCCAGAAATTCTCGTTGCAGACGTCGACCAAGTTCCAGAAGTATTATATGAGCCTCTTCTTGGGGTTGGTGGATCTTGCGTTGGTAAATGCTAACCTTTCGCACAAGGAAACGGCTCGGCTTTCAGGAACTACTGCGATGGCACGTGGGGAGTGGTTCTGTGTTCTCCAGAACCAATTGCTTCAGTTGAAGGCTGAAGACTTTGCTGGGATTTTGGCGACGCCGCCATCACATTGCCAGAAGCGCAAACGTACTCCGGTTCGCCTCGCCCATGAAGTTGAGCAGTCCGATGATTGGGTGACGGTTAGCGGCGTGCAGAAACGTCGCCAGAGATCCTGCAAAGTTTGCGCCCTTCTAAGGACCAACAAGAAGAAGAAGTCATTTGCAACTACGTTCTTCTGCGAGCGATGCTCGGTGGACAACGCAAAATGTTGGCTCTGCAACAAAATCAGGCACACGTACAGGGGCGAGGCAAAGACCTGCTTTGCGATCTGGCATGAAGAATTTGACTGTGGCCAGTCGATCCCTGCTGCACTAGGAGCGAAAGTTGTGCTACGCCGTCCCGGGCAGGCAGTTGGGCAGAGGAAGAAGACCCGACGAGAGCTCCAGCTACACAATGGAGATGCAGACGACGAGGGAGAGGGAAACTGAGGTGCAGGCGATCAGGAGTTAGTTCCGTCCGTGCACAAGAGTTAGGTGGCAGCTTTGATGAGTGGCAGCTTTTGTTGAATCGAAATGCACTTTTTGCTGATTTGTGTCGTCTTTTTCCTCTGACTGGATACTTTGTGTCACTGTGGGCGTCTTTTTTTTCTGGTTAAGGTGTCAGTGACGACATTGAGTCTCTGGATGGCGCTGACAAAGTGTATAAGTTACGACATTGAAAACAAAACCTGTTGAGACTTTATAGCGCTTCCCGCAGACGTCTATGCACAACATACAATAATTCAGTGAATACGTACGTCGTAATTTATGACATAGACGTATCGTAACTAACGTGTTTGGGGTCCAAAATTCCGGGAACCAAGGGGTTAAGCACTACACTTTTTTTTAAGTTTAATGCAGGTATTGTCGATAACTCAATATCAAAATGATCCAACGAAGAATTATGAATGTTTTAGAGAAATGCCATCGGGAGATACTTTCGCTCCTTCTTTTAACCGATCCAGAATCAGCTTACCGCACTGAACGTCAATCGCTCGAATAACCAGCTTTATCTACAAGTGAGAAAACCAAGATTAGCTACACAAAAGACAAAATAATAGTTTAAATATGGGAGATGTCGAGCTTACCTCAAACCTGTCGTCGACGACGGGATGCTCTGAAATTGACTCAGCTCGAATGTTCATTACTGGAACGTCACACGATGTACCGTAATACGCAGCCATTTGTCGCGATAAAGCAAGGCGACAAATTTTATTCAAGGCGTATCTCTGATAGCTTGGTCGTTGCCGGAAGCTACATTTTGTCACCAAACACCAGTTGCAAGCGTAGCCGTAAATCCCGAAAAGGTCGCTGTCTTCGAGCCGCTATCCGTGGTGTAGTTCACCAAAGAAGACACGATTTCCGGCTGGAAACTCTATCGTCTTTGCTTCACAGTCAAACTCAGAGACCGGCCGCAACTCTGTTGGCACCCCGGGCACTTCCACTACCTTGCTATGGATTGCAAGTCCTTCTAGTGGAGAGAACTCCGTAACAACTTTTTCGTGTAGGTCGGTCTCAAAAAAATAAAGCCGTTCTCTCTGATCATCGAGCGCCAATATCAAAAACAGCACTACTAATATAAAAAAGTAGCGAGCGCACATACATGTCTTAAATCAAACTCGGGCTTTTAACGTTTTCCCTTCGTACCAAACCAGGATATCTTTTCCGGCAGTTCGGAGCTCGGGGTCGTAGTACCCATTGTATCCGAAAGCAGATGAAGATCGATACAACAGGCGTGAAATCTGAGTGTCCATAGCGTCGAGAATTGTAACATTGGTGCTCCATCGTTGCGGATGGTATCGGACCGGAATCTTAACGAACACGTGGACTTGCCCAGAGGAAAGATGCGGTATGTGTTTATCCCCCCACCAGCTTAAGAGGGAAGTTTTCGGATCCGTCGGCGCCCCAGATGTCAACTTAGCAACTTCTTCATCATCAACCCCATTTTCGAGCTTAATCACGAATTAGTCGTCGCGTGCCAGCCACGCGCCATCTTTTATGGCCAAGTGTAGTTCAAGCTCGCTGGGGGCACACTGAAGCGCATTATTCTGCTCCTTTGCGACCAGCGTTTTCAGATCACCAATCGTCTTATCTCCCTGGACATTTACAGCAAAAGGAGAGCCACCAAACCCGAGCAATACACAAGAAAGCGTCAGCATTCTTAAATTTCTTGAGCTGTTGGACTGGTAGCGCAAAAAAAATATGTTTGGGCTTTTCGGCAATACTGTAGCTTTCTTCCGAAATTCCGACTATAGTTTGACAGATGTATAATCTTAGTCTAAAACATGTACATGGAGCATGAATAAAGATGGAAAAGGTTTATTCACGAAGAGAGGCTAAATTGAGCACGCAAACGTCCGCGACTGACATGTAAATTATCAAGTATTTCTTGAAAGAATCCGTACCACCTCCTCGTACGCCTCAACGTATTCCCTGAATAGATTACGGCTCGCACCCTCGTCTACACGCAACAGAGAGTAAACCCTTCGCGGTTCCAGCATTCTATACAGCCATAGGGTGACCTGCCAGTTTTGTAGCTCCGCAGCCATCGCTTTGGTACTCGGCACTTTCTCCGCCGCCATGAGCACGTCGGCAAGCTTTCTGTCGCTGCCATATACGCGTGTCAATGCCACGGCCGGGTTCCACGTTTTTCCGAGATTCATTTCAGTAACATAGCGCCCGTAGTTGTACCAAATGCCGAAAAGCGGGTTTTCAAACACCTTATCCAATGTCACGTCAAGGTTCATCATAATAAAGACATCGTATGGGGACTGTCTAGCCAACCGCCAATCTCGTTGCAGTTCGGACTCCAGTCGTTGGCCGATATTTATCGTATTTGGATTCCCATTCGCCTTCACGATCATCTTCGCGACGGCTTGTGGCTGATCAAAGTGGACATGGTGGCTAGGCCGGTGTCGTAAAGCAATCGGAAATCGTCCGCGTACTTGATCCAAGCACTGAAGAGAGGGTTCTCGAAAAGCGTATCTCCTGCCTTCTCCAGCTGCAACATCGTGAAGATGTCGTCAGGCTGGAGGCCTTTTTTTAACCAAAGTTGTGTCTGCTCGGTTTGAATTCGCTTGGCGATGCTGCTCGTACCACGAACCTTGTTCGCCTCGATCAACATATTCGCTAGTGTTTTGTCGCTGTATCGAGCTGACAGAATCGAGATCAACGTCTTCTTCTTATCGGGATTCGCCTCGTTAAAATCATCCAGATATTTGATCCAAGTGGTGAGTCCAGGCTTACTGAAAAGGTCGGACGACACCCAACCAAATGGCCAAAACTTGTTCAGCTTCAGAAGCCCAAAGACTTGCTCGGGGCTTTTGCCTTGACCCATCCAGAGCTGGATCTGCTCAGTCTGCAATCGATTCGCCATCCGAGCGGTCTTTGGAACCTGCTGTCCCGCTTCAATGATCCTGGCCAGGTCTTGGTTGCCATAGTGAGTCGTGAGCGTCGCGATCAAAGTCGTCTTTTTGGCGGGGTTTGCCTCGTTAAATAACCTCAAGTAGCTGATCAGAGCGGCCAGCTGCGGGTTATCCAGAAGGTTATCCCCCGCCTTCTGGAGCTGCAACGCCTTGAAAACGTAGTTCGTTGTATCACCCTTCTTGGCCCACGCCTTGAGTTGCTCAGTGGAGACGGCAGACTTGACCAGACTCTCCACCGTCGACGTACTTATTACCCTATCTTCATCTGCGGCCCTCAGCAACCGCCTGTGGTTGACATCGCCCTGATGCGAAAGAGGCAAAATCCAAGTATCCGATGCAATTGGCTCTGGTTTCGCGGCAGCCAAGGCCGCGATGATCGCTGCCACAAAGACAGCCAACGCCATCCCCTTAGCGATGTTGTGGCGTGTTGGCATGGCGTCAGTCAGAGTGGCCCTCCGATTGATTACGGCATTGATACTGTAGTGAGCTGAGCAGGTTTTGCAGCAAATCACTCTGCCATCACAAACTGTGAATGTGCTATTATAACAACTAACACAACTCGACTTAACCCCTCTAGCCCCGCCGCCTGTATTCTACAGGATATAAATTTTCGTATCCTGTATTCTACAGGATAACAAAAAGGCCATTTTCCTCAGTAGAAAAAGTAAGTGTTTCCATACAAATTTCAAGTGTCCACTGAATTATAAAGTTTTAGAATCACGTTGCTAACCTCGGGGCAATAATTCGTGGCTACGACTTTTTCGAGATTTAAAGAGAGCGAGCGGCGCGCAAATTTCGCGCCATTTGCGAGTCGGACGGACATCAGCAAGAACAGCCTCATGCCAAAGCGGAAGCACATCCGGCCAATAACTTGGGGCAAGCTCTGGACGAAGCTAAAAAGGTTAGGATGGCAATTCGAGCGACCTAAAGGGCTATCCAGCCAAAACCGATACTTCACGCCAGGAGGCTGGTCAAGAAGACCAAACGCTACGCATCTTGTCGACTACTTCGATGGGCCAGATGAAGTATGGAAGCATTTACCCGTGGAAGGTATGCCGATTGGATGGTACTGACCTACAATCTAGTGGCTAATATTCAAAAGTTTTGTATGATGAGGTTCCTCCTGTAACGGGCCAGGTATTTACTCCGTTACTTGCTTACACTATAGTGTTGAGGAAGCTCGCAATAGGACGACTGAGTCTTAGGTTTAAGGAAAAATCAACTCTGACTTTATTTTAGGACCAAGGCCACAGCCCTGGCCACTCAAATACACGTCATAGTCCAATTGGCTAATAATGGGTCTGGCTCCCCATATATCAGCCAATGGCATGACAGCATTTCAGCACACGCTAGTCGTGTGCTGATGCACCTACTTTTGTAAAGAAATCTACCTACTTATGTAATGGAGGGGCCCATTACATTACCCCCCCTCTTAAAGTTGCACTTACGCAACATAAGCAGTGGGCGAAGAACAAATCAATCTGCGTGAGGATGGCGAACGGGGACTTGGCTAACGGGCGGAGCGAAACAGAGACGGAGACATCTCCTGCGAAGCGCAGGAGCGACATAACTTGACTTGCGGAGAAGACGACGAACAGCACGATGGATCAACAGCGGACGGGGACACCGACGACGGCGACGTCGTCGACCGCAGCGGCACGGGGCACGCGCGTGATGGACGACCAGCTCCGGGCATGGGCTCTCTATGACATATCCGGAGCGCGGGCTCCGGACACACTGGACACGATGAAGGATCACTTCCGGCGCTTCCGAGGACTGCGTCAGAAGCCTGTCGAGGGTGTCGCATATGGCGCATGGCAGGAGTCGTGGTGCGCCTTCATCCGGCGTTGGAACCGGACGCAGGAAGAAGGGGAGAGCTTCGTCGGCTGGCTGGTGTACCGCGAGGAGATCGTCAAGGAGCACTCGCTCACGGAGCTCCGTGAGCGCGTCTGCACCAGCGCATGGGAGGACATGCGCCGCATCTGCTACGTGAGGGTCGCTGAAGGTTGTGGCACTTGTACTGGATCGCGTCCGACTGTCGAGGAGTGGAGAAGCCACATCGCCGAGTATCCGCTCGGTGAACAAGAACACGGGTGGATCGAGAAGTATCGTCGCTCGTTGGCCGAGAACGTGCGCGCCTCTAATCGCGCCGGCTCACGCCGACGCCCTGCACGTGAAGATTCTTGGCATCGGACTCGGTCTCGTTCGCGCGACCGCTCAAGTCGTCGTTCTCGATCACGTTCGCGTGGTCGCACAAATCGCAGATCTCGGTCCCGTTCACGTGGTCGACCAAGTCATCGGTCTCGATCACGTTCGCGTGATCGCTCGAGTCGCTCTCCTCGTGCGAGCTGGCATGTGTCACAAGGTGGTTTGCAGCGAGGCTGGACTCATACGCCTGCACCACATTCGGGACGTCCCGAAGGAGATTGGCGCGAGGCTCCCACGTATCCTCGTCGGGAGGAAACCCGAGCCAACGTACCCGATAGCGACGGTCGGCTGGAACATCGTGGGCGAGCCCACGATGACGTTTGGGAGCGCGAAGTGGATCTTCGTGGGCAACGATGTACTCAACAATCCAGCGGGTATCTCCGGCAGCGTCAACAACAGGAGGAGGGCCGTCGCGTCGATAGCACTCGCGCTCTGGCTGCCCAGAGCGAGAACGACTTGCTGAACAGCTACTGGGATGTCCAGCAGGAGTTGGATGAGGCTCTCGATCAGACTGCCCGGGCCACCGGGGAGAGTGCGCAGCTGCGTCAGTCGAACCGAGAGATCCTTGCTCGGTTGCAGATGCTGGAGAGGTCGGTTCACGGACGTTTGCAGACGGGGACGCAGCCTCGAGATCCGACTCCTGGTGCGGATGGGTCAATGGCTCGCCGCGCCCGTCGAGAAGGTCGCTCGACGCATGCTCCGGTTCAGTAGCCTGATGCGACTCTGGAATCGTAGCGGGGTGATACTTCTTGAGCCGTCCGACGTAAAACGTCGGATGCAGACGTAGTGACGTAGGAATGTCAAGCGTGTAGGCATCACCAATGGCTTTGATTACCGTAAATGGCGCAATAAAGCGCGGCGCGAGTTTGTTCGCGCCGAGGTTGGTAACCGCAGAGTTTCTGATACCTTCAGTCGACAGGAGCACGCGTTCGCCTGTCGTAAACGTGGCCGTGTTCTTGCGGCCGATCCTATCGGCGTTCTCCTTCTGCTTGTCCACTGCATCCTGCAGTGCGTCTCGAACATAGCGGGTGACCGCTTGGCGCTGTAGTACGAAGTCGGAGACGACTGCGGAGTCGATTGGTCGCGCCGCATGCTTCGGCGCGTAGTTAGCTGGCGCAAGTGAGCTCGATGCGGAGCGTGTCACTGCGTTGACCGACGTGGGAGCAGGGGATACACTCGAGATATCATTAGCAACCGGTGTATGTACCGGTTGACCCAGTACCGGTGTAGCCGCCGGAGACATCGCAGATGGAGTAGACGGCTTGTCGGCAGCTTCTTCCCCACCCAGAGTGGAGACACGCGGCGCTGTGGGATGGCCCACGGCGAGGAGAGCAGGGACACGCGGGTGTCGCGCGTTATTAACGAAGAAGGGCGTCAGCCCAGTCGACGCGTGTACCGCGTTGTTCAGAGCGAACTCGGCCAGTGGCAGAAACGAGCTCCAGCTGGAGAACGACGTCGCGTAGCTTCGAAGGACGTCTTCGAGGACGCGATTTACGCGCTCCGTCTGGCCGTCCGTTTCCGGATGGGCTGCTGTGGACATCATTAGCTTCGAGCCCAGTAGCTCGAAGAGCTTCGACCAGAAGGCCGACGTGAAGCGCGGGTCGCGGTCGGAGACGATAGATTCGGGAAGGCCATGATGACGGAAGACAGCATCGAGGAAGTGCACCGCGGTATCTGCCGCGGTGATCGCATCCGACACCGGAATCAGGTGAGCCATCTTGCTGAAGCGGTCTACGAATACCAAGACACCTGATCGTCCTTTAGCATCGGGTGGGAGCCCGAAGATGAAGTCCATCGACACCGAGCGCCAGGCCTCGGTGGCCACTGGTAGAGGACGCAAGGGAGCCTGCGAAGACGAGGCAGGTTTCATGCGCTGGCAGGTCTCGCAGGTGCGCACCCACTTACGCACCCATTTGTACAGGTGTGGCCAATAAAAGTCGCGTGACACAGCGGCAAATGTCTTCTCGCGACCGAGATGAGCGCCCAGCGGGGCATCGTGAAACTCATGGATAATCCGTGAGCGCAGATCGGGGTCATTAGGGACAACGACACGTGGGGCATCGAAGTTGTCGATGCTGTACGTCAGCAGCTCGTCCTTGAGACGATATCGGTGAGTTTGGTTTCGTACGGATCGGGAAAGGGCTCCCAGTGTGTCGGCGCTGGGAGAGCGGAGATGCTCCAGGATACTGGAGCACGTCGAGTCATGTTCGTAAGCAGCTCGGATCTTGTCACGGAGTGGCATTACCGGGGAGACACTCGTCAGATTGACACCTGACGCCTCGCACGTGGCACACTCGTCTACATCGTCTTCATCCAGCGAAGCTTGTCGACCCAATGCACCGCGTGGGTCGTAGTCGGGACGCCGAGACAAAGCGTCGGCGAGAATGTTGTTCTTGCCGGGTTTGTAGTGGACAACGAAGTTGTACTCGGAGAAGAACGAAAGCCAGCGGGCCATCCGCTGGGAGAGATGAGGACTCTTCATCGCTGTCCTCAGCGATGCATGATCGGTGTACACCGCGAAGGTATCCTCACCCAACAAGTACACTCTGAACTTGATCAGAGCGTAGCGCATCACAAGGAGCTTCTTGTCGTGAGCAGGGTAGCTGCGCTCCGCCGGCTTCATTTGCCTGGACTGGTAGCTTACGACACGCTCTCGATCTTCTTCATCGAATTGCATCAGCGCACAGCCGATGGCGAAATCGCTCGCGTCGCAGACGACGTGAAAAGGCTTCGAGTCCTTCGGGAGCGCGAGGATTGGGGCCTCGGCGAGACTCTTCTTCACCGAGTCGAAGGCGGCTTGATGTGCGGAAGTCCACGACCACGACACATCTTTCTTCAACAACGAAGAGAGCGGCTGGATCAATCCGGCGTAATTCTTCGTGTACTTGTGGAGATAATTTGCGAGACCCAGCCACTGACGCAGTTCAGTGGGATTCTGTGGCGTAGGCCACGCACATATCGACGAAACTTTCTCGGGGTCGGCGCGGACGCCGTTCTTGCTCACAAAGCAGCCAAGCACCGGAATCTCCGGCGCGCAGAATATACACTTCTTCAAGTTGGCATACAGCTTGTTTTCGCGCATCACTTGGAAGACTTGCCTCAGATGCTTCAAGTGGACTTCAAGCGCGCTGAGGCCTCCCTCAGCGCGACTGTGTACGAAGATGTCATCGAAATAACTCGGTGCGAAGTCGCGGAGCGGGCGCAGCACATGGGATACCATGCGATTGAACGTGGCGGGAGCATTCTTCAACCCTTGCGGCATAACAAGCCACTCCCAGAGCATACCACTGGGAGGGCTTACCGCTGTGAGCGGTATATCGCTCAGCCTCATGAGGATTTGGTAGAACCCATCGGTCAAGTCGATGGCGCTGAAGACCTCACTACCCGACATTGCGTCGAGCACCATGTCCTTCCGAGGAATCGGCGTCTGGGCAGGGATGGTAGCGTCGTTTAGCTTGTTGAAGGCATGGACGATGCGCCATCCGCCCGTGGCTTTCTTCACACAGAAGGTCGGACTGGAGTGCGGCGATGTGCTCTCACGCACATGACCCGCCTTGCGGCGGCTCTCGAAGAAGTCATCGATAGCTTGGACCTGATCTCGCGGGAGCGGCCACTGCCGCGTCACACAATACTTCGAGCCGGGCACGAGATCAATCTCGTGGCGAATTCCTCGGTCAGCTGGCAACTCAGCTGGGATCTTATCCGGAAATACATCTTCATATTCGCGGGCGGTCTCGAAAACTGGATTGCCGGATTCGCGTAGCGCGTCCCAAGACTGCGCTGCGAAGCGCTCCTCGCGGGCCGACTTCGGCTCAGCGCTCTTTGGGCGCGAGGGAGCGTCGCCATCACTGACTGCATTCACTTCGAGCGACGCCGAATCGGCGTCGGTGATCAGGCAAACCTGTTCGATTTCATCGTCCTTGAGGCCGCGAAGGAAGTTCTTCCAGGAGAGACCTGGAAGTCGAGTGATCGACCCTGCCTCGCCAGGCGGGTTTGCAAGCTCGAGTGTTCGTCGGCGGCCAGAGGTACCTTCCACATACTCAAGCACGCAGACCGACTCCGTCGGTGAGCTGTCACTTGGTACGGGCTCTCGGCGAGGTTTCAGCCGACGCCGCTTCGACTTCCTCTTTCGCCGCCTCGAGTGCGAACTCGAGGATGATGAGTCGCTCTCGCTGGACGAGATGTCACCCCCCTCTAGCGGGAGCCCCTGCTCGACCGCGGTAGTGTTCAGCGGGAGCGCCAACTGCTCGACCACCGGCTCAATTGACGGGAGCCCCTGCTCGACCGCCATCTCGTTCGTCTGCGGGAGCCCCTGCTCGACCGCCATCTCATTCGTCTGCGGGAGCCCCTGCTCGACCGCCATCTCGTTCGTCTGCGGGAGCCCCTGCTCGACCGCGATCTCGTTCGTCTGCGGGAGCCCCTGCTCGACCGCCATCTCGTTCGTCTGCGGGAGCCCCTGCTCGACCGCCAGTTGGTCTTCATCCCCGCGTCGCCGCGGGGACACGTCAGTTAACAGCACTGCGCAAGCCGTGCAGAGAGGGCCATCGCTCACTCTATGCACAACGTGCGTCGTGGATGACCGGTCCACGACGGTGACGTGAGGCCAATCCTTCTGGGCGACCAGGAGGTGCGTGAACACCTTGCTCACATCATAATCACTGCGGCGCTTGACCGACCGGGCCAACTAGTCAAACTCTGGTTGATAGCGCGTCAGCCACGGCATACCCAGGATGCAGTCAAACGCGTAATTCATCTCAATGACGAGGAAGTCGTCGTTGCTTCGGAAACCGTCGAACGTGTACGGAAGGGTAATCTCGCGCCGCGCTACGCGGCGTGATTTCCCATCGGCCAACTTGACAGCGACCTCCCCTCTACCTTTGCGGACAGTGATGTCCGACGGGAGTACCGACAAGCACGACGCGCGGAAGAAGTTGTTGGTCGCTCCTGAATCAAGGAGCGCTCGCAGTGGTCGCCGGGCACCGGCGACATGAAGACTGACAATGATCAATCTTGAATCGCTCGGCGTGGTGGTGGCATGAAAGTGTGCATGCAGCACAGGAGGGCTAGGAGGTTGGGTTGCCACCGGGGGACCCGGACCTCCATTCCAGCCAGTAGGGCGCCCCGCACCTACTGACCCTGACCGTTTTTTGGCTGGTCAGAACTCACGGGCTCGGCATCGACATGCGCAAGCACTGGAGCTGGCGCCGCCGCGCGATGACCGACCTTCCGACAGCGGAAGCAGGTGAGAGAACGATTGTTCCGAGCACCGCTCCGACGCGCTGCATAACGCTGACGATTGCTTGTCGCATCGATAGCGTCGATGTCCATGGGCTCGGGCGCAGAATCCCGAGCAGAAGCAGGTAGCGCGTGAGCGTATGACGCCGCAACCACGTAGTCCTCGCGTAGGGCGAGGGCGAATGCCTCTTCGAGCGTAGAGGGGTCCGATCTTGTAAGGCAGTAGCGCGTCATGCCTTCGCGCATACCGAACACGAATACATGAACCTGAGAGGCCATATCGATCGGCTTAGACACGATGCACGACGCGAGGTGTCGTGTCTTCTGGACGTAGTCGCGCATAGTCATCGTGCCTTGCCGAAGGGCGAAGAAGTCTGCCCGAATTCGGGATTCATCTTGCGGCGGCTCGAACGCGAGCCGAAGGTCACTCTGGAGGGTATCCAGAGTGGGGAAGACGTTGGGATCGACAACCAACTTGCCGAGAGCCCATTTCTTGGCTTTCCCAGACAGCCGCGAGAGGAGGAAATGGACCTTCGCGGAAGGCGCCTCGATCAACCTCGAGGCGATGGCGATGTCGATCTCTCGAAACCAGCGATTCAGCGGAAGTCGATCTTCTCCGGCACCGGAGTAGGTGGACGTCTCTAGCTTCACGACGTCATTCGTGGAGATACGCGAGGGAGTTGACACTCGCCGATTCGCATCGGCGAGCTCGCGTTCCATGAATTCTTGTGCCGCAACGCGCTGCTCGTCGGGCGTCGCTGAGCGCAGCAGCGACGTGACGACGGCTTCTCCGGACACCGCCGCAAGGCGGTGGAGAGCTTCCCACTCGATCCGAGTGAGATGGAGAAAGGCAGCGTGGTCGAGGTCTTGGCTCATGTCGAACTTGGTCGTTGGAAGGACTACGAAGTGCTACCAGGTGTAACGGGCCAGGTATTTACTCCGTTACTTGCTTACACTATAGTGTTGAGGAAGCTCGCAATAGGACGACTGAGTCTTAGGTTTAAGGAAAAATCAACTCTGACTTTATTTTAGGACCAAGGCCACAGCCCTGGCCACTCAAATACACGTCATAGTCCAATTGGCTAATAATGGGTCTGGCTCCCCATATATCAGCCAATGGCATGACAGCATTTCAGCACACGCTAGTCGTGTGCTGATGCACCTACTTTTGTAAAGAAATCTACCTACTTATGTAATGGAGGGGCCCATTACACCTCCTGCCAAGTGATCCGCATCTGCATCGGCGCCTGCTGAGAAGCAGCTGAACATGGAACCTGCTGCATCAACTACAAAACCTCCGACCAAGGCTCAGTCAGCCTCCCGGGCCAAACCAGCGGAGGCTCAGACCAAGTCTCCGGCGAAGGCACTAGCCAAACCTCCACGCAAAGCCCCAGCTAAGACGTCGTGCAAATCGTCTACGACGGTTTCAGGCCAGGCGCCGCCCAAGTCACCTGGCAAGACCCCATCCACGCCGCCGCCCAAGGCTCCAACCAAAACTCCATCAGTGACGCCGCCCAAGTCACCGGCCACGACCCCTTCCACGACACCGGCTAAGGCTCAGGCCAAGCAATCACCAGCACCTACAAAAAAACGAGCCAGGAAGTCCACCGCTCCAACTATTGAACCAACGTCATCGACGCCACTGAGACCGACTCATGTAGCCGCAGCGACAAATCTAGTGGATTTATCGACGGGTGACGACAGAATGGAGTCTGGAGACGAAGACGACTTTGTATTGGAGGATGGCGACTATTCTGACGCGGAGGCGGCCAGCGAGAGTTCTGCAAGTGATGCTAGTGATCCCGAGGAAACAGGTGATGAAGAAGATGCGGTGGATTGGTCGGTGGGTACGCCCTTTGACAGAATGAGCAAGGAGGACCTGAGCGAGCATGCGAAGACGGGCTGGACAACATACTTCGAACCGAAAGTAAGTATAATCCTGTACGGTACAGGTTTGCATTCATCAAACGCTTTGTGTGATCCGCTAACTTTGAAAACTGTGTGCTGAATGCAGGCAGCTCTCTCGATTTGCCTTCGGCAAGTCTGACCAACTGCACAGCAGCTCCAACTGAGATCGCGCAAGCACTCGGGTGTAATATGGAAGGACTCTTCTTCCTCTTTCTCCCCAAAGAGATGTGGATATCCATAGCAAAGGAGTCCAATCGCTATCAGCACCAGTTCCGGTCCCAAGCTATTGAATCGATCATGATTCGCCAGCGCCGCATGAAGGAGAGACGCCCCGACTACAAATGAAGACTCTGCAACAAGTGAAGAAGGAGCTAGACGCATTCAAGCCTATCCAGCCGCATGAACTGGTGCATTTCATTGGTCTACTATGTGCAAGAACATTATGCCCGCATCGCGAGAAGCAAGCAAAACACCGGGCAGTCGATGCACAGGGCGCGGTACCAAAAGGCACCTTCGGACGTTTCATGTCAAGAAAACGCTTCGAAGAAATTGTGCGGTTCATTCACTTTAGCAACAACAACGACGCCTCTGCAAAGCAATACAAGACTTGGAAGATCAAGCCCATTGCCGATACAATCAATAAGACGTTCAAGTTAGGCATGAGTGTTGGACAGCGCATTGCATTTGATGAAGGTATGATACCCATGATGAGCAAGTACAACCCCATGCGGCAATACCTTCGTGCCAAGCCCCATCCATGGGGTACCAAGTGCTACTTGACGTGCGACGCTGCAACGGGTTACTGCTACAGGTCAAAGAGAATCTATATATTCTACAGGTTAGCGTCTAACAAGTTGTGATTGTTATCCTGTGCAGGGCTGAAATCTATCAAGGGCGGCTGACGAGTGATAGTGCTGATCTGAACCAGGGACCAAACGCGGTAATTCGCAACCTTGATGATGTGCTCGACGGACTGCCGAAAAAACGACTCGTTATTTCGGATCGGTTCTACTCGAGCGTGCTGCTGTCTTCGATTCTCCCACAGCGGGGTCTTTATCACGTGGGCACCATTCAGACGAACCGGCGCGGATATTGCAACACGATTCCATACAAGCAAGCCAAGAGGCCAAAGAAGATGACGAGAGGGCTGTATCGAATTGCACAGTCAAAGGTAGAGCCAAGCATGGTGGCCGTTTTGTGGATGGACAACCGTCCCGTTCACTTCATTGCCACGGGCTGCGGTACTGGTGTGGTAAGTTTGGTAAGACGTGCAGACGCTGACACTGTTGACGTCCCAGCACCCCAGCTCGTCAAGGACTATGGGAGGCGCAGATATACATGATCAGTTGCGGCTCCAGCGATATTCAATACAGGTACTACCATTTGTATCCTACACTACTTTGGTTTCATATTGACAATTGTTATCCTGTACAGAACAGGGAGCGATGAAAATGAAGAAGTACTATCATACTATCTTTCTCGGACTCATTGACATGGCGTTAGTCAATGCCTACATCATCCATCGCCGCGTCAAAGCAAGATTGAACCCAGGTCGTGCTCCACCCACGCACGCAGAATTCATGAGATCTATGCAAGTCGCATTGCTGAACGTGGGAGCTGCCGACTTCGAAGGAGACCTATCTGTCGAAGCTTTGGTTGATACAAGCGTTGTGCCGTCGACACACCCTCGCTACACACTCCCGGCCCATCACACACCTCGCCAAGTGGATATTTTTCGCACGACAAGAGCAAAAACCGGAAAAGAATCGAGCAAAAGACGTCAGTACGGATGCAAAGTGTGTTCATTACTTCGCCCGGCAAAGACACCGTGGGAGACTACGTTTTACTGCGTTGAGTGCTCAGAGGAAAGAATGAATCGCCAGTCGGGGGCACGAGGAAAGATTTATCTATGCCAAACGGTTCGCCAGCACGACCCGTCGGGATCAATAAACTCAGCAGCTTGCAGCCAGATTTGGCACAACCTTTGGGGCGCTGGTGCTCGTATACCCCCTGTATTGAAGACAGTTCGCATGCGCTCACCAAGTGGCTCAAGCTCGCGCCGCACTAGAGAAAATATTGATGACAGCGATGAAGAAGAAAGCTCGGCCAACGAATCTTCAAGGGAGGCAGAAATCGAGGTTAGTGCAGGAGACGTAGGCAGTATTGAAACTGCGTGCATCTAATACAAAGCTGTATGAAGTGTCAACCGCGTAACACTAGGAATGATTGTAGTCCGTTTGAGTGAATGCATTTGTAGAATTTTGGAATTTTTCTCTACATCTTCATTGTGTTAATCCTGGTTAATACAGAGTACACGATCCCGTACATTGACTGATAACCTGTACGGAACAGGAGTAAGGATTGTAAGCTCGCAAAACTCCGCAAATAGTAAAATCAGGATAAAACACTATCCTGTATAATACAGGGTAACTTTTGCCCTAAATCGCGGGGCTAGAGGGGTTAATTAAGAGCTATACGTGCACAAGATAAGATGCCGATTTTGGAATAATTTCGGTACTTCCAATCAACCGTCGGTCTTGGAACTGGTAACGCACGGGACTAATATCCTCATATTAGAAACAAGAAGGGCGCTGTGCATGACGCGTTTGATAGGATTACCAATCCTTCAGTAAATGCGATCCCAATTCTCTCACATGGTACTGTATTGATGCATCGAAAAGCCGCGTTTTGCTTTCTTTTTTGTTTACATTTTAGATAATAACTTACGATCCTCTCTGTATCGATATTCCCAATAGTAATTTCCTCCAAATAAAGTGGTTGAGAGGCCCGATGATACTGTTCAAGTTTGTTGTTGTAAAATAAACTAACATATATCCTCTCATTAAGAATGGTAATACAAAATGACGGATATTGTTATTCAGAGCTCTTAGCTATTGATTATGTATGTTCTGTAAAAGTTTGATTCCTCCTTGATTTTCCCACAAAAAGTGGTGGCAAATGTCCAGATCCATCCGCATTGCATGTAAATGCAATATTAAAGCGTTTTTTTGCCAGCCAACCGACCCAATTTGAGTCTAGCTGACCGAACGGACTTTGTAGTCAGAGTTTCCAGTGGGATAGCTTCGAGTAGGTGTTTGTGCTTCATGATATTTCTAATCGTTGCCTGTGACAAAGCGCGCTGTAGCTGAAGCACGATCTGAGCCCACAACTAAAGTCGAACCCGGCTCAATGATGGATTTTCGGCTTTGTGGTGGCAGACCTGCCGTCGCTGTTCATTCATTAGCCTGCTTCGCGACGTGAGCGCGGTCTCAGTGGGCGAGGGTGACGCGGTATTGCAGTGTTGGTGGAATTGATAAATGTCATCGAGCCGGCAACAATCAAGCCACTTTGCCGTGTGCACCTTATATTAGGTACAGTCGTGCACCTCCAATTCGACAGGGCGGACCATATCAACAGTGCCAGGGCATAAGTGCACAACGTAAAGCAAAAACCAGACGCAAATCCAGTGCACTGATATTTTATTTGTTAATTCAGTACAAAATTTACACCAATCTTCTGCATAACCTTGACGTCAGACGCGCGAATCGCGGGCGCGCAACAGCGCTTCCGGTCGCGATAGGCGTCCGGCAAGGCGGCAACTTCCGCGGACCGCTTAAGAATACTCTGGACGGTAGTGCGCTTTACTGCTCGGGGGGTCTTAAAGCGCTCCGTTGCCCAACGAGCAAGTTCGGAGTTAGAGCATGCAGGATCTGACTTGTGCTTCTCGCACAAATACTGCTTTGGTGGGACATGTAAGAGGAAGGGCGATGTCCCATTGTCTTTGGCGGTAAAAATCAAAGTGTGTGTTTGTATGAAGACGTCCGATCCAAAATTTAAAATCAGATCGATGCGGCGTGTCATCCCTCGGCGAGGAGGGGAAAACCGTTGAAGTTAATTGCTAGGGTGGCGATGGGCAAAGGTAATTGCGCATCTGATTCGCGTGATCATAAAATCTGGCAGGGTATCGACTGATACCGGTGTCGAATTGGAGGTGCACGACTGTACAGCTCTTCAGAGTGATTCCTCTATATAATAGTAAAATGTACTGCGCAATGACCTCGAAATCTAATACACCTCGATACCTTAAGGCTTTTCGCTAAATTTTGGCGTTTTACGGGAATCTCTCATAGCACATCTTCAAGTCGTAGAATGGCAAAGTAAAAGTAATAACCTAAAAGTATGAGATCTGACCAGCTCGGCGGATGTCGCCTGTGGCTCACCCTTATCCACTGGAGCGACATGAAGCAAGTTGAGTTTTCGCAGTACATTAATCATTAGATAATTGCATGCGAATTAGATAAACCGCGGCTCAAAGCTCTGTTCACATACATAAGGGCAAAATTCAACGGACAACAATGCGTATGCATTTTGTGGTCCGACAGCAGTCGTGCTCTGCAATGTTCCGATTGCTAACAAATCAGAGCTACCATAGGGATTCTCAATCTGATACAGGGTTACCGTAGATGACAGAAAAACACACTTGGGGGCACGGTCCGAAAATGTTGTCATCGCTAAGCACTGAAAGTGTCGCTCAGTGTCATTGAAATTCGCTAAAATTGGTTTTATATGTCATGCCCTGAATCGTCCGATTGAACGCTTATCTACTGGTTTGTGGTCATTTTCGAGTCTATATCTTTATCGCACTGTTTGGACAGCAATGCGCTGTAGATTGAGTCAGTGGTGAGCTTCTCCAAGTGCTCATAAAATGAACTCAGGTCGCCTCCACTGCCCCACGGGTTGAGTCCACAGATATCAAACGATCGCTGAATATATATGTTGGCAATGTTGTCGATGTTGATGCTCGCATAGGCGGACTCGATAATTCCAACAGGTTATTCTTTTGAAACAGCCACACGATCTCCTGCAATGAAAGACTGTCACGCCGGAGCAATAGTTCCTGGTACGCTCGCCTGACTTGCCGTTTCAGTGGTCAATTAATTGTAACATCTGGTGGTTGATAAATTGACGTCAACCCGGCGTCCACGTATTCCACTATGATGCGTGGTGTATCTGTTTGGTTTGTAGCCTCGAGCCATTTTGCTACTCGATCGGAGACATGACTGGTTGCCACATCCAAATCAACCCGATCGTCTTCATCCTGCGGTACAGTTGTCGAAGGCTACTGAGGTACAGAATGCAAGTTTCGCTAATTTGCCAGTGCTTTTCTGTAAAATACACCGAAGACGTATTGTACGACGCCCATTTCCGCATCAGTGTTCCACCAAACGTCCCTCGAAATAAGACAAAAGGCTGTGTAAGTCGAGAAGCCGCCATGTCCATCGTTACCATTAGTGTGCAGCCGTCCTTTTCATCCTTTTTTGCTGCCGTGCCAACGCGTTTTTGTCCGACCCGTGTTATCAATGACGTGTCCGTCTCGTGAAATGGAATAAAAGTTTCGTCAGCGGCTAATATTGCTTCAACCCCTTCTTCAATGAATCGCTGCCGACATCGCTTTGCCCCTGCGATAGCAAGATCCTTCCAATTCGCTGGGACTTTTTGAGAAATAGAGGCTTTACGCTCCGTGAAGCCTATTCGGTCAAGGGTCCGCTCGACGAATTTGTGCATGCTGTTCGGGAAATTTTTACCGCGCATAACTTGCGCTGCAAAACAGGAATCACTCGTCCATTCGAAGTGCCGTTCCAGGATATGGTAAAGTTCCTTTCGTGAGACGGGGTTGCCATCGTCCCATCTAGTCGTGACAGTGGATTTAACAAAATCGACCGCATCTTTGTACGGTGGCCAGATCCAAAACGCTTGCATTTTACACTCAAAAATGCCGTATTCTGGGCTCGCTTAGCTGCCGTGTAGCACTGTTGTACAGAGACGTCTTTTATTTGGTTGAACGCTACAAACTTCATTGGTGGAGCCGAAGTAGATGTTTCAAAAGGCTTTCGCGAACACTTTGAAAGCTGCTTCACCCATAGTTGTGGTGTTACGCTCCGGAAAGGTACAGACTCAAGAGTTGCAGCATGAAAGCTGCGAAATGGTGTGGAATACTGCTAATAATATCCGATAGAGAGAATCCATTAGCGAAAACAATTCATTTCTGAACAAACGTAGCTTGGACAACCCAGGGCTTTAAAGTGTTGACAGAGACGGATAAACATCGCTAGTTTTCTGATAGTCACCGTTTCCCAGCAAAGGATGCAACAAGTAGCATACCACGAGCGCACGCTGTCTCCATGTTCGCTGAGGTTTCACTATGTGAGCTTTAACTGTGCTCCCACTCTTTACGTCAGTTTGTAGACGATCGATCCGCTCGGACCGCTCCACTAAAGCCACCAGCTTCGTCGCTACTAACATCACGTCGAGTTTAACTTGAACATCTGCCAAATTGTCACGATCCAGACGAAATTTGTGCAACCGTTTCCT
The DNA here is from genome assembly GCF_000142945.1 of Phytophthora infestans T30-4. NCBI lineage: Eukaryota > Oomycota > Peronosporomycetes > Peronosporales > Peronosporaceae > Phytophthora > Phytophthora infestans. Next base: position 963,002 of record NW_003303733.1, on the reverse strand, counting down.
TTCGCGCTCATTAATCTGAATATCTTCAAGGTACCGCAACAACGTTGTCTCCTTTTTTGTTTTTTTTGCCACAGCGTCCTTTTCAGTCTTGACAATAGTACGATCTCGTTCACGAGTGGTAATCCGAAATAATGATGCCAGTGTTGATTGCTTCTTTTTCGTCGGCTTGGAGCTGGAAGTGTTCGGTGGACGATATGTCAAAGCTGGATCAATCTGCTGACGCTCCCGATTTGTCAATATTGACACCGGAATTAAGTGACAGAAGTGATTCAGAGTACTAACCGGTCCTGGTACTGTCGGAGAGCCGCACTGATGGTGATAGACGTACAGGCAATGTTGGTGGCCGCGTATTAAGAGCTGTAGTACCAAACGCACAAAGTTTGCGCTATCAAACACAGTCATTTTTCTCGTTGCATTCGATAACGAGACTATGTAAAAATTGAAACCCAAGATCAGCTCGAACAATCCTGCCCACTTCCCTTCAACTTTTAATATAGTTTGTAAATATACTTCAACAGGTACACGTTCATTTCCAACAGCTTGGTATGCCAGCTTTGCAAAGTCTGGATCAATCGACGTCGTGAATCTGTAAAGTTCACTGCGCATGGCAGCATGACGCCATGCTCCGGCGAGTAATCCACTCTCTTCGACACATCTAAAAAGGCAATTGCCATCTCCAACAACATCAGCGCCTATGAAAATTAGCTCATGTAGTTCATTGGCCACCAACGAGCCACTGTCGGGCACAAAGCTCTTGGTGATGGCGATTCCGGGAGTCTTCATAACATTCCATCCACCGTTGGAAAGTGTTGAACTTTGAGTTGATCGTGGTATTGGTAGAATACGTTCAGGTGGTAGCAAAAAATCAAAAGTGGTAAAACAACAGGCATGTGAGGCTCCTGCTTGCTTTCAGCGGTGTCGCGAAGGGAAACACCTTGCACCCTTGCTACTGCAACTGCAAGGATAACCAGCTGGGAGTGTCTCCAACTCATTTATCTCAATGTACAGTAGGTTTTATCTGAGCCGCACGTTACTTGCACCTGGAGTCTGTATCTATACATCCTATACCGTTGAAGACAGAGCCTGGACCCCAGGCTGGAGAATGCAGTATTTTAATAATTGTCCACCACGGAGATGGTGAAAATGCTTCGAGGATTTTGTCATCTGATTTTTGTGAAAATGAATTACAATGTCATCCCAAAACATCGAAAATGTTTATTTTTGTCATTTTGCTCATAAAAAGGACAAAAGTCTTTATTTTGGCGGGTTTATGTTCTGTCATATACGGTAATATTAATACTTTGACACGAGTAAATTTTGCGTCGGGTTTTTTTAATTATACGAGGCTTGTTAACGGAAGATTCCGTTACAGACAATCCATGATATCGGGGCCACCAAATTATGCGGTACAGTCTCATTGAAGCCGCACGGCGAATCTGTTGCATTTCGGCTTTCGACCTAGCGAGTTTACAGCTCTACAAAAGGCTACCAAGCTCGATGGTAAGTGAAACAGCTGCTTCCATCGTGGGGGCAGTCTTAAACGCCTTTATTTTCCCCTACTTACAAGTTGGTTATTGAGTCCTTGGCATCGGCATTAGCGGTCCTTCAATGTCAAAGGGTTTTAGGCTTCCCTGGTACCAGCATTCATTCTCACATTAGAAAAGTGTCAGGGCATACAGTCTATAAAAAATCGGTATTTGCGTCATTCGACAAGGAAAATGCCCCAACACTTCGTAATTATACATGGCAGTGACACATAATACAACCTTGGAGCAGCTCTTCGTTACGGAAAAAGCTCACAATGGAAACTCTTCACATTTTTATACCTAATCGGGGATCTCTTGGAGAAGCCCCGCGGCTTGAAGTTCTCAAAAAATAATGCGATGAGCACCACTTTCGCCGTCGTGGGTATTGACTAACAGTACAATATACTTAAACGCGCTGCAATTCGCAATCGATCTCATGGTCAGCATACTAGACGCTAAACCGAGTTGGTCGGTGCACAAACAGAATCTAAGTATAATAGAGAAAGGCGCACTACAATTGTCAAAGACAGATCTCCTTTCCAGATGCATAGCTATTCATCAATGAAGCAGCAAATCATCAGAGAGCTATCCAAGGCGATACAAATTAGTTCGTATCGTCGTATTGATCTACATAGTAGAAAGAGGATATATCGAAGAAAAAACTTCAGATTTTGGAAAGCACTGAGTACATTTGTAGATTCTCAGTACACCATGCTCCGTCTACAAAGTTGAACTCTTTTGCCGACCATTTGGCGCCAAAGCGCTGTCATTTTGGCGCCATCCTGACGGAAGAAGTAGTTGAGCATGGCGTTGCTCGGCTGACTCAACTCGACGAAGCCCGCCAATCTAAACGTGCACGGTGTGCACGCGCTGCTCGTGATGCAGACAACGACTACAACGACCCTGGAGACTCAATGTTGCCCGTGCTCGATCGGTTCGTGCTGACAGGCGGGAAGACCATCATGCAGACGACAGACTTCTCAGAAGAAGAGGTCAACAGGCTCTAGCGGGTGAGGGGAGGGGGGGGATTCGTGGTGCTTCATTGGAATGTTGGTCGCGGTAAGAAGTTAACTTCATGAACAGGGTGTCTTTTCTGCAAGTACGGCAGAAATGACACCCTGTTCATGATGTTAACTGCACTAAAACACTGTGGCAAGTGGGATGTTGTCGCCAGCGTGTTTCAAATTAATCCGCCCGCATTACAAAAAATGATAATGAAGTTCATCGAGATGATCTCGCCGTTCTTGTACGAGCACTTCGTCGACGAAGTCAATGCAAAGTGCTGCATGCGCGAGCTAGCTGTCGCTGTGAGCACGTTTTCAAACTTTCCTTGCGCGCGACACGTGACGAACGTGACCATCCAGCAGGCCATTATTCCGAACGGCCTCTGTGAAGGTCGCAGCATCTATTACAGCGGAAAACACAAGCTGCATGGCTACAAAGTAGACTTTCCGTGTTGCCGACGGACAAAGCAATCAACACCAAACATACCCGGGGCATGTGTCGGATATCGAGCTATTCCGCAAAAATCAGTGCTTACACTCCCAGAACACAAAGAAGTCCAAAAGTGGAGAAGCGTCTACACAACGCGGGTCCTCTGGTGACCAGGTACCCCAATGAGTGGGCGTTACTCGCCGACAAGGGATACCAGGAACTATCATCGCATTTCCGTGCCATCATCCCGCACAAGAAACAGCCAGGTGAGACGCTTTCGATTGAGCAGCTCAAAGAGAACGACAAAATCGCACACGATCGCGTTCTTGTGAAAAAAATATTTGGCCGTCTAACTACACTCTGGTCTGTGTGCTCTGACGAGTATCTCTGGGCTGAAATCAGCTACGACATCTTGTTTATGACGTGCGTCGCTCTCACAAACTTCCATGTGCACTTAAATCTGCTTCCAGCTGGGGATTGCGACTCTTACCGCGACTATCTTGGTCGCTTACTATCGATTGGTGAAAAGATGGCCTGTAAGCGCAAGACTTCTCAAAAGCGCTACCGTAGTCGTCGAGACCAGCGCCTTCGGAGCATGTTCCGTGTTCGCCACGAGCTGGAAGAGCTATAATCAATGCGCCATCATAGTGAGAGCAGCTCCAACGACAGTGATGAGACACTGTTTGGTCACTGAGAGCCATCAAAGCTGCACTTGTAGGAAACCAGGTTCAGGTTCAGTATTGCAAATGCATTAGCTGTATTCGTGTTTTGGCTCTGTTTTAAGTTGTATGGTGCTCAATTGTCAAAAGGAGACTAACATCGGAAATTCCTCATATCGTTTGAATTAAATTTGCCCTCGCAATTCTTCTTTTTATATTACGATAGTACAGCACATATTTGAGTGTGGTTGTTATAACGGTAAGAGCTTATCAACTAGGTTTGAGGTCTACTGTACAACGAGGTGGTTTTGGCACTACGCCAAATAAATCGGCCACCTAAGACTTTACAAAATTCAAATATAATGTATGACAATGATAGTAGCTAACACAATCACACAAACGATATTTGTATTGACTGGAAACGGTGGTGATGCGTCAACGCAGCTATGGAAGCTCAAAAGCTACCCGGAGCAACACTGAGCGTTTTTTTTCCTACTTTCTATCATCACTAAGGATTGTGTTCTACAAGTTATTGGCAGTGTAGCTCCACCGGCAGGGATTTACATAGCTTACTCTGAAGGAGCCCATGACTTTGGGAGATATTACGGTAGGACTATGTGAGCTGGTGGGGGCTACAATAATAGTATTTTAATTTCATGTACAGTGCCACATGAGGTCTGGAACTTACAGAGTGTCGATAGAGGCAACAAACCTTGTGCGATGCTCACTAACAGCCACACGAGGGCCGAGAATACTTGCCAAAATTGCATTCCTTACATGTGACGGGGTCACACAGCACCTTGCGCTAGATGAAGTTATCTTCCGAGAGTTTACAAACTCTCAGTGAACGGCAGTTCACAGGTCCCCTCTTTAATTAAAAAGAGGGAAGTGACCTAAATAAGGTACTTCCTCTGTCCGAAAATATAAGCGGGGCATCTGTTTAAACCGTGTCCGAAAATAAAAGCGGCATGCTTACAAATTCAAGTCATTTGATAGTACTGTCGAATTCCACCTAAGTACTCCCATACAAATGCTGTTGTTGTTGTCGGCCGCTGCAAACGAGACCGTAGAAATATTTAGGCACTCTACACGGCACCGCTCAACAGAGAATCTCACGTGCTACATCTCTACAGGTTTCTATGGCATTTCGTGTAAAATTGACATCCTGGCGAAAGATTTTCAAATATCACATCTTCACCACGAACTTTGCATAACGATAACTTTGCGACCAGGTGGCCGATTTGCTTCAAACGTCGACCAAAACAATTGCCGTAAGCTAACCAGCAATTAAGACCAATCAGCTGCTCGTTTAAAGGTTTTCTGCTCTTAAAATTAATTTTGCCCGCCTATCCTGCTTATTTTTTCGGACGGAGGAAGTAGATTGTAAACTGAGTATATTTATAGGTAGGTTAAGTTTGGATTTAATACAAACTATTAGTTACCTATAGAAATGACATGTCATTTAACCAATGGTTGGCTTTGAGCGACCTTGGTACCTTGTACCAAATATCGCGGAGTATGACGTGTCATACTCCTGAAGTGTGAAGTGTCACACTTCATGTAACCAGAGTACACTTAGGGCTACGTACCCCGTTACATCCTCCCTCACTTAGGTTCGGTTTACCGACCAATCAGAATGAAGAGGTGTTCGTCACAAACTCTCATTCTCAAAGTCGAAAACCATCGACTTGGCCGCGCGAGCGCGGGCGGAGGCTCACTTCACAGTTAGAGCCTCGAGCAGCAACCTGTGCGCTCTTCGTCTAGGTCCCCACTTCGACCGTTATCATGCCTTGTGGCACTGCAAAGAGCGGTGCTAAGACACGCTCCAAGGCTGCTGCCGGTAAGGCGCAAGCCAAGAGCACTAAGCCTCACGGCAAAGGCTCTGCACTCAAGGAGGCTACTCAGGTGGCCTCCGAGGCGATCGGTTCCTCGGGTGACGCGGCTGTGGACAACCGCGCAAGCAAGCGCCGCAGCCCGTCGCCCTCATCTTCGGACAATCGTCCGAACCCTCGGTTCATGGAACGGGAGTTCAACTCGGGCAGTGAGGACGATGTCGAGTCCGAGAGCACTCACGATGCTCCTGCGGGCTCTGTGGGAGGACACAGCCCAGTGCCCAGTGAGCACAAAGATGGCAGCGTGCAGTCGCCCGCTAGTGATCACGGTGATCACAGTCCCAGGACCTCTGTGCGCTCTGAGAGTCCGGCCGTCAAGGCTAAGGGCGCTCCCAAAGCCGGTGGCGATGAGGAAGAGAATCCTCGCAAACGTCTCTCGCTTGCCGAGGGTCTTGCGCGCGCTAAGGCCTCTAAAGCCGAAGGCGCCAAGCCCTCAAAGAAGCGTACCGCCTCTAAGTCTCCACTCCGCGAGGAGAAGGAGACTTGACGCTCCTATCAGAGTCTCTTCGGCTCCTCGGATGAAGAGGAGGAGAAGGAGGAAGAAGAAGAGGAGGAGGGTGCCCCGGGAGGTCTCGAATGACCTCGACCAGCAGCAGGAGGAATTCCAAGCTGCCCAGCGTGTGCGTGGGGGTTCGGTGGCGGCACCCGTCAGCCAGGGAGCTGCCATCAACTCAAGAGGGTATTGGCCTCCCGAGGAGAGCTCTGGGGCTGACCTCTTCTTAGAGCTTCTCGTCGCTCCTCGTGGCCTTGTGGGCGGCCACACTTCTAGGTGCATCTATGAACGAGCCCTTGTTCAGAAAGAACAGTTGTTCGTCGACAACTTGGAGGCTGCTCGGTGCGTGCGTCTCGCGCCACACCGCATTCCCCTTAAGGACTTCACGACTTGTCGTAAGAAGCCCGAGACCCAAGGTGGTCTCTATCCTCTTTGGGGATACCCCTGAGTAATGCCCGAGAACTGTCCTACGTGGAGTTCTTGTGAGGACATGTTCTGGGCGTGGGTGGAGACTCTCAAGTACTCACCCACGGAGTTACGGGAACTCCATGAAGATCAGCAGCTGTCCTACATCCTGGACCAGCGTGATCTTCGTGTAAGGTTTGCCCACTTGATCAGCAAGCGTATGCTGCCAAGGGACATCCTGAAGCGCGCGGCTTCTAGCGCTCACGATGAGCGCGGGTACGGTATGTATTCATCGTCCGTACCCCGTTCGGGCAAGAAGCTCCGGACTACTTATGAAGCTGCCGCCGCTTCTGTTCCCAGATTGCAACAGCCTTCGGGCAGTCAATCAGGAGCCGCTCAATCGGCTCCCACGTTCTCGGAGTGGGCATAACCCCTCCACTTCACGAGGAGCTGTCGCTTACCGCGACACCGTTGCTCCTGGAGGATCCGCTCCACGTGGAAGTGGACTTCTCCATTCCGGTCAAGCAGGGGCAGAGGTGCCCTCGTACGAGTACGAGTACTCGGTGCCTCTCGAGAGCCACTCTCGTCCGAGTGCTCCGACTGCGGGTCCGACACAGGACCCTGAGATTGACCGCCTCCGTCAACGTGTCCTCGTGCTTGAGATTGCACTTGGCCTTGGGACTGGCGGTAATGCTGCCGCCCAGGCCGGTATCAGGGCGAGCTCGCTCGTCTTGTGGGTCGCCTGGACCTGGTGGAGCGAGAGGTCGCGAGCCTGCACCTGCGGGTAGATCGCCGGGCCTCTTCGTCCAATATGGACGAGGCCTTTCGAATGATCCGACGGATCGAGGCTTTGTTGCCACGTCCGGAGCCGCCTGCGGCACACTCCCAGACGTACGCGTATGGTGCGTACCCGGCGTACTCAGCGTACTCATCGTATGGCGCCGGTGTCCGTTCGTATGGAGCCCCTCCGGCGTACGGTCTTGACCGCAGCCTTGTCGTCCCGACCGAGGCTTGGGTGCCTGCTCCGACGCCCTCGTCGACGACTGTGACCGGCCCTCGCTCCGAGGAGCTGGGTCAAGGGGAGACTGCGAGTCAGCAACCCCCTGCGGGTCAAAGTACCGCTTAAGACGTCCGACATAGAACGTCGGGTGTGTCGTCATTGACTTTGGAAGGTCGATGGTGTACGACGCACCATGTCTGGCCAGGACTGCAAAAGGTCCGATGAAGCGGTGCTTCAGTTTGTTGCTGCCGACAGAGCTGACAGTGTCAAGAGGTAGGTTCCTCGTGTCTAGCAACACTAAGTCCCCAACCTCAAATATACTTAAGTTTCCTCTTGCTTGTTTGTCTGAGTACTCCTTTTGTTTATCTTGGGCCGCTGCCATGGCATCGCGGACCCTGCTGACAATGTTCAGCTTGGTATCCATAAAGGATTCCACCTGTTTCCGCAGCGAAACTGGTCTCACATCCGAGACCTGGGAGGAAAGGGCTTTCCGAGCCTCTCCCCCACTTAGAATAGAGGAGTCAGTGTCTCCTCTAAGAGTGAGAGGCACTCTGGGGTGGCGGAAGCCGTTCAAGTAGAACGGTGTGAAGCCCGTGGACGCGTGCACCGCGTTGTTGAGCGCAAACTCAACAACTGGAAGCTGCGTCGACCACGTACGTGGTGCTGCCGCGCACACACTGCGCAGAGTGTCCTCGAGCACTCGATTGACGCGCTCTGTTTGGCCGTCTGTCTGCGGATGGTCCGCAGTGGACATCTGCAGACGAGTTCCCAGTAAAGGGAACAGCGTTTTTTCAAAACGCAGCAGTGAATCGTGGGTCTCGGTCCGAGACAATCGTCTCTGGGAGACCGTGATAGCGGAACACGCCATCGACGAACAATCTTGCGGTTTGTTCGCCCGTAACAGTGACGGGAACCGGAGCAAGATGTACCATCTTGCTCAGCCAAAACAGGAACACCAAAATTCGGTGTTGCCATGTCCGTCGGCGGGAAGCCCAAAGATGAAGTCAAGCCTCATCGACTTCCAACAGTCAGCCGGTACGGGTAGGATCTGTAGTGGAGCCGAAGAGTGCCCTGCGGGTTTGACCCGCTGACATGTTTCGCATGGCTTAACGTACCGGGCGACCCACTAGTACATGTGGGTCCACCAGAAGGACTGAGAGACCGACAGAAAGGTCTCTTCGCGGTCCAAGTGGCCGCTGGAGGGCGATCCATGTGCCTCCGCGAGGATATCGAACTTCAGATCCTCGTCGTTGGGCACGACCACCCGTGGAAGATCAGTGGGCTCCACCCGGTAATAGAGGAGTCCATCCTTCAACTCATATCGGTGGAGCCGTGAGCGCTGTCGTGACGAGAGCCAGTCGGACTTCGCGCTCGTTCCTGCCATAAGGAACTTGACGATAGGCGCGACAGCCTCATCGTCCCGATACGCCATGCGTATCCGATCATATAGATCCGTTGTCACCCGCGTGATGTGGACCAACTCATAGTCGGGACGCCGAGAGAGAGCGTCCGCAAGCACGTTGAGCTTGCCCGGCTTGTATTCGACGCGGAAGTTGTATTCCGCGAAGAAGGACAGCTACCTCGCCATCCTTTGGGAGAGGTGAGGCGAGTTAGTCGCCGTTCTCAAGGACGCGTGGTCTGTGTAGATCACAAAGGGTCTAGAGTCCAGAGGGTGAGCACGGAACTTCACAAGGGCATATTTCATTGCCAGGAGCTCCTTGTCATGGACAGGGTAGTTCCGCTCGGCGGCTTTGAGCTGCCTGGACTGGAACGAGATGACTCGTTCGTGTCCAGCCGTGTCGTCCTGCAGCAATGCACATCCGATGGCGTAATCGGAGGCATAGCAGACGATGCTAAACGGCTTCGTCTCGTCCGGCAGGGCCAGGACAGGGGCCTCTTGGAGACTGGCCTTGATGCTGTCAAAAGCATCCTGGTGCTCTTGCTCCCAGCGCCAGTCGACGTCCTTCTGAAGGAGACTCGACAAGGGCTTAGCGAAGCCCGCGTACCCTGTGCTGTACTTGTGAAGGTAGTTGGCCAAGCCCAACCACTTTCGAAGATCCTTCTGGGATCGGGGCGTCGTCCATGCTGCTATGGCCTTGACCTTGCTTGGGTCAGCCCGAACGCCCGCGTTGCTTACGAAGCAACCGAGAACTTTGATCTCTGGTGACGCGAAAACGCACTTGTCGATGTTGGCGTAGAGCTTGTTCGCTCGCATCACGTCCAACACTCGACGGAGGTGTCCTAGATGCACCTCCATGGCCGTCTTGCCTCCCTCGGCACGGCTATGGACGAATATGTCGTCGAAGTACGTCTGTACGAAGGTACGCAAAGGGCGAAACAATTGCGTCACCAGGCGATTGAACGTCGCCGGGGCGTTAGACAAGCCCTGCGGCATGACGAGCCACTCCCAAAGCATGCCGCTTGGAGTGCTTACCGCGGTGAGCGGGATGTCACTCTCTCGCATCAGGATTTGGTAGTATCCGTCTACCAAATCCAGCGCACTGTACAGTACGCTCCCGGCCATGTTGTTCAACAACACATCCTTTCGTGGGATCGGTTTTTGGGCCGGCACCGTTGCGTTGTTCAGCTTGTTATAAGCGTGAGCCAGACGCCACTTTCCGTTCGGCTTCCGAACGCAGAAAGTCGGCGTCGAGTGCGGGGATTTCGATTCCCGCACCATGCCTGTCTTCGCTTTCGCGGCGAAGAAGGCATCAATGACCTCGCACTGTTCGCGCGGGAGAGGCCATTGCCTCGTGACACAATACTTTGTGCCGGGCACGAGATCAATCTCGTGCCGTACGCCTCGATCCGGTGTGAGTTAAGTCGGTGGGTGTTTGTTCACCACGTCCGCGTACTCCGTCACCAAAGGATATACCGGATCCTTGGGGTTCTTGAGAATCTCAGAACCCAAGCGCGCCTGACGCTGCTTGTTCATGTCTTCCAGGACGTTCTCGTCCAAGACAGAGGAGGAGTTCAACTCCTCCTGAGTGGTCTCAGGTCTCATGAGTACCATCTCAGCAATCTCTCCAGCCTTGAGGTTGATCAGGAAAGACTCAGCCGTCATTTCCTCGAGGTTCAGTATCTCCGCAACCTCTGGCAACGGTTTCAAGTGAACACCAGATGCCTTGACGGGTAAACCTGTCTCGCCATCAAAGATGTGATAACACTCTTCCACCGGCCTTGTCGGAGTAGCCCGGGTCCTGGACTCCGAGTCGCTTGAAGCGACGTCGATCGGAACGAAGTTCGGATCCGACTTGAGGCGGCGGCGGCGTCTTTGCCGACGGCTTCTGTGACGGGGAGCGTTGCTGCCCACGTCTAGGGATGTCGTCGCTACGACATCCGAGACACTCGTGTCCTCGTGTGGTAATGTTGTACCCACACAGGAAGCGTGTTCAACGCCTTCCTCGTCAGCTAAGGTCTGGGCGACCGCGTGTGGCACTGTGTTACCCACATAAGAAGCGTGTTCAACGCCTTTCTCTTCAGTTAAGGTCTGGGCGACCGCGTGTGGCACTGTGTTACCCACACAGGAAGCGTCTCCGACGTCTTCCTCTTCAGTTATGGTCTGGGCGACCGTGAGTGGAACTCTGTTACCCACTCTGAACACGCTGCTCTCAGTGTTCATGACAGCTGCAGCTGTCTGCGGGACTAAGTTACCCGCCTGTGGACCTAAGTTACCCACTTGGCCGGCGCCTCTTCTGGGCGCGGCCACCATCAAAACATCCTCGGAGTCGTCATATACGTCGACGACTCCCAAGCATCTGCCGGATGCTTTGGTACCCTGGCAGCCCTCGCGGGCGCCCCGGGTCCTGACAGAGGTGGGAACATGACTCACCAATGCTCTGTCGGACTGCGCAGGGCGGCTGGCACCGATTGCCTTGCCTCGCCAGTCGATCCAGGGCTCGTGCTTCTCAAGCCAGGGCATGCCTAGGATCATATCATATGGATCCATATCGAGAACAGTGATCTGTTCGAGGCTGTTAAAGTCTTCAAACTTGACAGCCAGATCCACTTGGACGTTGGGGACAGTGACGACCTTCCCGTCGGCCAGTCGCACTGACACCGTCCCGTTGCCCTTGCTTTCTCTCAAAGCATCGGACAACTTGTTGCTGTTACGAGCAACCGTCTGGCGGCGTGCGAAATTCTTCGACGCCCCAGAGTCAATCAAGATTCTAAAGGGATGATCGTATCCCCGTACACATCCGTGTACTACGAGCAACCCGCCGCTGCTCTTCGCCACTTCGAGAGTGCGAAGACTCTCAGGGGCTAAGTCCCCGTGGTACGCGCCACCCGCGCACCCATCACGAAGACTTAGTTCTTCCCCAGTAGGGCGCCCCGCCCCTACTGGTTCCCTGCGTTCCCCTGTCCCCGGGATCCTGGCTTCTGCCAGCGACCCTTGAGGACGGGCTTGGGGAAGGACCGTCTGCGGAGTCTTTCCGCGGGGCAGTCGCGCTTGAACTGGCCCATCTTCTCACAGCCGAAGCAGCGGATGTCACGCTGTTCGGCGGACCCGAGTTCCATGGGAACTGGTCCGTTGGGGCTTGTTCGACCGGGAGCCGACAAGGAACTCCCAGGCCACGCTGAGGTCGGCGTACGCGCCTGGCGATGGCTGTACTCTTCTTGAAGAGCCACTTGAATCGCCTCTTCAAGGGTGCTTGACTGCACCCGGAACAGCTGAGTGCGTGCGGGGCCCACTCGAAGGCCGTCCATGAACACAGTCATCTTGATGTGTTCGTTGAGTGGGTTTCCCACTAGGGACGCCGTGAGCTCCCGTATCTCTTGCACATACTCGTGCAGTTTGCGCCTTCCTTGTTTACACGCGAGGAAGCGCGAACGCTGGCGGAACTCGTAGTTCGCCGGGAGGAACGCGGCTCGGAGCTGTTCACACAGCTGAGCCCAGGATGTGAAACATCCAGGGGATGTTGCTTCCCGAGTGTACACCCAACTCTTAGCACGACCGCTAAGGTTGGAGAGTGCAAAAGCAACACGCAGTTGCTCGGTCGAGATCAGAGCCGCGTCCATCGCGAGCTCTACTTCTCGGACCCAGAAGTGAAGGTTCTCGCCTTCCTGCCCTTCATACGGTTTAACCTTCAGCCGTATTGGCTTCGGGTGAGGCGGATTTGCTTCCGCCGCCGGAGCCTGCAGGTTCTCCCGCACATGCGCGATGAGGCCCTGCTCGTAAGCGTCAAATGCATTGACGAGCTCGAGCTGCTCAGCCGGTGTTGACACCACCAGGCTCTGCAGGGCCTCCATCCCGAAGATGCCTGCCATCTGACGAACCGACTCGAACTGAGAGTCGTTCAAATGGGAGAAGTCGTTCCTATCCATGGCAACGAACTTCGGAGAGGTTCAGGTAGTCTACCCGCGGTGTCGTGGATTGACTACAAGTGCTACCAAGTGTGACGGGGTCACACAGCACCTTGCGCTAGAGGAAGTTATCTTCCGAGAGTATACAAACTCTCAGTGAACGGCAGTTCACAGGTCCCCTCTTTAATTAAAGAGAGCGAAGTGACCTAAATAAGGTAGATTGTAAACTGAGTATATTTATAGGTAGGTTAAGTTTGGGTTTAATACAAACTATTAGCTACCTATAGAAATGCAATGTCATTTAACCAATGGTTGGCTTTGAACGACCTTGGTACCTTGTACCAAATATCCCGGAGTATGACGTGTCATACTCCTGAAGTGTGAAGTGTCACACTTCATGTAACCAGGGTACACTTAGGGCTACGTACCCCGTTACATTACAACTATCGTTTGTGTGATTGTGCTAGCTACTATCATTGCCATACATTATACTTGAGCTGTGTAAGGTTGACTATTTGTTTGGCGCAGTGCCAAAACCAGACCATGTGATAGATTGTGAATTGTACCGTTTACACAGCTCCCGCATTTCTACCAATCAAAGCTCTGACATATCTAAACAGCAATTTCTAACGTTGAAAACGATTGAGTTAAGGCCACCAACGTTTGTGGCCGATGTAACCTGGCGCGGAGTGTAATAACGTGACTTTCTAATATCAAGTCATCGCTTTGCTTGGCATCGAAAATTACATATGCGCTGAATAATGGATGGAAAATGCATAAATCTGTGATGACTGTTATTGCTTGCAATCGCGTTCGGTTAGAAGTTACTTATTACTCCTGTGTACTGGAAGATGCAAGACACTTTACGGTGTCTGCATATTATACCACAGTAAACTCTGCTGAGGAGGGTGGTCTTGTGGTGAAGCACATCACAAGATAGAGTAGTGTAGCCAATCATATCCGCTTATAAACCGTTGGAGTCGCCGTACAGCACTTCGTAGCCTCCTGTCTGGCCTTCTGCCTTGGTGTCCTCAAGACACTACAACTACTTGTACACCACTCAGCATTAAGTGAATAGGCTTCTGCAGAGGATGGAGAGTCCGGTGGGGTGGTATCGACGCGGACGGAGCGTGAAGGCACCTTTCTGTGGACTGTCAAGTTTTCGAACGGCAAGGTTGAGTGCAATGAGCTAGTCCAGTGTGCCAACCGCTCCAATTGATATGTAATGGGGCTCGAGATTGATCTGTAACTACAAAATGCTGTTTTTTTGTAACAATATTTTTATTTACGCATAATTTTACGCAAATGCCGGTGGAGATGAGCAACACAATACAATTAAACAAAACGATCCATAATCCAAAAATGTTGGAGGGTATTCATTTTTACTTAAGGAAATAATTTTAACCCTGAACTCACTTTCGGTATCTCTACGTAGGGCCCTAAATCAAAATCATTTTGGCAGAAAGGCGCAAATACTACTAACGTCAGTAGGTATAAGACACAATTTTCTAGGCGATTTTTCTACCAGGAAAACTAGAGAATTAAGGTAGTAGCGCACTTATTGAAATTTACAATATATATTTAGCATGTAAATAAAATAGATTAGGAATGCGCTTTTGGTGAAATTGACTTCTTCCACTAAGCATGCGTCTAATGCGACAAAATCTACTTTCGGTGCAAAAAACTGTGCGATTGGAGCTTAATTGGAAATTAAGATATTATCTCAGTAGGTATCGCCGCTGATCGCGGCGTAGCGTTGATCCGCACCCGCGCCACATCACTACGCTAGAGCGCTCCCTAGTAGCCGACCTCGGCTTCAGTGCGGTGGCTTCGGTATACACCTTTATCGGTCTAAGCTGGCGGTACTGTAGAGCGATGTGGTGAAGTAGTAATTGAAGTAGCACAAGTTTTCCTTAAGTAAATCTACAGTTTTTTATTTATTGGAAATGTCGAGTAAACGGTGTCATTGCAGCTCAATGTAAATCCTGTGCAGGGCAAAATGGTGAACAGTTCCTCATTATTCCTTTGGCGCCTTACTTAACGTCTTATTCTCAACACATTTCCACCCCGTGCAGATGTCGACAATACACTCTGTTGTCGCCAAGACCCGCGGTCTTGGTGCATTCCGCGAGGTGGAGAACTGGCAGCTGATTGCAGAGCACAAGGGATTCCCCGAGTCGACCGCCCGCCGAATCATAGCTAAATTGCGGGTGGAGCCTCTGCTGCGCGGTGGGCCACGCTTATCCTACACTAAGTGCACACCCGAGATGGAGGCTGCCCTAGAAGATTATCTCGACGATAACTGCACGTATGCCCTCAAGCAGATGGCCGCGATGCTGCACCTTGACTTCGGCGTGCGGATCAACTTATCAACGATCAGCAAACAAACTGACGGAAAAGCTTTTCACGCTGAAGCACGTATACAACAAGGTTGTATTACAATTGAATACTGCTGTACGCTCCCAAATTAAAGGTATGTGTACACCATGTATACAGGTCCGCGTGGGACCTCAAATCTACAATAATGAAGTCAATAAGACCCAGAAAAAGGCGTTTGCTGAAAAGCTTAGAGCCCATTTGGCTGACAGAGACTTCGTAGTGTACTGTGATGAAAGGAATCCCACGTGTACTGCAGACGAAGGCAAGGGCGCGCCAAAAGAGGTGGGCGAGCTACGCTGATCTTACCCCCGTCCAAAGGTTCGAATCTGCAGATACAAGGTGCCGTATCAACGGAAATTGGCTTGGTGCACTACTGCCTGGAGCGCGGCAGCATCTAAATGGAGCAAAATACTGCTTTTGTCGAGGAAATCTATGCCGAAGTGAAGGCCGCAGACACCTATCAATACTTGTTTTATGACAAAAAGATTGTCGTTGTGCTGGATAACGTCCCATCATGAAGATTTCGTCTTGCTTTGCTTGGCGCCCTACTCGCCAATGTGCAACCCAATTGAGGGTAAGTGTATGTACGGTGAGGCTGTTTAACTTAGTCTGATGCCTATATTATTATCCAAACAGGTTGCTTCAGTGTACTCGAAGCAAAGATCAAGAGTGTTCTTGCACTTGCGCGAGAGGATCTCGTTGCTTCGCGTCCACGCGGGCAGCAGGGAGAGGCGCGAATGGCTATTATGGAGAGTGCTGCTACGCGTCACATAGACTGTTTGACTCAGCGTTTGGTTGCAAAAATGGCTCTGCTCTGCCAGCCCGCAGTGGCTGCTGCTCAAACGCATGGAGGACAATGCGTTACAGGGTGTGATCAGCATCGTTTTGGGCATTGCGCCACTTTGGCCGATGATTTCTTCACTTTGCTGTGCAATTTCTTGTCAAATAGAGAGAGTACTATTTCCGTTTGCAACTTGTTAAACTGTTTTCTTTCACAATATTGGCTGTTCACATTGCTCTAAAGTACCGCCAACTTGAGCCAGTAAAGGTGTAGAAAGAACATTTTTCTGTACGTGTACTCCGCGCTACGCGCCCCGCCCCAGACGTACGGTTCGGGTATCCGCTGTTTTACTGGCCAAAATATACCTAAGTAATGATACATCAAGAAACCGACGGACCGGTTATTCGCACCAGTTCTTAAATTTAACTTTTGGGAATCAATAGACCCCAAAACCAGTTACCTACCAATTGATTTGTTACTGTGGCAAATGAAACAATTCTAGACAGCTCAAAACTATAACTGTATATTTAACGTACTAGCCACAAAATGGCCAATGACTCCCTGCCCTGAATGGAACGCTTTCCAAATAGTTTGAGATTCAGTATTACTAGCCAAAACATAGTAAATTGTCAGCAGCTACCTTGCTAGATCAAAGGATCACCAACCAACCTGTTGGTTGGTATACAGCGCTCTGACGGAAGCGTTGGGCAAGTTTACGAAGTCTTATTCGAAAACCTACTGCAAATGGCTCGAAATGCCACCCCCATTCCTTCTGTAGGGCTTCTGCGTCGTCTCACCGAGGACAACGCCTAAGCCCATGACGATGTTGCCCAGAACGAAGTGCAAGGCAGTGACGACGAGGACGACAACGACGCGTGCACCGAGTCTGACTTACCGCTCTGCTGACGGTGGCCGGTTCTACCGGTCCGTGATGGACCGATACGCCTCGATGGCGGAGCGAGAGCACTCAAGACGTGCATCCATTCAGCGACACTATCGTCGTCGCCGTAACACACGCTTGGCTGCTGACCAAAACATCCGAACGAGGCTGTCGCTCTCGCCGTCGCTCTCACCGTCGTTCTCGCCAGCAAACACGCAGTAGGATTTTGAGGAGACTTAGTCAGACCGTAAGCGTAGCGAGCTAATTGGTGGAACAGTCTACTCGCAAATATACTGGTGACTGAACAATACCCATCCATTAGAGCTCGCCATTGATGAGCGGATAGTTCAATACCAAAAAGACAAGCAAATCGTAATTGATTTAATCTCTTGCAAACAGAGCAAGGGTTTAGTAAAATATTCACCGTTTTAATGCGTACAGACCCCCCCCAATAAGCGTAGGGGGTCGTACGATACGTTTTGGGAGAAACAAACGAGGGCCCTCGCACAAAAAGTACACGGTTGAGATAGGCAGATGAGATAGTCAGTAAGTATTAGTATAGTACCGGTATTAAAAACCGTTTCCGTTTAAAAAACTGTTTCCGTTACAAATCGCGTTCCCGTTACATCTACCACTCTCAGCTCTCCCTCCAAAGCCTCAGATGGAGAAACTAGCAACAGGGTCATTGCTTCCGCGTGGCTATCTGTCTGTGGGCATTGTGCTTCCTGACACGGTAGTTCTGTCGCTCCTAGCGGAAGCCAAAGCGCGTCTGTACAATAGCGTCCTCAATCGCGTGGGTGGTAAAGACGACAGCTTCCGACAGCAATCGCGCGTAAGCTCTCGCACCATGTCAGCACCTCTACAAGAGTTGAGCAAGGCTCTAAAGGTGGTTGTCGCCATGCCGCACCCTGGGTGGGAGCCTGATATTTTCTCTTTCATGCGGTCAATGCCGGGGGGGCTCAGAACAGGAGCCCCACCAAGACTACCAAGAGAGTGATTTGGTGAGAGCCCGTAGCCGACGCCCGGATAGTGTTCCAGCCAGCATGATTTTTGCTTTGGAGCCCGGCACGAAGCTCCGCATCTATGCTGGTTGCTTTACTGCGAGAGACAGCTCCAAGGCGCGCGTCGTGGACATTCCGGTTGGATTCTGTGTTCTGTTCAGCGGTGACCTCATACACAACGGAATGCCGTACACCACGAGTAACTACTGCATTTACTGCTACCTTACCTACGCAGGGATGAAATGGACACCAGATATCGTTCAAGACGCACTTCCTGAACACGGTGAGTGTATGTTTTGCGTCAAAAAGGTGGAGAAGGGTCAAGCAATTCAAAAACACCGTTTCTACTGCGAAAAGAACCATAAGTGGGCTGCGAACAAACAGAAGCGCAAACGTGAGTACGAGGAAGGTGATTAAAAATGTGTCGTGTGCGATGAGGTGTTGAAGCACCAGAGCTCGCTACGAGTCCACAAGATGAGGGGCACTCCGCTTAGAATTGAGACGTACGGTAAGCTTAAATAGATGGAAGATGATAAGCTCACCTGACTGGACAAAATTAAGTTTACTCGTTTTTAATTGGTCGAGATCTTCAACTTTTGTATAACCCGCCCGTTACAATTAGCGTTCCTGTTACAATTCTTCTTTTTATTATAAAAACTACCTGTCTTCTCTGCGGTTTGTTGTTTAGCGGTGTCATCTACAATGTATTAATGGAATTACGAATGTGTTTAAGCAACGCCTATTCCTCTCTTTCACTCTGATCTAAGTAAGGTGCTCTTCCTGCATGCCCCCACGACCTCGCTGGTAAGAAGGGTGATACGAAAGGCTGTACTTGATCACCAGCTTGAGTTCCAAAAACTTGGGGATCCTGAGGGGCATCCAGAGTAGACCTTGGAGGTGTAGCCGGGTGATTTATGTCGATTCGTTCACTATATGTCGGGTCGCGGCCGGTCCCTGTACTACCTTGGTTTGCTAGCCGCGTTCTGCGCGTGCTTTTCTTGGACCTACATTGCTGCAGGGTAGTAGGGTCTTGAATTCTTGCAGGGGCAGTCCTATGTCGCGGTAATCCACCGGTGCTTGTCGAAATGATCCGGAGTGATGTACTTCCGTCCATTCGACTCTATGACTGCAATAAGGTCGTGGAGACAAGGGCGACCATGGACAGCACGGAACTCCCCGGAACAAGGACTACGTTCAATTCCACCAGAGACAATTTTCTCCGCATCCATCCACAACCTCTCTATGTCTCTCAAAGCATTTATCGTGATAATCCTGAGAGCTCGATTGTATCTGCTCTTTTGCAGCAACTGAGGCGCAATCGTTGCATGTTGAGCCATGAGCAAACTTGTTTCGGAAGCAGCAATTGTCCACCAGCTACACAGCTTCTTGAAAGCTGTGTACAAGTCGCCTTGGCTTGATTTCAATTTGGCTTTGATCTTGGTATGCGTTTCCTCGACTGTATATGTGTCTCGGACACCGAAGTGGGTGTACTTGCTTGTACAGTATCTCACAATTTGCGACTTGTACTTCCATCAATGCAGATCTAGGTAGTCGGACACCACCTAGCTCTTTGAGGCAAGGACCTTGCGTTTTTCTTCAAACTCTGCTTCTGAGATTGCCTCCACTGCTTCATAAATCGTAGCCATGAAGGAATTTATTTCCCAAGAGTTCTCCTTTTTTGGTTGTCTCGGGGCTGGGCTCTCGACGTCTACTTGGCCTAAGTGCTTTCTGGTCATGCTCTCCACGTTCTTGTTCATGTGCCAGCGACATATCATCGAAGGTACGTCGGGATAAACACGGTCCAGTGAGTTTAGACAGGCGAGATCCCGATCAGTGAGAATGACAATAGGAGGGTCTATATCGTTCTCAATCATAAAGAGACGTAGCATGTTGAAAGGTGAAACGAAGTCTTCTTCTTTCTCACTAGGAAGCCAACATTGAGCAACGGGAAGAACTGTATTAGCTCCGGTAACAACATTGATATATTGAGCAGCGGGATGCGATGTTTGTTCGTCTTGTAGGTGCAGTCGGCAACTTGCACATCATGGTGAGGCTTGAAAAGCTCAGTGGTGCCGGGATGAGCCCAAATAAGGTGAGCTACCTCGTTCGTTCTTGATTGACGCGCCACTTGTGATAGAATTTGTGCTTTCGAAGCTCCACAAATAGGGCTTCTATCGCTGTATGAGAAGCTAGATCTCGTCTACGAACAGCACTTCTTGTGTTGGCGATGTCTTTGGCGATCACGAGCGAGTCTGGATCGGCACTTATAAGCGTGGCTTAATTGGTCGAAGAGGTAACCCCTGCTGCAGTCTGGAGCTCCACCAGGTCTGACGTGGTCACCGAGGTTTCTTCCTGAGATCTTTGAGCAGCACGGCGCCTGACAGCAGCATGAGCTCGAATGTCTCGGGACGGTTCGTTGTTCTGGTGAGCGCTCCGTGCCGTGTGAGCAACCCTCCAAGGCCCGTCAATTTCTGCCTTGCTTACAGCGTGCAGTGCAATGTGCATGGGGCATCCTGAGCGTTTTGAACCTCGCATGGTGCGCGTTCGGGTCTCTTCGGTCAAGTGCTGAGTGCCTTCACGGCTCCGGAGCGATCGCACTCAAAGTTTTGTGCCCACACCTTCCTGTCAGCGTCGTCTGTGTACCAAACTCGGCGAAGTGAAAGATTGAACCCGTGATCTTTAGCCCACTGATGCAACGCTTCTTCAGCTAGGTCATGCGAGGCGTACACAGATTGGGGTGGAGGTAAGATGACAACACGTTGAGAGCCGATATTACTCATTGGTGAACTCTGTGTATTTGACAACTTTTGTGGTTCGTCTGCAGTTCGTCTACATCCATTTAAACCGGTACTATACTGGTACTTACTGACTATCTCATCTGCCTATCCCAACCGTGTACGTTTTGTGCGAGGGACCTCCCGATGAGGCCCCTCGTTATTTTCTCCCTACGTTTTCATAGGCAAATCACAGCGATCTTCTGATTTGTCCGAGGTGCCTCCGATCAATGTGATCCGACACAAAGGATATGTGAGGAGTAAATACCATAAACACCGTCAGTTTAGAGACTCAACACTGCATTTTCTCAAATAGCACCCATGTATAGCCAGGGTACCCCTGTAGCACCCAACGACTCGCTGGCAGTTTTGAACTAGCCAATTTTCTACAAATAGTTGCAAGCCTAGGATATCGACCTCACTCGACGATGAACGCGCAAATCATCGATGCGTTGGTGCAGCTTGTCGATCGGGTAGACTTTGGCCCTCGGAAGCACGACCTGCAGAAGATCAAGACCCGCATACCGTACAGCAATGGCCGATACGTGTTGGGCGCGTTCTCATGGGCACGAGTGATGGATTTGGAGGCATCAGCACTGGTGTTCGTTGGCTCGTGTGATTCGGTGGCAGGGGTACGTGGGTATACACGTATTCCGAACAACCCCCAGCACATTTTTCACATCCTTGATGCGACCAACATTCGGGAGTTCGTGGAGAAGGGTGCAAGGGAGGAGCAAGAAGAAGGCCAATTCTGCCCGTCTGACCAGTACAGCGTACACCTGTCAAACTACTACTCCAAGTCGTATTTCCGCACAACGAAGCCTGTATGTGTAGGTCTGAATACTGACTTCAATCTGGGAACCGTGAGTTCCTCATACACGTCGACCACGGGCGTGTGATTTCGTCCCTTCCCCCGTGCGCGAAGACGGCCTTCAAGATTTAAGTGGCATTTCCTCCGGCTTCTAAGGCGACCACATCCTTCAACTACGGGAACAAGGAGGACTTCTTGAATAGGATGCTACGTACGTCTGTAAGCTCGGTGCTTATCCAACGACCCGGCGATGTCGTGTGCTTGAATAATTTGGTGTTTTATTCGGTACTTCTCGTCTACCAGAAGGGCACTGAAATGAGGTGGTGTTTTTGGCGACGTTGTGGTTTGTGAAGTGGACCGCGTTGCGTCGTTTCGATATGTGGCATCAGGAAGCAAAAAGGGTTCTGTATAGTGCAGGTCGTGGACATCAGCCATTACCCAATGTTGCTATGCTGAAATCTGTTTTCTCGAATATCGTCTTTGCCACATGAAAGTAACACATCAGGTATGTATACTCGCAGTCCTCCCCAAACACCTCTTCAACGGTGTTTTACTGGGCTGCGTCGGCATCACCCATCACGTAGTGAATAGTTAAAGGCTTACCTATCACAGTAAAAAAACGCGGCGAAGTAGCTGGAGCACCTCTGTGTGCTGGTCTTGTGGCTGCTGCGACACAATAAAGTCCACCAAGAGATGAAATTGTCTCGCTCTATCCGAGATGCCAACAGCGATGACCGGGTAGCTTACTTGAGTGAGCTTGTACGTAGCATCCACGTGTAGGATAAATGATGCAGCATCCCGATTGGCACGGCGTAGAAGTTTTTTCGTGCTAGCTCCAATCACGAAGGGGTTAGCGTCGCTCCCGCTGCCATTGATAGCATTGCCATTCACATCTGTGCATTTTGTAAACGTGAACGCAGCTGCCTCGTCTTCTTGTCCGGTAAAAACGGTTTCCTGCACCTTACGGTGAACGGCGGCACGCAGGTCGCTGCCACCAGGCCGCCCCGTGACATGATGATGCGCAAAGCGCTGGACTCACCAGCGGTGGTGCAGTAGTGGTCTCAGTTAGATTGAAACGCTGGGCTAGCGCGTTTCAAATCCTTTTCGGCTTGAGACCTTGACTAGCCCAATCCATCACTGCCGTTTTCATTGCGTTTGTTAGCACGGGGGCGCTTGCGACGTGAGCAGGGTTAGCATGGGTGTAGGCTTCTTCGATAGGTACGAGATGCGTCTGCTGGCACGTCATGACGCGACCTCTCCAGGGGCAGACAGCAGTTGTCGAGACGTCCTCACAGGCCTTGCACGCGCAAGCCAGGCGCTGCATCCGCATTGGATGCGGAATGGCGTTCATAAGTACATGGCACTGTTTGAGATCACTTTTCGCAACACGGAACTTCTTACGGCCTCCGAGTAGACGGTCGGTCTCGATCTGGGGCGTCGCAGCCGCGAGTGTCTGCCAATGGTGTCGGAAAACCATGAGGGGTGTTGGGGGAAGTTGGTGGCTGGGTTAGCGGGGTGAGATTGCTGAATGGTTGATAGTAAAGGAAAGCCCGAGTACCTCAAGTATTACTGGCTGTTACTTTTGTGGTGGACATTTGACCATAGGCCAAAATAATCTGCCGAGTGAGCGTCTCCGGGACAACAGTGCTGCTGGTGGTCTGGTGGTGTCACAATCACAATAACGAGTGGTTGATAGGTATCGGTCGGTGCTACATGCATTTCTGGAGTGCTGACTGTATACTTCTGGTGTTTTGTTAACAAAGACTGGTGTAAACAGTACTCCCTCGTATGTGAGGTGCGAGCTACCTGTAGCTACTTTATTTAAATTTAAAATGGTATAATACGCTGCCAGTTGCTAGTATTTTCTGCTAGATTTAATTAATTTCGGTGATTTTACTGTCAATTCCGGTAATATTTAGGCCGTGTTCGATCTAAGCTAAAACCAGCTGTAATTGTTATTAAAGAGCTGGAATGTCTCAACCAGCTTTATTCCGCTAAGAAACACAAAAAATGACATCCAGCAGGATAGCTCCAAACGACTGGTTTCAAAATTCAGCTCTGGGTTGAATTTTGATTCGTCCTCCTTTGCGCCTTCAAATCCAGCCTTTTTCTGATGGAACACGATCACTTATTTTTATCTTTATTTTACTTAACAAGTGTTCGGTTAAGTACGAAGAACGTAACCGGGCTTTTCCGAACCGGAGCGAACGGCGAATCCAGACCATTCACCGATTCGCCGCCCAGAGCTCAGAGCACCGGACGACCAAGTAGCGCAGAGCTACCGAGAAGAAGCAACCAGGTTGCCAGGAAAATTTTCATGCGCGTTATCGCCTCTGCTCCCACTGCTCCGTCGCGGAACCCGCCGCGGGCGTCGTACTCGTCCCTCGGAGGGAGAACAGTGCGCTTGGAGGCTCCGGATGAGCTGACGGGCCGCTGGGATGGACCCGTGTACGCAACGATTGGTCGTGATCCGGTTCTGCGGGAGTCTGCATCCAGCCCATTCTTCGACGATGCTGACGGATTGAAGCGGCCTGCCTGGCAGGCCACCCTCACGTTTCTGCTGCCTGGTCAGCGCCGATCTGACGTCGACCCCGCGCTCCAGGAGCACGTTGACGTGGAATATTGGATCCCACACTGGCGACTGACGCACCCGTCCCATGATTTGTCGGAGGAGCTCCTGGAGCGCCCCCTTCTTTCAGTCTTTCGGTTCCTACGGTTTTCTCAGTTCTTCGTGGCCTCAACTGATTGTGACACCAAGTTCGTTCGTCACACCTCCGAGGTGTACTTATGTGGTCAAGTCCTCTCCTACGTTCGAGCTTCGACCATCATTTTGGTGGATGACATCAACCTTGTGCTGGATCCGGGATGCAGTTACTTGTGTATGGTGGGCGTGCGCGGCCCTGCGGACGCGCCCCGTCAAGTGGTAGCCGTGCCATTGAATGACATGCGCAGCCAAACCATCTCACGTGAAGGATTCCTGCTGGGCTTTGGACATGGTGTACGCGTCACATCACCACTGCCTGACTTTACGACTGCCTGGCAGTTGTTCACTACGTCACCGCCGGTCGGACCGGCGGGTGTACGATCTGCACTAACGAGTTTATTCAAGGCACCTGCTGCGACGGGTGGTGTCTTGGTCGACATTGGTGGCCAGGCCATCTCGTACGTTACCCCTAGTGGGGCTAAGACTTCAGTGGTTCCCGCTACGTTTGCCTGGCGATGCGTGGCTACCCCGACGTTCGACGATAATGCCTCCGTGGATTTGGATCGATTACATGAGTCGTCAAACGACAATGGTCTTCCCTTGCTTACGCTCGAGGATACGATCCTCACTCCCTGCGACCTGTTCTCTACCGTACGCGCGGTGGACCCACCAGCGGCACCTGGTGCCAGCGCAGCCACGAGTGCTCCACAACGCGGGCCGGACCAGTCTACGACCCACACGTTCTTGCAGCGCCTATTACAGGAACAACGCGACGCCAATGCTGCCTTTCGTTCCCAGATGGAGACCATGACAGCCACGCTGGCATCGTTACAGCAGCAAGTGGCCCAGCCCGCAACTTTGCCTCCGCCGCCCCAGGGGCGCGCGGACCCTATGGCTAATTCGGTCCCAAGAGACACCACTCAACTTCGCATCGTTGAGCAGCAAGTAGGTCGTCATCAGTGGCCGCGTCACGATCTCGACGAGGAGCCACGGTCACCGGAAGGTTACCTGCAGCCCCATGGGCAGGCGGAACCGGATCAACGTGGGCGTGCACGAGGTCGTTCCCGTTCACCGGCCCCACGCCGCCTCCGACGCTCTTGTTCCCCGCATCAGGCGCGTCGCTCTCGATCCCCGCATCAGGCGCGTCGCTCTCGGTCACCGCGCCAGACGCGTCGATCTCGATCTGGTAGCCCACAGTCCCGACTGGTGCACTCTCGTTCTCTGTTTCCGTATTACCCCTCGTAGCTACCTTCCTGCTAAGGTCTCGGTTCCATGAAACGCCCCTTTCCTCTCCGCTCTCCACCGGTTGTGCTCCGCGGCGTTGTTCCGCGTTTCCCTGACCGATCGCGGTTCGCGGGATGCGATGGCCCAGGGCCACCTGCCGGTTGGCAACAGTTTGTTTCGACCATCGACCAGCGAGGTTGCGGTACATCGCGCAGCTCGGATGGGTCCCGCCCCCCCCGCTTCGGTCAGCAGGTACGGATGAGTTATACAGGCGTTTCATTAACATGCCGTGGCACGATCGAGTCTGCGCCATCCATCGTCAAGAGTGTTTTCGAGGGCAGTACCGGGTCACCCAAAGTGACCGCCAAGATGTTGTTCTCGGTGGACTTCTTTAGCCGTCCATTCGACCACTTCTTGTCCTCGGAGGACCCCGGGGGCTACCGTCAAGACAGAACAGTGGTTCACGAGGATTCTCAGTGGGGCGGCTCTGAGCCGGCTCCAGCCGTAACGA
The DNA here is from genome assembly GCF_000142945.1 of Phytophthora infestans T30-4. Taxonomy (NCBI): domain Eukaryota; phylum Oomycota; class Peronosporomycetes; order Peronosporales; family Peronosporaceae; genus Phytophthora; species Phytophthora infestans. The sequence continues at coordinate 937,224 of NW_003303733.1, read as the reverse complement.
TCCGCCGGGCGGACCAATTGCACCAGGTGCTTCACGTTCTTCAGGAGGCAGCGGCGGAATGGTATCCTTCCGAGGTGGCTGCCGTTTTCCGTACGGTGCATGGCGACGCCGTTCAGAACGTGTCCCTTGCGGCTCCCAGAGAGCTGCTCAACGCCATGTGCAACCTGTATCAAGCTGAAGAAGGTCGTCGTACAGGTTGGAGAAAACCCGAGACAGACCATCGTGACCTGGAAGTTCACGCCCGCCACGAGTTGCGGCAGGACTCGCCGTCGTATCAACGCTTTGTGGCCCGTGTGCTCAACGCTGCGGTGGTCCATTCTGTGTTTCCAGCGTCGCCGGCCAGTGCTCCACGAAGGCGCCAGCCGCGCGGCACTCCTCGACACGACCGCAGCCGTCGTCCGGCTCGGTCTTCGGGTCCGACCAGCCGTCGGCCTGACAACACCTCGTCAATCATTCCGCCCGGCATCCGTACTCAGATTCCGGTTGTTAACGGCAAGCAGGTGTGCGTTCGGTTCCAGTCCGTAAAAGGGTGCACATTCCCCACTTGCAGCCATCTGCATGAACTTCATGAGCTCCCGCCAGACGTAGTGGAGTGGGTGACCGGAATGCACGCCGGCCTCAAGGCCGCACACCCGCAGCGGGTGTGAATGGTTTGGGGTGGATTGCAATCTCAATTGTCGTCTCGTTTATTAAACATGACCACTGCTGATTCATTTCCTCCCGTGAGTCCTTCTGCGTCTGACGCTATTACCACTTTGCTCCGGGTGTCAGACACTCGGTCCGCCACACACACTAATTTGGTCGCGTCTGACGCGTGCCTCCCTGGCCCTGGTGCACCTGGTGCCCAGGCCGGGTCACCTATCGCCAGGCTTAGAGTTCAGTGTGCCCTACCACTGGATCCAACGGTGTCTGACACTAGTCCGCGTGTTGCCGGTGCACCTGGTGCTCGAATGGCGTCATCGGACGCTGCTACTCATGCACACGCAGTGGTAGCCACCAGCCCATCGGTGTCTGACACTGGCTCGTGCGATTTCGGGGCACCTGGTGCCCGTACGGTGTCATCGGACGCTGTCACCCCTGCCCATGCAGTCGAAACCACCAGCCCATCGGTGTCTGACACCGGCTCGTGCGATTTCGGAGCACCTGGTGCCCGTACGGTGTCATCGGACGCTATCACCCCTGCCCATGCAGTCGAAACCACCAGCCCATCGGTGTCTGACACCGGCTCGTGCGATTTCCGGACACCTGGTGTCCAACCGGCGTCATCGGACGGCGTAATCCCTGGCTGCGGCTTGGCAGTCATCAACTTATCGGAGTCGGACTCCAGGCCGGAGGGGCCGCCACCGCCTCCTGCGCGACCCACGATTTTCGCGTCTTTCGACGGGGGGTGCCGAGCCGTCAGTGGCCGTAGCTCCTACGCCTGGTGTGTGTGGTCGGATTCCCACACTCTCCTTCGTTGGGAAGCTCGTACGTTCGTCACGGCACGTACAAACAACGTGATGGAGGCCCAGGGTTTCTTCGCATGCCTCTTGTGAATCCGTTTTGCCTTTCCGAACTGCCATACCTACGTTTTCGGAGATTCTAGTGTCGTCATCAATCAGGCACTGATGCTCAATAGGTGCCGGGCACCCTCGCTCCGACCCTGGATCGGGGCCATCCGCGCCCTGGGCGCCGGACATACTGCGTTCTATCTCCAACACGTGCGCCGTGCGTACAACATCGCGTCTGACGCTTTGTGCAACTGGATTATGGATACGACTTCCGCGGCGGACGTCATCTTAACCGGATCCGAGTGGCCTTGCCAGCCGTCATACGCGCCGGCTCAGAGCCCCGCTACGCTGACCCAGTTCTACCCATCAGTTGCCTCGGTCGAGGCCAGTCCGAGGAAGTACGTATTGGCGGCCCTGGTCCCTCATACTCCAGGAGTTCATGTCCGTCTCACACCTGATTCGGCTTCGGCTCGCACCGACCTCGGCGGATCGACCTATACACCCGCCAGTTCGACTTCCAGAATCATCCCAGAGGGTGGAAACATCGGCCCGCTCGATGTGGTCCCGATTCGACACAGCTCCGACCCGGTCGTGCGTTGTCCTAGGGCTTCGACGCTGCGTTCCGGCGAGCGTGTTTGCCCAGCTCCAGGCCGAGGCCTCCCGTCGGCACATACCATTCCCGTTGGGGACCGCGTTCTTAGCAGCTGGGCCGGGCCCGTTGTCTATTCCAGAGGTCGACCTCCGCATTTTGGATGCGCTCGTGGCCGACCCCCAGCTGGGGATAGCCGGTACGCTCGAACTCTTTCGCGGTCAGACTTCGGACGACTACCGCCCGAACAAAGCGCTACGCCCGTGGTTGTATCAGGAGTATCTTGGGTCGTACCCGGAACTTACGTTACTCTGTCAAATCGCCCAGGAGGGTTTGACTCCACCGTGGAAGGACCCGACATCGCGGGCGGGCACACGACCAGTTCCTGCGAACTACCCAGGCGCCGATACGGGTGCCGAAATTGTCCAGGACAACTTGCTCTCAGACTATTACAGAGGACGTTGCCTGGTCGCTCGGATGTCTACGTTGGTACAGGACCCGACATTCCAGTCCAGCGCGTTCGCCCTGGTCCCCAAGAAGGACAAACCTCTTCACGTGGATGGTCGTATCATTCACGACTTGTCGGCTCCGAACGGCCAGTCGGTCAACGCTCAGACTGCCTCTGAGGCGTCGCCGGATGCAACGTGGGATCCGTTTGTTTCTATAGCTCGCAGAGTCTGCGACCTCCGTCGGCGGTACCCAGGGTGCAACATCTACGCCATGGTCGCGGATATCGCCGATGCATTTCACCACGTGCCGGTCCACGCGCGTCATGCATCGGCTTTTGGGGGCTCCTTGCCGCGTAGTCCTCATGGCATAGTTTCCGGTATGGCTGTTTTCGGTTGGACGTCCTCCCCTGGATTCTTCGCGGTGTTCGGGAAAGCAGTCCGCCATTATCAGCGCACAGGATTATCGATACTGCTTGGCCACACTGAACCATTCTGGATCTTCCAGTGGGTGGACGACATCGTCCTTATCGAAGTCGACTTTGGCGATCGACTTCAACAAGCAGAGAAACGTCTCAGAGACGGAGTTAAACTCGTGTTTGGATCAGATGGATGGCATGAGGGCAAGTTCACGACCTGGTCGCGCGTTTTCCATGCGGTGGGGATCGACTGGAACATTCCAGACGAGTGCATCACAGTACCTCAACGCAAGATCGACAAGGTACATGCGATGTTAGCTGAAGCGATTGGGAAGTCCTACATATCCATAAAACGATTGGACAGCCTCATAGGTGTTCTACGCCATGTCATCAGCTTCATGCCCATCACTAAGCCGTTCATACAGCGTTTGACAGCGGTTCAGAACCGGTGTCGGAAAGAGGGCAAGCGAGGAGTTCCAATGTCAGCATTCCTTCACAAGGACCTACTGTGGTGGAACGACTTGGTGTTCGAGAACGAGTTTGCAGGCTTGCCAATGAAACTGTTTGAGAAGGACTCGGGCTATGATGAGGTATGGCTGGTGGAAGCAGATACAAACGAGGTGACAATTACAAACATGCACCTCAGAGAAAGGTATCATGTCGAATTCGAGGACCCCGTCCTGGACGGTGGGGGAATAGCTGCGGCGTTAGCTACGGTAACATACGTGTGGGGACAGAAGCTGAAGGTCGAAGGCACCTGGTGCCGCGTCATGATTCACAGCAGTCGCTGGATCACCAGGATGATCGAAAGTATGAATTGCAAGTCGCCTGTCGGACAGCACGACCTACGTCGATCCAGGCTCGTTACAAGATTCATTTCACGACACACACTCTGAGTCGAAGGATGGAGCAGACTCCGAGGTGCGATGTTCATACAGAAACTAATACACGTGGTATGAAAAAGGTACAACCAGACTCCAGGAAGTCGAGGCTAAACGGGATCAGCTCAAGCGTGCGTCCATCACAGAAGGCACGCTTGGACGGTACAGTAGGAACTTCGAGTTCTGGGAATCCTTCTGCAACGAGTTTGGTTTTCCCGTGTGGATTGACGAACTGCCCAGGGCACGACAAGCGAGGGTGGTTGGATTATTCGCAGCGTTGTGCGCTTCAGAAGGGCACAACCGAGCGAGGAAAGGAAACAAGTACCAGACATTCGAAGGAAAGATGGCAGCTGTGGCATTCGCACACAAAGTCGTTCGGAACAGCCGACTCAATTACCATGATCCGGAATTTGAGGCTATCGCTAAGGGTTACAAACGTACCCACAGTCAAGTGGATCGGAAACAGCCAGTTACTACACCAATGTTGCTCAAGATGTGGGAACTCATAGACCACCATGACCCAGAAGGTCAAATGCTGTGGGGATCCATCGTTCTGGGATTCTTCTTCCTCGACAGGAGCTCAGATCTCTGGGGACCAATAGTTGTGGACAGCTCCACTGGATCAGACAGGGTCCACTGTGTGAAGGCAGCCAACGTGGTTATACGAGATCGGAGTGGAAACAAGGTTGGATACGAAGCCCCAAGGGCGGCCTCAGTAGAGGTGGTATATGACTCTCACAAGGGAGACAAAAGGGCGCAAGGCGTCACGGTCCGCCACTACAGAACCGAGCACCAGGTGCTGTGTCCAGTTATTGCGGCCCAACAGTGTTTAAGAATTCGAGCCGAGTGGCTCGTATCTGGTCGGACCCTGGGTCCATATTTGACGTCGGTGTCAACAACACGCACAATCAAGAAGTCTCGTGTGAGTGAGGCGATCAAGGCAGCAGCTCCAAGCATGGGACGCTCAAGGAAGGACTATTCGGCCCACTCTCTCCGCATCGGAGGAGCGTGTGCACTGCTCGCAGCGGGGAAAAGCGAACTAGTCATCCGACTAATGGGACGGTGGTCCAGTTGGTGCTTCACAGTGTACACCAGACTAAGACCAGGAATGATCCGGGATGCGGCAAGTTGTATGACTCAAGGCCTCGACTTGGGAATGCCACGTCCGGCATCCTCTCTCATTGCATCTCCGCCCAATCGAGAGGGGACTCCAACGAGTCTACTCTTCAAGCTAATCAAGTCAACTTGCCCCTAGCAGTGATGTCCGAAGGAGGGAAAGTGTTCGGTTAAGTACGAAGAACGTAACCCGGGCTTTTCCGAACCGGAGCGAACGGCGAATCCAGACCATTCACCGATTCGCCGCCCAGAGCTCAGAGCACCGGACGACCAAGTAGCGCAGAGCTACCGAGAAGAAGCAACCAGGTTGCCAGGAAAAAAAAATTCTTCTCCTCCTAGTTTGATTAGCTAAGTAGGAGGTCCTTCTAGGACGGGTTTTTCACCTTCGATAAGGTTTTGTCCCGTGGGAGGACCTTAGGTTAGGAACTCCAACGAGTCTAACTCTTCAAGCTAATCAAGTCAACTTGCCCCTAGCAGTGATGTCCGAAGGAGGAAAAACGACTGTTCTACAGCTCTAGCTTATTTTCAAACAAGCTGGATTTGCCCCTGCAAACCGAACACGGCCTTAGAATACAGACTTGGTGCGGTTAATTCGGCCGTCTTTGGTGTGTGTTCCTTAATTTTAATTTTAGCGCATACAAACGTCCTTATAAAACGAATCAAAGCCAAGACCAAATAGTTTTGGGCTGTTCGAAATTGCACTACCAGGACAATAAGAACATAACCGATGCTCTAATATGCCAATTTGCTTTTGCTAGAACCAGGTAACGTAGGAGGTAGCTTTCAATTAATCCAATAAATGAAAACACAGCAGTGCGCTGCCCCGGTTCAGCGTTGTAAAATGATCGTGAAGCTGGTGAACTCTGATTTTAAGAAGCGTTATGAGCTATATGAGTTACGACGTCAAAGAATGCGTTTGAGTTGCAGGTACGACGACACGTTTGACGTTTGAACTGCCAGCTACGACAACATCTAAGGAGCAAAAGTGTCACGCTTTAATCTTGAGGAGTCAATGAGAGTGGATCTATTGCTATTGCTATTTGGAAAGCACGGACCAGAAAGCATCTTGCGAGAGCTGCACATTGGCCACAGTTCTCATGCGACGCTTGCCCTGCTTCTGCTTCGCCAGCAGCTTCTTCTTCCGAGTACTATCTCCTCCCCCCACAGTCTTCCCCGACTTGATAAGCACGTCCTTGCGGTACGGCGCAATCCGCTCCTTTGCGAAGATCTTGCCGCCCAAAGCCGCCTGGATTGAGATCTCGTATTGTTGTCTGTCGATCACACGCTTGAGTTTTTGACACAGGGCACGTCCATCCGGTGTGGCTCGACTGCGGTGACACACGAAGGAGAGCGCATCGAGCACTTTCCCATTAATCAGCAAGTCCACTTTGACAATATCCGCCTTCTGTGGCTCGATCTCACGGTAGTTCAGCGTTGCTTCGAGAGACAATACACACAGACAATGTTAGAACACAGCAACAAACAGCATATCGATATGATTTTAACTACTCACCATAACCGGACGATATTGTCTTGAGTTCGTTGTAGAAGTTGGTAACCACCTCTTGCCATGGCACGTCAATGGTGACAATAATTCGTTCATCCTCCAGGTAAACGAGGTTCGTCTGAACGCCACGCTTCTCTTTGGCAAGTGCCAGCACGGGGCCCAAGTACGACGCAGGGGTGATAATCGAGGCCTCCACCATGGGCTCCAGGATCTCGTAGTACTTGGTCGATTCAGGGAACGCACCGGGAGTCTCCACAGTCAAGTGCTCGCCGTTCGGGTCGATCACAGTGTACGGTACCATCGGCGCTGTGACCATCACCTGTATGCCCTGCTCGTCCGAGAGACGTTGATGGAACACCTCCATGTGCAGTAATCCTAAGAAACCACAGCGGAATCCCATGCCCAAAGCGCCACTAGTTTCCTGCTGAGCCGTCACACTCGCGTCGTTCAACGTGAGTTTCTCGATAGCCACGCGCAACTCGTCGAAGCTCGAGTCATCGGTAGGGTACATGCTCGCAAAGACCATACTACGCGCCTCCTGGAAGCCCGGAAGCGCCTTGAGGTCAGCAGATGCAGCTCCTTCGCGGAAGAACGTGTCTCCTACTTTGGCTTCGGTGGTCGATTTCATGCCAGCAATAATGTAGCCAACTTGACCGGCATACAGCCCTTTTGTTTTGTATCGTCCCGGGAGTAAGAGGCCCGTCTCTTGAACGTCATGTTTCGTTTTCTGGTGAGCGCTGTAGATCTTGTCCCCCGGAGAAATTGCGCCGTCTACGACCTTCACCAAGCAGACGGTTCCTCGATAGTCATCGTAGTACGAATCGACCAGCAAACACCTCAAAGGCGCAGCAGGGTCGCACTCTACCGGAGGCGGTAGTCGCTCTACTACTGCTGGTAGAACATCGTTAATGCCATCGCCGCTTTTTGCCGACGTTAAGAGAACTTCATCCGGGTCCACGTCCAATAGCGACGATAAACTCAGAATACTATCGTCCACTTCAGCGTGAGGCATGTCGATCTTGGTTAACACTGGCACAACGTGGAGATTCCTCTCTTTTGCGGCGTAATAGGTCGCCAGCGTCTGTGCCTGAATGCCCTGCGAGCAATCCACCAATAGCAGCACTCCTTCACAAGCCGAAAGCGACCTGTTCACTTCGTAGCTAAAGTCCACGTGCCCTGGAGTGTCCACTAAGTTGAGCATGAATGATTCCCCAGTCTTGGAGTCTCTGTGGAGCATTGACGCTGTCTGTGCCTTGACGGTAATTCCTCGTTCCCTCTCCACCTTCAAATTGTCGAGGAACTGGGCGCTTTCACGCTCCTGTCGCGAGATATTGCCGCTTGACTCCAGCAACCTGTCCGCCAGTGTCTACACGTTGATTCCGTCATTTTTTGTCAATTAATCCAATGAAAATAGACGCCATTCTGACGTTTTAGCGTCTGGAACGCACCGATTTGCCATGATCGATGTGCGCTACGATGCTAAAGTTGCGGATGCGTTCGGGTCTGAACTCCTCCAGCCGCTCCGACATATAAGGTCCCACTGTTTTAGGCGTGAGTGCCTCGCCCTCCATGAATTCCGTCGAGGTTGTAGCGAGCCCGCGCACGCGCAGTGGAGCCACTGCAAGGACGCGCAGCCCCCGACGTCGCACCGCCAGCATGCTGGAACCGGTTGTGTGGCTGCAAAATGCAACCGAAGATGTTCAAGCACCATAAGGGGATTTCAAAGAAGGTACCAATAACAGCGCTTCATTTTGTAATATTTCTTGAGCTGCAAAAACTTACACGTCAATTTTTAAATTCTTTCAAATTTACTCTGTTTATTTGTTTGCTTGGGTTTTCCTCCTTGTATAATATTCTAAACGAAAGGTATTTATCAACGATTGGATGACAGAATCCTCTTATTCTAATTGGTTGAGGATATTGACTTCCAGCCAATGAATGCATTGAATGCATGTCTACCAAATGTAGCCATTGGTGTACAGTATCTCACACCAATGTGGAAGCGTAACCAATTGACTATGTGTAGCCACTTGCGTGTAGCCCCGTTACACATTCTCTACTCGATACGAATCTTGTTGTTTGGAACGCGAGTATTTTAATAGCGCTGTTGATTGCTTTAAGCGCTGCTACGGACAGACGCCGGAGGTGCGCAATGGAAGGAAGCGGTTCGTGCTCAGATTTGTTTAGCTCAAGACCATCGGGTGACTACGAATCAGAGGTCGCAAATGGTTAACCGTACCCGTTCGGGTAATGTCTAACCGTAACCACGGACGGGTATGGCTAATCGAAATTTTGCCTCTTTGAAAAACGGACGGGTACGGGCAACCGATTTCTAGGATGGGTTGGTTATGGTTGACCGAGCTCACCAGAGGATGGATATTCGAAGTTGTTTTGCATCTTTTTCTTTTTAAAGAATTTTGGCGACGGCTCGCGCCTTCAACCGAGAGAAGGTTGCGTGCAGCTTATTTTGAGCGGAAATATTGAATAAGAAAATTGTATTTCACCTTTTCATTCTATACATAAATTACACGTAATTTTCCGCTAGCCGATCGCTAATTTCGGCCAGCCATGGTTGGCCGAACGGTCCGTACGGTTGGCCATGGTCATCCGAAACTCGATGACCAGGGCTTTCGGGCGGGTACGGCTAGCCGGAAAATTACGTTTGCGACCTCTGCTACGAACTAAACGCTAATGATAAATTTAACGCAGATCTCAACACGCAGTATAAGACTCTAAGGGCCGTTCTTAGCCAAAAAATAACGGTGGATTATGCTTCCATGGCCCAATCATTTCACTTGGATCCATATTACAGTGGACGCCGTATGGTCCGTTTGATCCACGTCCACTGTGTAGAATTAGGGTTGGTGGCCGTGGACGGAAGGTAGACATACCTGACGGGATAGAACGACACCTTTAGCTGGAGTTGATACAGCTCATTCCATCAAGTCTCCTGAAGCAATCAGTCCACATCAGCAACCAACGGTCCCCTGTCAATCTATCGCCATGTCCTCCTCCTCCGTTATGTCTCCTGGTTTGCCTTCACCTACGGCACCTCCAGCTACCGCTACATCTGACGGCGGCATTCCCGCGACTGCATCGACTATTAGTGATGTCATGTACAACGGCACCATAAATCTAGAGGAAGCCGAATCGTGTCTGATGGCATTTGGAGCTAAACAACTTCGGACAGAGTGTTACCTTCGGCAGCTACGTATCGTTAAAAAGGGCCAAAGAGCCCCAACAGGTACGAAACACTGTCGGCAGTCATTCGAAAGGTTCGCTCGAACATGTTTTTATTCAACAGCATCTCAATTTCGAGATCAACATCGATGCGATGACGCGAGTAGCGCGAGTTCCGTGTTCGTGCTTGCAATAGAACGAACAGCAACAGTATCGTTTGGACGTTGGCTCGATCGCGAAGACGACGAGTGATCGCTATGATCTCGCTGGGTGTGCGCATTTCGTTGCGATAGTGGAAGAGAACAAATGCAAAGCGATCAAAGTGATACATCGCAATTATAAGCTAATATTAGATGTCAACCACCCCTCCTTCAACCTTAGCCACTAAGGCCATCCACTAGTTTTAAGTTTGTTCTTCGCCGAATCAAGCACAAAAGTACCATCCACCTTAACTTTCATCCACTGGCAAGAAATCGGCTAAGAACGGCCCTAAGGGCCCGTTAAAATTTGTTGCGATGTACTGGCTCTCTATGGAGACGGTTTGTTTTTGTCCCAAAAGGGTTATTGCTAAATGTGTGGTCCTTGTGTGAGAAAGATGAGAGAAGAAGAGACAGGTAATGTTGCAACACAGAAAGTTATTCATTCTGGAATATACGCTCTGCTGAGCAGCCTTCCTCACTAAACTAACGCTCGTAGGCTTCGTTCTATCTGTCACCTAACAGTGACTATAGCTACTCGCTCTGCGCTAAATACTTGCACGCGGCAAGTAAATTTAGAGCTTACAAATTTCAATATGCGGAATTGTCTTCACTCAAATGTTGTTGCGGACATCTCGGAGCAGTTTCACGTCTTTAAAGATTCCGTAATTCGGAGAAGAAGGCTTGATTTCCAGCGACCTTTCCCAGCAAACCAGCGCACCATCACTTGGACGACCACCCTAGACGCAGAGATCTCATCATGGATTCACCAACCCCATCAGGCTTAGCGTTTGAACAATGGAGTCGATTCTTTGTCCCCTCCACGGATTCAGACTGCTATAACCTAAAGCCGGTCTTCGAGGCCTTGCAAGAGTCTGCGAAGTTTAAGTTTCTCGAAACGTTCAAGTTACCGTACGAAGATGACCCGAAAGATCGTAACGAAGCCTCGATTTCTTCCTCTAGCCTTCCCAGATCATCGAACAAATTCAGTGGGGGTGATGGAAGATCGTATTGGCACTGACGCTGATAGGGAACTCTGGCTACGTTTTGGACAATGTTTCAATCTTACCCCCCTAGTGGAGTCTGACGTGTGTC
>NW_003303733.1:908156-923051 GCF_000142945.1 Phytophthora infestans T30-4 | reverse complement strand
TTCTCGGCCAGCCATGGTTGGCCGAACGGTCCGTACGGTTGGCCGAAACTCGATGACCAGTGCTTTCGGACGGGTACGGCTAACCGGAAAATTACTTTTACGACCTCTGCTACGAACTAAACGCTAATGATAAATTTAACGCAGATCTCAACACGCAGTATAAGACTTTAAGCCAAGCGCCAAAAGGGAGAAAAGGAGCCACGGCGCGTGAAATGATCAGAGAAGCGTTGACGACGGGAATAGTAAGGGCCCTGGTGACGAAAGTGTGGCAGAGATTGTGTCTCTGCCGTCAACAGACAAAGAAGGTGGTGATGCGAGAGTCGAATACGCTGAACAGAACGCCCAAGACACAACCATTGATCGTACTCCACGCGTTAGACGCACGAAATCGTGGCCTGAGTGGGCAGCTATGGAACGGTCTCGCGTGAGTGCGGCTAATAAAATCCTACCGATGCAGATGCATTGTATTTTCGCCATAAGCGTAAAGGTGAGTTTAGGAAGTACTGCTGCGATAATCTACTGTCATTTAAAGCCCGAGACACTCGGACCGTGAAAGCAAACAGCGCGTAAGTCTTACAATGAAAATAAACTAATGTATGTGCTGAACGTTTTTTTAGCATGAGTGGTTTACAAATCCCTGCAAGGATGGATTACAGCTACATGTTATTTCGATGCACCCTGGGTTGCTCGCCGAAGTCTCACGGTAAAAGCCAGCACAGTCCTCCAAATCGCTACACTGTAGGCAAGGCTCGGTTCACGACTACAGGGAAGAGTATCGCAGAGGAGGGACAAGCAGAAGGCTGGCAAATTGTTCTTTGAAATGGATTAATATTTGGCTTTTGCAGAAGCTGGAGAATGCCGTGTAGCTAGCAATGGACCTGGACGCACAATCACCACGCAAATGCATCCATCTACGCCAACTACTTCGGGACGGGATCAATACTAGTACATAGCCTGGTGTGCGATCAAGTTGGAGTTCCTGACGCTAACACCAGCTCCGATCACAGTCAAGGATTTCGTCAGGTGCGCTGGAGCAACACGTGGCGCCCCAGCAAACACGCAACAAAGCCCGAAAGGTTCTGAAGAGCACGTATGCGGGTAAAATACTGTCGAGCATGCTAGTCATACTGAGAGGTGTTGGTGATCACAGGGCGCTTGTACTTCGAGATCAAAATGACGTCATGAGAAAAGCCGTGGTACAGTATAGACAGCCATACAGAAGTTACATTTTGTGCACTGGGGTGAAACACCTTGCATAAATTGGATTCTTGAAAAGAGCGACTTAGGGTTTTATCTTGGTAAGTTTTCGTTATTTTGGCCCCTAATCTTCAGTGGTGCACCTTTATCTATGAAATAGCACCTTTAATCCTTTAGCTACTGAGCCTTTGCTACGGGTCCAACAAGATCTCTAGCAGAAATCAATACAAATCGTCATATGTTTCGCTCATAATCTGCAAACATTTGTTGGGAAATTATGAGGTCGAGGTCCATGTGGACCCCTACCATATTACATCAGCTTTTGCAAATCATTTTACTCTATTATACCCAATTGTGGCTTAGAAATGGTGTGATAAAGGTCTGGCCGAGCTCCAGAGACAGATTTGAGAAATTTAGTAAAGGTGGGTACATATCTTGACATCTACCGACAACCCCATCTTAAGATATTGTAGTTTTTAAGACAATGGGAAATAGCGTAGCGATATGAGGTTGCTCATGATGAATAAAAAGGAGGCGAAATGTGTGCTCGTGGGCCCAACGCAATCAGAATGGAAAGTGCACTATCTGGACACGAGACAAGACTTGAGGATATTTAGTGTCCTCAAATCTACGTGACCATGCAGCTGTCTGTTTCACAAGACTCGTCACCTCCGTGCCAGCATATAAGATGGCTGCTCGCAAAACGCACGAATCTTAAGCGGATTCCAGCTGGTGTAGTTGCAAGGCTGGAGTATGGCCAAATATGAGGAAATATACGACGTTTTGGGAAGTGGCTTAAAGTCGCTTCGACTAGTTATTAATCTGGTGAAAGCCTGACAATTCTGTGTTATGGAGCCTCAACCTGCTGCTGCACCCTTAACTACCAGTTTGGACCTATAAGTAAAAACGCTATGGAATACTTGCGTCTACTGAGAGAGGAACAAGCCGATATGATAGTCTTATCGGATGCTGATAATTTGCAAGGGCTCAATCTCTATTTCAATCACTTATTGAAAACTTAGCGAGCTATTTACCGTCAACTGCTAAGAAAAAATGAACAGGCAGAGGACTGTTGTTGATAGCATATATGAGAACACTAGTCATGAGAGCTCATCGTCTGGTGACGGTGCTTCGGCAATTGAGAATGACAGCGATCCGGATAGCTTCTTTGACCAGCTTCCACAGCTCTCTGCTTTCGCAGACTACTTCACATTCATCTGACTGAACTCCCCATATCATCGCTGGCAAGCCTTTCACACACCGCTTGGATTCGCAGTGACGAATAACCCCGTCGAGCAATTCAACCGCGCGATCAAGCGCGACTACACGCTTCGAGCCCGACGTAAGATGGGCACGCTCATTAAACAGCTAATACTGGGCGTGCGAACGGAAGGCGTTCGGAGCCGCCCGCTCACATCCAAAACTCAACCACGTCATGAAATTTTACAGCGCGTTCGCGAGATGACCAAAGCAAAATCGATTCGAGGAGTCCAGCTAGTAAAACAGTCCATCCAGCTCTTGACAGGTGTTGAACCACAGTCAACCGATTAAGTAATTGTGCACGTGGTCTCCGACCAGCTCGAGCGCGTGTTCGACCCACATAATCGGCGTACTAAGGAGGACCTTCCTGTAACTGCGAGTCCTGCCTCGTAGTAGGCAAGAATAAAACTTTAGGAATGCCAGGGACTGGGTGGCGAGCTGACGTTGAAGTCCATACGTGCGGCTGTCGTATATTTGGTAAGACCGGCTACTGCATTCACCTGATCTATGGGCTCTCAATCCGAGACCAGCTTGACCTCCTTGGGCGTGCACGACTGGTGTATTGCGGCCGCAGCAAAGCTCGCCGGAAAGTGAGCGAGTAGCAAGGTGCAGGACGCCCTGCTAGCAAAAATCGTGCGCTTTCGCTAGAATAGAAATAAGTTTTGGTACAGAAACATAAAACGACGATCAGTGACTTCGTACCTCTCTGGCCGCGCTGTCCCCACACACCCTCCAGCCACCACCGTTTCTGCTTGTGCAGGACACACGCCGCCTGCCATCCCGCAACAAGTCCCTCCACCACCAAAAGCGGTTTGCCCCGCGCGATATTCATCTCTGGTAGCGTGTGCACGCATTCAGCTGTGCCCGACCGTACCGAGTTGTCTGAGTACGAAGGATGCTTTTTAAAGCGCTTAATGAACAAACATTATTCTGGGCACCCTTTCGGGTTTGTTTCTCATCAAAAATGCTCGCTTGATCAAAACAATTGATGTGTGTTCCGAGTTGGCACAATAAGGAAACCGATCCGCCACTCCGTGAAGCTTGCTGATGCCTGTGGCGTTCAGGATAGCTGCGAGAAAGCCCTGCCGATTCTCGAGGGCTCTAGACGCAGCAGCTCGCGCACCTACACATGCTGATCCTTTGTTCTTGGTTTTGTTTTTGCTTTTGGAAGAAGTACGGAGGAAAAGAGCATAAAACTGTAAAACTTTCGAAAACTTACCGGTAATTTATTCCTAAACCCAATGGTGAACCAAAAGACTTATGTTGCTCAACCGGCAGCTGAAATTGACTATGTTGCTAAACTGAAACTGTTAAACAGAAAAATGGTGATGGGCGAATTCCGACGCTCCGGACCTCAAGTTGAGACGTTCGATGGAGGAGCAGAAGCTCGAGCCCGACGCGTTAGCGATAAACGCAGAGCTTAATGAACTCTTGGACGACCTTGACTGTACTGAGGACGCGCTGCTGGACGATGAGGTGTTGGATTTACCGGATTTGGAGTTGTTGCTGCCTTCGAGCGACCTCGGCGACGAGGAGCTGAATTCGCTGCTACCTGACGCTATGAACGAGGAGAATAGCTTTACTGCAATTGAATTTGGTGAGGAGAAAGAAGCGCTGGCAGTTTCGGTGGACCATTCGTCAGTCTTGACGCTGGAGGAGCAGGAAACGGAGCTGGTTGCGCGAGAAGTTAAGTTTCTAGAAGCACAAAGAGATTTCCTACAATTTAAGGCGGATGCCACTGCGAGGGGTTTGCAATACAAGAACAGTGAGAGCGAGGGTGAAGAGGAGGAGGAGAAAAAGGCAACCAGAGAGCAAGCGATGCTGGTCGACGTCATGGACCTGCACAGACAGAGCATGAGAGACCTGCACCGACTGATGCGCCAAGCCTCGCCCTTGATGCACTACGTAAGCACCTGCTCCATTAGTTGACTTTTTGTAACCATGACAAGTTCATTAATTTACATTGTGGCTTTGGGTGTAGCGGATGACGCTGATGACGCCGATGGAGTCGTTTATTCGACTCGGCAAGGACCCGGCTGAGCGTCGCCGTAAGCTGTTGGGGATGCGGGACGAGAAGTTGGACACCGTTCGGCGGTTCGTCGCGGCGCAAACTCGTG
Source organism: Phytophthora infestans T30-4 (assembly GCF_000142945.1). NCBI lineage: Eukaryota > Oomycota > Peronosporomycetes > Peronosporales > Peronosporaceae > Phytophthora > Phytophthora infestans. The sequence continues at coordinate 918,477 of NW_003303733.1, read as the reverse complement.
CGATCGACCCGACGCGCGAGTTCTTCTACGTGGACACTTTCGAACGCTTCGGCAAGTTCTACACCGTCGACTTTAGCGTCTCGCTGGTCAACAGCATGACCGTGGACGAGGTAGCTGAGGTAATCCAGGACCAGTTTGTTGTGCCGCGCGACGGCGTCTCACGTTTGTTGGGCTGCGTCACCAACCGCACTTACTACGACGCCGTGGTAGATACTTTCCTACACGCGCGAACAGTGGAGCGCGTGGACTTACCGGAGCGGTCCTGTGTCGGCCGCAGCTTCCTGGTACAGGAGTCCAACGCTGTCTTTTACTTGAAACGGTTCCCCGCCAGCGAGCTGGACGGCTCCGACGGCAAACAACCAGGCGAGCAAGGCGATTTGACAGTCATGATGAGCGATTTCGTGGACGTGGACGAGTTGCATCCTTATCACGGGAGCAGAGTGAGGAAGGACATCTCAGTAGGTATCACGCTACGGCGCCACGTCGGGCCCGGCGGCGCGGAAAATGTCGTGATGCGGCGCTTCTCCTTTGTCAAGCACCATCTCGGGCGTCGAACTACAAGACCCGAAGTGGTGAACACCATCTCGACACGAGTACTACTCTGGGGGCAAGCCGTACGCCTCTGCATCGCAGAGCGCCGACGACAGAAGCGAGATGCTCCAAAACGCATCTGGAACACTCATACGTTCCCGCGACGAGCACCTAGCGTGACGCCGTCGTCGCCGCAATCCAGAACGGCCTGTGCCGGTGCTGATCAATAATTTATGCTCGTCGCTTAAGGGCCTTACGTCACGTATCATGCCACTATCCTCCTCCAAGTCTCTCGCTGCTCCTTGATCCTCTCTCTTTTACTTATTGTTCTTGTACGTGTACATGTACTACGTTGTATACGTTACATCTTCTTCTTGCTGGCCTCTTGCGTTCTGCCACGGTAGCACTGTCAAACGACAGCACGTCTGCACCCCGCTGCATTTGGAGGGTACAGTATTGAAGTGCAAGCAGACTCCTGCATGCATGAATATACTGTGCCTCCTTGTTCGACTCGAAAAGGACCTCGAGCTTTGAGGTCCTTTTCAAGGAGATACGGAGGCAGGAATGGACACTGGGAACTGCAGGACACGCGCCCGCTATCTCGAGATAGGAGTCAGCACTTCAACACGGCCGCGTAGCATTCCAGTCGCGATATTCATGGCCGGCGCAACTGAATCACAGCCGAATTCGGAGCACAGGAGTTCGGCTTCCATTCGAAAAGAGCACGCGGTCAGGTGATCCCCATCCTGGGACCTCGAAGCCGTAGATTCTCTGGCAAAGAAAAGAATCTCGACAAGATGGGAGCTCAAGTTGAGTCCGCGCCGAAAGAAGCCGGAGCAACTTGCCCAACGAGCAGTGAAATGGCGATTCGGACCACGTCGCGGTGGGTGGTGCAGATCAAATCTCCCGAGGCTGACTTTTTTTAAAGGATCCCTTCCGTATCCTGAAGCCACTCGGGAAGCAGACCATTATTAAAAGGAGAAGACATATATATATTGTCGCGTTTCCACAGGGCCTTACGTTGCCGTTCCAGAGTAATGGTACCTTGATTATGACTTACCGGTAAGCTATCCTGGGCATGCCTCCACCGCAGGTGTAGCCACTTTTGTCAAAGCAAGGTACACAGAAGGTCCCACTGCTTGACTGGAGGAGGACTGTTTTCTGTATGCGGAGGTCCAATTCAAATCGCGGGTATCCTCTCGCTAGTGAACGAATAGGCAGACTACCGCGAGAGCTCCGGTTTGCAGGCTGCAAAATGCTGCAGTGCAATGGCTACAGTACCTTCCCATCAAAATTGATGAAGCCCGCCTTCGCTCCGGCTTGGGGCAAGTGCCGGTAGGTATCCATCCCATCGAGATGCGAGATCACGAGGATTCCACTGCCGCGACATCCGCTGAACTGATAGAGCCGCAACATTCAACTAAGTGCGTCGAGGTAATACATGTAACACCTCCACGACCTCTTTCTCCGTTGGCTAACGCTACGTTGGTGCAGTCGCGACCTTCTTGTTAACCACGATGTTCGCTTCGGTGAAAGTCTGCATCCGTACGAAAGACCTAAGTCTGCTTTGCAACATCGGACTGAAGGTATCAAAGAGAAAGCTGGAGGTTGCCACCGTACACATGCACACGGCGCCTTTTGATAAGTCGGGCAAGATCCGGAAACTTCAAGATGAGCAGCGAGTTCATCTTGGTGCGTCTCACCGCTGCAAAAGCATCCGCTTTGTCAGAACGTGCTCGGAGGAGAATCTCCGCAGTTGCAGTGGTGACCCGCGCCGGTGTCGTCATCATCTTTCATTCCGAGTCTGTATGCTTTGCCAAGTCAAAGGTTTGAGAGGCTCTCTGTACATGCACCGACTCGAAATCTCTCAATGAGAGCACCAAGCTGGACACATCGGGCGAGCCCGAAATTCGGTGGGAATTCGTAGCCACTGGTGCAGAGACTGCCGTCGTCGGCCAAGAAATGCACAGCAACCCGTCTCGTCACACTTGGGGCAACCCGCAGACTTGCAACCTCCCGACCGGATCTCCCCTCGTGTCGCATGATACAATTCCGAAGACTGGCACGGATACTGTAGCCATCATTGGCTGTCGCCGGAGTACATGTATCCACATCTTGCAGGAGCTCCGCTACAGCAGCAAGTGATGCAGGCCTATCCGTGCGCCGGCGTACCCATCTATCGATCACTTCGGCAAGGGTTCTGTATTGATTAAAATAGAGCCTCGTTAACTTTACAGCAGAATTCATTACATCATGGACAACGGCCGTCACCTACCGAAGAACAACACACTTCAGCCAGCAAAAAGCTCTCGCCCGATCGTCGTGTGCGGGTGTGGTCGACGCACCGAACTATTACAGCGACCGAGACATTAGCTTGATCGCGCTGCCGGCGTCAGTGACGCCCGGCAGCTCCAGTCCACTGTGGTGACAGCGTGGGCTTCACAGCACAACCTCCCTGTCAGATATAATAGAAACGTTTTATCACTACCAACATCTTTTTTTTAGTATCACATTTTAGCATATAATTCAATAGCCCTGCCAAATGGATCCTCAACTATTTGCAATCGTAAAGTCAATGTGAGTCGTCGACGTTCGCCTTTGAGCACGCACGACGCAGAGACCTCTGTCGAGTGAGCCTTATGCCACACCGTTGGATCTTGCCTCATCTTGTCTTCCGCCAGCCGCACTTGTGCCATGCGCGTTTCACATGGCGAGTTTTGACAACCACGCGCCACGAAATACCTTCGCTTTGCAATGTTTGACGTCAATGCGGGTGAGCCACCTGTTCATCAGCACTAAGCGGATGTTCAAGTGTATTAATAGTTCCATGCGGCTGTATTTTTGCTGGATTAACAACATGAAATAATAAAACATAAATTATAACCCGTAACTCTGCAGCGCGTTTAAAAAGTGATTTTGGCCCGACCTGCTGTAAATTATACAGCCTGTAATGGACTGCAAGTGGAGCTTGTTGCACTGTCCTCCCACTTGGCTCGTCCACGCAAATACCTGCTGGCATACAGCAATTGCAAAGCCAGGAGGAACGAGCGCTAGCGACGAGCCGATGAATCCCCTTCTGCAATGCTCCTCACCTGCCAAGAGGCCAGTCAGTCAGACCTGCACGGCGGCGACGGGAAGAGACCGTCGCGGCCACCAAGTTCCGAATGCTCGGTCATTACTAAATTCAACACCTCGAGCACAAGTGAGCTTCGAACTCTTAACAATGGTTGCCATCTCGATCAAAACGCAGTCGGCCCAGTCCTTCGTGGGTCTCAGCAATGAACCCGCCATGGGCATCAACAAGTGCAGGTACAAGACCGGCAAATGCACCAACGTGCGCTCCAGCAAGCGCAACGGCCAGCCGCACCAACTGTGTCTGTACCACCGCGACAAGGCCAACAAGATTCAGCGCAAGTTCGACCGCCAGAAACGCCAGGTCGCGCGCTCCAAGAAGGCCAATGGCCTCTCGTCCCCGACTTCCATCTCGATGCTGGACATGGCTGCTCTTGCGGGTCTCACTCCAATGTCCGAGTCGGCCGTGTCTCCTGCCGGTTCCACGTACTCAACGTCCTCTGACATGTCCTTCTCCTCCGTCGCCTCGGACGACGTCAACATGTACACGCCTGACTCGCTTGACTGCGGTCTGAACGAGAGCGTGTGGACGGACCTCCCGGCTGCTGCCGCTTCCTACCTCAGCGACTACTCGGACATGCCTCTGCCCGCGAGCTGCCACCAAAGCTACTTGTCTTCGGACGAGATCGACTTCCTGTGCTCTGCCGTTCTGGAGTAAAAAGAGCTGAGCTGAGATAAACGTCGTCTCTCTTAGTTAAATATGAGGGGGAGGCGGCATCTCCTACGCTCAGAAAGAACCCGGTAGGCAAGTGCTGCTGTCGGCTTCAGCCCGTATCGAGCGTGGCACAATACTTAGAGCATCGTGACAGTAGAGTACGTAGTTTAGAGTGTGTATAAAGGTCGAGTGACAATGAGAAAATGATATCTATCCAATTTCCAACAAATTGTTGTCTTTTCTTGTGTGGTCAAGTGACAGATATCACGTCAAAAATGGCAACGGATGCGGCCGCTTCCCGATTTGGCGCGACTTCGGGACGGGCATTGCGATGGCACGGAACCGTCGCTGGAGGTTTCACGGCAATTGGAGGTGGCAGGCAAAAGCGGCTCAAGGGCTCATCTCGGAGACCCGCTCTAACGGAGACCTGTGTGTGTTTTAAGCTGCCACCGCGACGGTGACGCCAATGAGCCACGGCATCTGCCGTCTTCATCTTCACGCCAGACTACCACAAGCTGCAGTACCAGGAATCGACATCAGAAACGCTACGCAGGACAGGGAGGAGAGGGTTCATCGCCAACCGATCGGGGCCCGAGTGCAGCGATGCACATGCACCGGGCCACACCATCTCCGGCGCCGCGGCATTCGACCCCGTCGCCGCCTCCGGGAACTTCCAGTGAGGCGATGGCCGAGGCCACCGCGGCGGCAACAATTATGAGTGCCAACCAGTTCAAGCTACTGTACCTCATCAGTCTGTACGCCGTGGCGTCCAACTCTACTCGCCAGAATGAACGCTGGATTCGACACGTACCTCTGCTGGTGCTGATGTTTGAGGGCATCCTCTGTGACGCCTTCGATTTTGACTACGCCCCAGCTTCAATGCGCCTATCCTTCAAGGGCAAGACGCTGCGACGCTGGATTAACTTTTCACGAGAAGGCAAAGCGGCAATTGATGATCTCTGGGCGCTGCGCCTTATCAACGGACTCAAACTCTCTAGTGACGATTTCCAGCCCATTACAGCGTACCAGGTTTCGATAAAGGGGCAATTAGCACTGCGTCTGCTACCTCGATATTTCCAGGACACTGTGGATGCCTTCCTGTATCCCCCAGCACCACTGGAGCGACGACTGCTTGTTGCTCGATACGACGGGCAACATTTTGTTCTACGGTCAGGAGGCTTCAGCAAGCGCAGTAGTATCACAGAGAGCGACGACGTATCGTATGTATCAAGTCCGTTCTTACCACGTTGTCTTCGATCGCGGTCTGGTGGGTACTATAAGGTTCAGGAGCGAAGTAACGCGGATAGAGCTCGAGAGTGCGCCTTGGGGGCCACTAGTATCACCAAAACAACGTCCGAAGCTCTGACGTTAGGAGACGTTTACGCACTCATCGGTGAGTGGGTTCCCTTCGGCACGAACCAAATTGTAGCGTTGAATGAGCGTATGGGAGTGTTGGATCGATGTCAGGGTGGGATTCTCACGAGTTGCGTGGACAGTAATCCCACTGACACGCAGTTTCGCGTCCCTGTAGGACAGACACAGGTCCGGGTTCTGGACTATGACTTTGTGCGCTTCACCAACTTTGAAGCGGAGAGCCATTTCCCAGAGACCCCGGGGATCGTACAGATTGAGAATTTTGGCATGCACCTGAATAGCGATGGCTCGCTCATTTACGGCATCAAAGTGGAGGCCATCATGGATCGATTGGGCGACGACGTGGCTATTGACCACCTCTCGCGCCTTCTAGTGGACGTACATCAGGACTCGTCCATGCTGGTGAATGACCTTCTCTCTCGCTATCAATTGAGTCTACTAGAAATGCTCTATCTCGGAGACTCTTTCCAACGCAATAAGTACAACTGTATACTTAGCAAACAGATCCAGCCCAAGTTACCGGCACAGGCCTATGTTTGTGATCCTCGCTACGCTAACGAACTCGCCCAAGTACTCGGAGATATTCACGCCAGCCACGACTTAACTCCGGACGACGTGCTAGTAGTGGGGAAAGCTGGCTGTTTGTTCTCCGGTCCCAATGTGTTTCGATACGAACACGTCTTCACGTCCTACGTCGGTCTAGTATGTCGTGATATTTTCATCAAGAATTTCTTTGCGAGAACTTTCGTACTAGACGCAACACTGAAGGAAATCCGGCAGCTGATTCACCGAGTGCATCGCGAACCGGCAACTGTCTTGCTAGTCCGTGAGAAGCTCTCGGCCGTCTCGAAAGACACGATTCTACTAGCTGAGACGCTCGAGTACCTCTTAGACTCGCTCGAGAACGTCGATCTCTCACCTTCTCATTGCTCCGATGACCTTGAAGACAGTGGAGATGAAACTATTGATGGCGTCAGAAGGCGAACATTTCTCGGTTCACCGGAATCGGATGTGGACGCAAAGCTGTTCCAGGTCTTAGCATTGCCGCAGCTCAAGGCGCAGACGATCATGCGGTGCCATGACTCGATTAAGCTGATGGAGAACACAATGCTGCAACTGGAGCAACTCCAGATGATCGCTGAGTCGACTGCAACAAACCAGCTTGAGGTGGCGTGCTCACGTGTAAACTTGAATACGCGCGCACTGATGACGGCGACGGCACACCAAACCAGAATGTCCGTAACACTTCAGGCCCTACAGTACTTTGTTGGCGGTATTTTCCTGTTCGACGTGATCGATCGACTTACTGGAGGTACATGGAACGGTCACATCCCAGTGTGGGCGATGAAATCCCTCATCAACCCAGTCCTCCACCACCCGCTTCTCTGGTTTGTCATCAATCTGTTGATCTTTGCGGCGTTTGTTGCGGCGTTGAAGTTGGTATCCGATTGGATCATACGGTGCTCACTTGGTTGGTGTGAAGCATCTTACGAAGTCAATAGAAGAATTTCGCCCGCTAAACTCGACGCGTATCTAAAACCTCGAGGCGTGTACAGCAGTGTAGCTCTCCGGAAGGTGGCCACAGGTGGAGCCAAGAAGGCCAGTCGATTCCGACTGTTGAAATGGCAGGAAACAGATGCAGCGCTCTGGGGAGGCGTCCTGCCTGAGATTGAACTCTCTTTTGACGATAGGCACGGGTTTCTACTGTTCGTATTACTGCGTTTTGATGGCAAACGTTCATCGCGAATATTAGAAGAAGAGTGCTACCAGAGATTTTTGGAGATTTTCACGCGGGCTGAGATTCTGCTGGAAGACCCGCTGCCATGACGATCAGCGGACGACACCAAGAAACACCTATACAGGACAGAGGAGTAAGAGGCAAACTTCAAAACAGGTGGCCAAAGTGACGATGCCTGGATTACCTGCCACCATTAGTTGACCAAGGCCGCAGCGACTACGAGTTCGAGTAGACAACACCCGAACATCCGCTTCGTTTGTTTCTCGGGGTGAAAGCAGGTAGTACAAGTAGTAGATAGAAGCTACCAGACTATTTAAGCTGTCGATAGCGTGAGCACAAGCACAGCATAATGCAACAAGAGTTTGCAACCATTTGTGACGGACACTCATTGGGTCAATTGTACCATCTTTTTTAAATGACCTCATACATTTTGCCAAAAAAAAAGGTAAGTAAAATGCCAAGTTATAATAAGTCAGTGACAGATGACCAACTTTAACCCTTTCGCGAGCGAAGGGGCAAAATGCCCCTATTGATTTGTCCACGGTACTATCGCTACGACTTAAATATTACAATTAAAACGCAAATGTTATGTTAAGAAAATTCAAAAGGGACAGTAAGCCCCGTTTCATAGCCCTACTGTACTACCCGACTTGTTTAATGATTGGTAAAAAAATATTTATTACTCCAGCAATTTCCATGAAACGGTTACTGTCGCTCGCACGTGTGTTGGCTCGGCACAACATCTATTTGCATGTTTTGTGCTTATTCGCAATCATCAAGTGTTCGCCACTGAGATCAATGTATCCAGCTCAATACTGGCGCTTTTCTAGTTTTTCGTTCTGCTCTCAGAAACACTTACCGCGTTCACTGTTGCTGCGGTGAAAGTAGTCGATCGTTTGATCAAGGTGCACTTAAGCATTTATGAGCTTCGTCCTGACTTCGGCTTTTGTGCTATCAGGCTAGCAAACCCACCAACGCACCAGCAGCCTTAGGCATTGCTAACCATCATTACTTGCAACGCTTGGTACCAAATCGACCCATGAGAGAAAAGCGTGCAAATGACTTGAACCAGCTATGGATGCTTACACATACTGTAACGGGGTACGTAGCACTAAGTGTACCCTGGTTACATGAAGTGTGACACTTCACACTTCAGGAGTATGACATGTCATACTCCGGGATATTTGGTACAAGGTACCAAGGTCATTCAAAACCAACCATTGGTTAAATGACATTGCATTTCTATAGGTAACTGATAGTTTGTATTAACCTCAAACTTAACCTACCTATAAATATACTCAGTTTACAATCTACCTTATTTAGGTCACTTCGCTCTCTTTAATTAAAGAGGGGACCTGTGAACTGCCGTTCACTGAGAGTTTGTATACTCTCGGAAGATAACTTCCTCTAGCGCAAGGTGCTATGTGACCCCGTCACACTTGGTAGCACTTGTAGTCAATCCACGCCATCGCGGGTAGACTACCTGAACCTCCGAAGTTCGTTGCCATGGATAGGAACGACTTCTCCCATATGAACGACTCTCAGTTCGAGTCGGTTCGGAAGATGGCAGGCATCTTCGGGATGGAGGCCCTGCAGAGCCTGGTGGTATCAACACCGGCTGAGCAGCTCGAGCGCGTCAATGCATTCGACGCGTACGAGCAGGGCCTCATCGCGCATGTGCGGGAGAACCTGCAGGCTCCGGCGGCGGAAGCAAACCCGCCTCACCCGAAGCCAATACGGCTGAAGGCTAAGCCGTATGAAGGGAAGGAAGGCGAGAACCTTCACTTCTGGGTCCGAGAAGTAGAGCTCGCGATGGACGCGGCTCTGATCTCGACCGAGCAACTGCGTGTTGCTTTTGCACTCTCCAACCTTAGCGGTCGTGCTAAGAGTTGGGTGTACACTCGGGAAGCGACATCCCCTGGATGTTTCACATCCTGGGCTCAGCTGTGCGAACAGCTCCGAGCCGCGTTCCTCCCGGCGAACTACGAGTACCGCCAGCGTTCGCGCTTCCTCGCGTGTAAACAAGGAAGACGCGAACTGCACGAGTATGTGCAAGAGATACGGGAGCTCACGGCGTCCCTAGTGGGAAACCCACTCAATGAACACATCAAGATGACTGTGTTCATGGACGGCCTTCGAGTGGGCCCCGCACGCACTCAGCTGTTCCGGGTGCAGGCAAGCACCCTTGAAGAGGCGATTCAAGTGGCTCTTCAAGAAGAATACAGCCATCGCCAGGCGCGTACGCCGGCCTCAGCGTGGCCTGGGAGTTCCTTGTCGGCTCCCGGTCGAACAAGCCCCAACGGACCAGTTCCCATGGAACTCGGGTCCGCCGAACAGCGTGACATCCGCTGCTTCGGCTGTGGGAAGATGGGCCACTTCAAGCGCGACTGTCCCGCGGAAAGACTCCGCAGACGGTCCTTCCCCAAGCCCGTCCTCAAGGGTCGCTGGCAGAAGCCAGGATCCCGGGGACAGGGGAACGCAGGGAACCAGTAGGGGCGGGGCGCCCTACTGGGGAAGAACTAAGTCTTCGTGATGGGTGCGCGGGTGGCGCGTACCACGGGGACTTAGCCCCTGAGAGTCTTCGCACTCTCGAATCGGCGAAGAGCAGCGGCGGGTTGCTCGTAGTACACGGATGTGTACGGGGGTACGATCACCCCTTTAGAATCTTGATTGAATCTGGGGCGTCGAAGAATTTCGCACGCCGCCAGACGGTTGCTCGTAACAGCAACAAGTTGTCCGAAGCTTTGCAGAGAAAGCAAGGGCAACGGGACGGTGTCAGTGCGACTGGCCGACGGGAAGGTCGTCACTGTCCCCAACGTCCAAGTGGGTTCTGGCTGTCAAGTTTGAAGACTTTGACAGCCTCGAACAGTTCACTGTTTTCGATATGGATC
>NW_003303733.1:903488-905059 GCF_000142945.1 Phytophthora infestans T30-4 | reverse complement strand
AGCCGCATGCTACCGTTCCTCTCCACCCGCCTGCTGACACTTCTTCACCTCCCGTCTACTGGCGCTCGCGTCCAGCACCCCCACGCCGTCACGCCACACGCCGGGAAAGAAACCAACAGTGGTGCTAGAGGTTTTGTGCAGACGAAGAGCTCTGGATTTGGCACGCCCAATTTTGGCCATCCTGGATCATAAAACGACATTAACATTTTGGACAGGTCCACAGTGTTTGATGCATTAATGCGCGGTGAATCTCCTCGTGTGGAGTACAAGTTGAATGGAAACCCGTATTCGATGACGTATTGTTTAGCTGACGGAATTTACCCCGACTGGCCGCGCCGGCCAAGGTAGTTTTTTTGGACGAATGAGACGAGAGTGAAGCAGAAGATGACGAAGCTGTTGCCTTATTCACGGGCCTAGAGAGCGTGACACAGCAGTGTTTCCAGAAGGCAACGCGTACACGAAGAGGAGGCTCATTACCAGGAAAAGCCCCCAACAAGCGTCGTGATTTTAGAGCTCGCTACGAGAGGATGGCCGAGCAGTATTTTGGCCCAAATCCGGTCTACAATGCAGATGATTTTAGACGCCGCTTTCGAATGAGCAAAACGTTGTTCGTGCGCATTTTGGATGGTGTTTTAACCAGTGACTCCTATTTCGAGCAAAGACCTGACTGCAAAGGGGACTTGGGCATTCATCCGCTGATGAAAGTGACTGCAGCTCTTCGGGTTCTTGCTTACGCAGACTCTGCAGACGCTTTGGACGAAAATCTGGAGATGAGCAAGACAGTTCGTCTACGACTTCTTTGACACATTTTATTGACGCAGTTGATACATGTTTTTGGGGAGGAATACTTACGGCAACCCAACAGACTCGGACCTTGCTACGATTATTAGAGTCAAACGCTCGCCGTGGGTTTATTGGTATGTGGTCTAGCATAGATTGTATGCATTGGGCGTGGAAAAACTGTCCATCATCTTTGGCTGGGCAATTTAAAGGCAAGGGCAAACGTTTGAGTCTAAATCAATTCAATTCAAAAAGTGAGTGAGTTAAACTTGTGGAGCAGGTTGATGAAAGCGTGCGCGCATCAAACAGCCAGCTCTCGCACTCGAGGGATCAGCAGAGGCCTGGCGCCGGCGCTTTGGATTGGCGGGGCCCAGGAGAGCATGATGTGACGACACCCTAACCGGCAGCCTGCCGGCCGCCCTGCCGGGCAAGCCTCAAGCTGATCCACGCCGCTAGCCGCATGCTACCGCTCCTCTTCACCCGCCTGCTGACACTTCTCACCTCCCGTCTACTGGCGCTCGCGTCCAGCACCCCCACGCCGCCACGCCACCACGCCGGGAAAAGAAACCAACAGTGGTGCTAAAGGTTTGTGCAGACGAAGAGCTCTGGATTTGGCACGCCAATTTTGGCCATCCTGGATCATAAAACGACATTAACATTTTGGACAGGTCCACAGTGTTTGATGCATTAATGCGCGGTGAATCTCCTCGTGTGGAGTACAAGTTGAATGGAAACCCGTATTCGATGACGTATTGTTTAGCTGACGGAAATTTACCCCGACTGGCCGCGCC
>NW_003303733.1:896067-903388 GCF_000142945.1 Phytophthora infestans T30-4 | reverse complement strand
CTGACACAAGTCTGCATCATAGCAACAAGCGAGCGATTAGTCTAATAGCAAAAGCATCACGGCGAATGTACAACATTCTTTCCGGTTGTTGATATGATTGCCAAGATGGGCGACATCACCACGCTCGTATATGCTCCACATTTCTTTACAGGAATGCTAGTTTCGAACGAAATATTGGAGCAGAGGGTGCTTCGGCTCAGGTAGCTCTGGTAGCTCTCCTACTTCATCGAATCCGTCCAAAATGTAGTACATGTACCTGAAGCCGCGATCATACTCCTCTTTAGTTCGAGCCTTCACCATCATGTCGAGCGAGTCTTCGACACGATCCACATCCACGCCATGGCGGCCGCCGTAGATAGCGTTCGACATCTCAGCACGAAATATTTTCTTCAGATGAAAATGGCAAATCAATACACGAGCTAACGGGAATTTCTTTTGTAGAAGCGTGATCTCTCCGAAGTCCTTGTCGACCATGAAGGCGCGAATCTGGTCCCACGAAGGATTATTTTCCTTGAATGCATTGATAGTGTAGTGGGCCACGCCATTACATAAGTAGGTAGATTTATATTACAAAAGTAGGTGCAGCAGCACACGGCTAGCGTGTGCTGAACTGCCGTCATCCTATTGGTTGATATATGGGGAGCCAGACCCATTATCACCCAATAAGGGTTTGACGTGTATTTGAGTGGTCAGGGCAAGCTGCCCAGGACCTAAATAAAAACAGAGTTGATTTTCCTTCAGACTAAGCACTTGGTTTCACTATCGCGGAACTTGCACGCTTCCTCATTATTACGTGTAAGCTAGTAACGGACACTTTAGGCCCGTTACACTGCCTTCTTTGTGCTCACTGGGCACTGGGCTGTGCCCTCCCACCGAGCCCGCAGGAGCATCCTGAGTGCTCTCGGACTCGGCATCGTCTTCACTGCCCGAGTTGAACTCGCGTTTTACGAACCGAGGGTTCGGACGGTTGTCTGAAGACGAGGGTGACGGACTGCGGCGCCTGCTTGCGCGCTTGTCCGCAGCCGCGTCACCCGAGGAACCGATCGCCTCGGAGGCCACCTGAGTAGCCTCCTTGAGTGCAGAGCCTTTGCCGTGAGGCTTAGTGCTCTTGGCCTGTGCCTTACCGGCTGCAGCCTTGGAGCGTGTCTACGCACCGCTCTTAGCAGTGCCGCGAGGCATGTTAACGGTCGAAGTGGAGACCTTGACGAAGAGCGCACAGGTTGCTGCTCGAGGCTCTACCTGTAAAGTGAGCCTCCGCCGCGCTCGCGCGGCCGAGTCGATGGTTTTCGACTTTGAGAATGAGAGTTTGTGACGAACATCTCTTCATTCTGATTGGTCGGTAAACCGAACCTAAGTGGGGGAGGATGTAACGGGGTACGTAGCACTAAGTGTACCCTGGTTACATGAAGTGTGACACTTCACACTTCAGGAGTATGACATGTCATACTCCGGGATATTTGGTACAAGGTACCAAGGTCATTCAAAACCAACCATTGGTTAAATGACATTGCATTTCTATAGGTAACTGATAGTTTGTATTAACCTCAAACTTAACCTACCTATAAATATACTCAGTTTACAATCTACCTTATTTAGATCACTTCGCTCTCTTTAATTAAAGAGGGGACCTGTGAACTGCCGTTCACTGAGAGTTTGTATACTCTCGGAAGATAACTTCCTCTAGCGCAAGGTGCTGTGTGACCCCGTCACACATACACTACAAAAAATGATACTTGTATCAAATTTTATACACTACTCGAATTGCTATGATAAGTTTTGGTAATCACTTTAAGGAAAAGCTACTACAACCTCCGTATTCTGATACTAGTTCACGATGTAGCGAAATGTTCTGAATCATTCCCTCATATATCATTTGGACGTCCCTCCGAACGACTTATTCAAGCATGGCGGGCCGGCGCAAGCGAAGCTTAGAGAGCGCACCTGTAGACTCAAGCAAGCGCACGAGACCTAGGCGAGGTTCAGCGGCGTGTGGAGCAGAGGGTACCACTCGATTCGATAATTCAATGTTCTTCAAAGTCGTTTGGAAAGAGCTTCGCGAGGAAGGATGTACCTCAAAGCGACCCCCACGAAATGGGCTGGACTCGTTCTATCGCTACATTCGCCCAGGATCGGATTTAAAGGGCAAGGAGGAGAAAGTTTCTTTGTAGGAGAGGAAGCACTGCTGGCTTTTTTTCTACGTGAAAATTGCTTTATGGCCCGCCACCCGTAAGTCGCTATGTCCTATATAAAATATTGACCAGATTGCTTATGCCTAATTAAACGCTAGGTATCACCCACGCATGCCATCATTCGTACAATGCACGACAAGGCAAAACGTCAGCCACAAATCCTGAAGATGCGGTATTCGGAGGAATTTTAGCTGAATAAAACACTCGTAATGGATATACGATGGATAACAAGGGATTGGACGCCGCCAAACAGGTTGTAGACACAGAAGAAAGGCGTACTGTGAAACGCCAATAGCGAGAATGAGCACCTTAGCTATGGTATCCAAAGTGCACGCACTTATCGGACGCAAACGGACGCAACGCAATACAGCCAACTAAACGTGGGTGCTGACAGCACGGATGATGCTACAATGAATCGTGTAGCCGCTATGGCAAACGAGGACATCGAGGATCGTCACTCAGGTAAGTACATGCATCAGAAGAATTTTGCATCGAGTTTCATGCTGTTGTTATGACAAAAATTTTGTTTTACAAGTTATAGATGGGAATCATCTACTGCCAACTCTCGTGGGGGGGATTACATCTACCGGCAACCAGTCGGAATACACCATGGACGAGATTAATACAAGTTCAATATCAAAAAGTGCCACTGGGGGTGCTTCCGAGTATGTCTCCAACCCAACCGGCAATACTTCGACAGTACAAGGTAAGTGGCGGTTTCTTAGCTACAATCGGCTCTGCCACCTCACAGCAGTTTATTTTTACACTTTTACATCAGGAATTTCTCGCTCGGAAAGTCGCATGCCACCATTATCTCCTCTACCATCGCATAGACCAGCCGGAAGATCATCAGTTGCGTGTGTCCCCTTACTTTATGTGAACACGTTGGTTGCGTTTTCTCCGTCTAAGGAAGTAGGATGAAAGGCAAGGTTTACAAGAAAGTTGGCGCGGCTTATATAGTCGGACGGGTATGTTGCACTGTGAAACCTAAAACGAAGCCAGGAAAGAACCCAGAAGGAGCAGCTCGGACGTAAAAAAAGGGACACCACTTCTCTTTCAAGTACGGTGGATTGATTCTCAATTTCAATCTAATTTGGAGGATATCTCGCTCGGCCTAGTACAGAAAGGTCATGCTAATTACAACCTTCTCATGGCGACTACAACTTCACTGCACTGGCAAGATCTCTGTGAGGCCACTGATGATGACCGGCTTGCAATTACAGACAGCCTTGAGGAGCTACAAGAAGCTCCGGTTCACTACACCCCCAGCCAAGTGTTACCAACAAGCTTGGCGGAGGTGGAAACGATCAAAACCATGCGATTTGACCCAAAAGCGCACATGGCACAACCTGGTGATCTCTTTACATGCGACGATGGAGCGACCGAAACCAATCTTAAGGATGAGTACCGATACATTTCTAATCATTCGGCTTCAGCGAGCTTTTTTTGCATATCTCCCTCTTTACTTCTGGAAACAAGTTGCTCTCGAGACCAATGCATACGCAAGCGCCAATCAGATTTTCATCGGCGAACCGTTCAGGTTACAAGAATTGATGACCTTTTTGGGAATACTGTTCTATATGGAAGCTACAGTTAAGGGGGAATATGCGAATTACTGGGGTCGCCAGGCAGAAGAAGACATATTTGGAGGTACTAGTATTGATTTGGAGCATGTGATGCCGCTCAAGCGGTTTAAGCTTCTTCGGCAATCGTTTTCGTTTCGAAGTGGTGTCTCAATGGAGGACACAATGCGAGACCCTGCTGCCCGCATTCGCACATTGCTGAATGTTATGAAAGTTACTGGCGGGAAGTATGTTGAGCTTGGTTGTAATGCTGCTTTAGATGAATCGAGCGCTGCCTGTAGAAGTCGATTCGGACGCCACCTTATCGTTTACATCCCACGTAAACCCGGTGGAAAGTACCACTTCAAGTTGTACATGATGTGCTGCGCAACGTCATGGGTCGCTGTGAATTTCAGACTACACTGCGAAAGTATTCTCGAAGATCGTTTGCAAGGCGTGGTAAATGTCCCCAAGTCTGAAGCTCTCCGCGAAGAGCTTTCACATGGAGCTGCAATCCGCCAGATCGTTCTTGAAGTTGCTCGACCAATCTACGATTCTAAACGGAATATAAATACTGACCATTATTACACGTCAGTACAGCTCCTACAAGCTTTAAAGCTCAAAGGGCTATTTGGTCGTGGTACAGTACGGGGCTCAAGCAAGCACTTTCCTAAGCACGTTATGCTGGAAAAGGGTGATTGTACAAGAGGGGAGTACCGCCAAGGGGTTCCCATTGACCACAATATGCTTGGGGCTTCATGGTGCGACGGGAGTATTGTTAGCATAGTCTCAAATGCGGATGCGTCCGAGTCAACCACTGTCCAACGTCGCGTGTCCAGCGAACATCAACAATTCTAGGCACCAGATTGTGTGAAGAACTATAACACCCACATGCAGGGTGTTGACCGGCTAGACCAGCTCCGTGCACGCTTCTCTATTGCCGATGGCCACTCGTTTAAAAAATGGCACAAGAAGCTCGCTATGGCTTTGGTTGATGTTGCTCGATGTAACGCGTACCTTACCCGCCGAATGATGTATACCCCAGTAAATACCCGGGACCCTCACCGTTCTTTCATTCTGGAATTGTCTTCTGAATTGATTTCCGGGAAGTGGTCCAACGCACCGAGCGAAGGTAAGATTTTATGCTCAAGCCGCAACATGGCTACGTCAGAATTACAGGCACCGTCTCCAATTAGTCCCGCTTACACTGTTAGCACTCCATTCGAGAGCCCAAAGAAGACGTGCACTGCAGTTGCATCAAAACAGTTTTACGATGAAAAAAAACCGCAAGCGTCACCAGTGTATTGTGTGCAGATGGGAAGAAAGATATCCCACTGAAGTCACGGACCACTGCGTCATCCATGGTGTGTGCCTTTGCAAGGCATATTTTGATTCACTGCCCGCTCCATACATGTGTCCCCAAGCCACGTGGACGTGTTGGGAAAAATACCATCGGTACTACGCACACAAGAATTTGTTTTCGACGCAAGACATCTTAGCTATTCAAGCTAAAAGCAAGTTTAAATCAGGTGGGTGAGATCAACGGTAATGATAATCGATCGGTAGTCAGACAAGTTTTACTTTAGCGGGCTGAGCACGCTGCCAAAATTGAATGCTGATTTGTATTTCTGTATCCGGTCTCTCCAGTGTTCGTGCCTGTGATGATTTCACAAAATGTCAAAGATAGTAGTTAAATTCTACCACACTCAGTCAATTTCTTGCCAATCAAACGCGGTTTGACAGACGTACATAAAGACAGATACCGAGTACCATAGATCTGTCGAGTTGCTGAGAACTTAACTGCCGAAGATCTCTTTCACGGTGATATGCATCGACACTTGAATCATTTCCACGATCTGCTTAAACTACTTCCGCATTGATAAGCGCTATAGTCTTAGAGTCGCCGGTGGCGTCATATACGCGTAGAATCTCTGTCATGATGACTTCTCCTTTGATACCCAACGTAGCGTGGTGGAAAAGCTAACAAAGCTAGCACCCAGATGCGAAGCTCACTCTAAGCTCACTCTGAAATAACGTACATGTTTACGCTGTCAGCAGTAGCTCCCTTCATCTGCACATTGGCAATAAACGTGTAAATGACTTAAATAAAGTAAGCAAAACTGCATGTGTCTGTTGTATGATGCATCCAAATGATTGTTTCTGTTGACCAGTGTAATTAATTTGATTAAACTATAGATTTTTTACACTTGCATAATGTATTGGCACATTATCCCTTTGGTCTTACCTAACGCAGTCATGATCACCGATTTCACCAACGAAGCCGATAAGGTCTTAGTGCAGTACGCCTTGAAATATGCGCAGCAAAACCAACGTGTCGTGTGGGCCGATCTTGCGCGAAAGATGCAACGGCGTTTGCGAGTCTCCAAGATTCCGAAGACGCTGGAAACTCGACTTCGAACACTAAAGCGCGCTCACGGCAACGACCTATCTCGTTTTCCTCCATGGTTTTTTAAAGTGACAATGGCTCGCTCACACTCCACTAACTACGAGAAGTCTCGGACGACAAATTACCCCGTGTTAGACTTTCAAGCTACTGTACGTCTACTTCTGTCGGTATTTGGATCGGTCACAAAAGCTGATATTCGTCAGAGATCTAGTGTACTACATGAAAATGCTGGCGAGCTCCTACCAGAGCTTTATTTAACGTAATAAGGACTATTGGGCCAATCGCTGCGGAAGATGTCTTTCTCGATATTGGCTGTGGAATTGGAAACGTTGTTGCTCAATTTCACCTCAAACAGCCGCCAAAAGCTGCATTGGTATCGAGATTCGTCGTCAGCTCTCTCTAATAGGCAACCAGCTCGTCCAGAGATACTCAAACGTGCAACCGTTGCTCAAGAAAGTTTGCTATTACAGGGAGATGCGAAAGCGGCATCATTATCATTGCCACAGCCTTTTTGCAATGCGTCTATTGTGTACCTCAATAGTTTCTTGTTTGCCAAAGATGTCAAACCTCTCGTGTTGGGCGAGTTATGCGCGCTTCCTCGTGCTCGTATCGTTGTTTCTACTGAGACGTTCGGCCCAAGGCATCGTATACCATGCATGAACAGCTTTTGTGCAAATGACAACTTACATCAGTATATTAGAGAGTT
The DNA here is from genome assembly GCF_000142945.1 of Phytophthora infestans T30-4. Classification (NCBI taxonomy): domain Eukaryota; phylum Oomycota; class Peronosporomycetes; order Peronosporales; family Peronosporaceae; genus Phytophthora; species Phytophthora infestans. Next base: position 896,524 of record NW_003303733.1, on the reverse strand, counting down.
CAGGCAGAGTTGGAGCGATTAGCGCTGTAGAGACATTCTAACATTTAACGAGCGGAGCGGGCACACAAAAAAAACATATTGCGCCACTTTTATATTAAGGAAACTTCAGCCAGGGATAGGGAGTATAGCCGGCGCTAGAATTATAGATTCGCGATCGAGCGCACTGTGGTCTGGAAATCGAGCGTCAGTAATTTTCGGGACGCGTGTCCCCTAAGAATCAAGAAGGTCCCGCGTGCTTGCTCTTCTGGATACCAAAAGCCTCGCTGGATTTGCAGAACCTATAGCTACGCTCATGCTCATGGCATTCAAAACGCGTTTGAACACATGCTTGTACGGCCATACGTAGCTAAAGCGCGTAGCGTTGTCGCCCTTCTTCACATTCCAGTCGGTCTGCACAAATATTGGTATCGTAAGAAATGTATCAGCACTATCCAGTGAAGAACTATCCTGAATAATA
>NW_003303733.1:893050-895334 GCF_000142945.1 Phytophthora infestans T30-4 | reverse complement strand
TTATATCCCGGCACGTCGCACAGAACAACTCATCTGCGCGTCCTCAGGACACCAAGACGCCCTCGCACTAATAAATCACAGCACAGATCTCCATGGCAGTACATGATAGCATATGGCCCCGGCACAGCACACATACCAGCTCACCTGTGCGTCCTAAGGACGCCAAGACGCTCCCGTACTACTAAAGCATAACAGATCTCCATGTCAGTATAGGACACCATGTTGGCTTTCGAACATCGCACAACACAGCCCATCTGTGCACCCTAAGCACTGGCACCAATGCTCGTTCGCGCCAAAACTTGTGCGCCCCACGCTACTCGTTAATTTTGTAGGAATGTGAAAACTTTACGAAAATATTTGACGTCGCTTGATTTATAATTTTTTGGCCAAGTGAAATGCCACTAATGTGAATATGATTGGTCAAATATACGAAACGGGGCAGAATGCCCTGTTTGGCACGCCGTTTTCACATACCGTAATGATACATTTGTCAAAGAGGGCATTTTGCCCCCCTTGACCGCGAAAGGGTTAAAAGCTCATAAATTTCAACGGACATTGAAGATGAGAATAAAACAACCACGACTGGAATTATCAGAATCTCGTCTTTCTTATTGTTAAGCGCAACACATTAATTGAGTACTATTCGGCCATCAGTGGCGGTTTAAAATTACCATCTTTTTTCGTCGTGTGCCAGTTTAAGACAATTTTAAACTTGACTTGAGTATGGACAAGAGGCTTTTATGTACGATCGTGCACGTACTGTTGAATTTCTGTAAATTCCGATTAGAACCCACGTAAAATTATAACCTTGACTTGGATCAAAATAGATGGTGTATTAAAATCCGGAGTATTTTGAAGCTCACCTCGAACAGAGCCGTATCACTGCTAGCAACTTCTGACTGCTGCTGCACTAGCACCAATTCGCTCTCCATGCCTTGTTCCTCTTCGTGTTTGTGCTCGTTCTCGTGGTTGTGATCGTGGTATTGCTTTTGATGAAGCCCCTGGTCCTGGTGGTGCATACCACTCGCTGTCGTTTTTGTAGAAATTCTGTCTCTCTGCGATTTTGTTGTTCGCTTCGGCGCGTTTCGTTGGGAGGGCTGGTCAGGTTGCTGAAGCATCTCACGCGCTAACAATCTACCAGCCACTGTCTTGGTTTTTCTTTTCCTACTCTGCTTGTGTTGGCGAGCAGGCAGAAGCAAGATATCGTGCTGTACTGTCCCCTTGTATCGCAGCCAAGAAGCCTTTTTGACGGTGGCGGAAACTCCATTGTGTTGGAAATTGTGTAGCTTCTCGTGCATTTTTACAAGATTTAACGGAAAAATGCCGCAGCTCTGAAATCCAGATGAGATATTGCTGTTGAAATTGCAACTTGTCCACGCTAGTGCGGCCATTTGAAGAGCCTTTTCCTTGCTAATAGTATTAATCCCGTTAGCTCGAATGATAGCATCAATAAGATCTTGGAGCGTATTTTTGAACGAAGAAAACATGGCAGTATCCAATGGCTGCAGTAAGTGTGTGCCGTTGGCAGGTAGGCACACCAATCTGATCTGCATCCGATCAGCGGTCTCAACTATTTCGGTTGCAATATGAGATCAACAGCCATCCATGACGAGAAGTAGCGGTCGCTTGACAGGTGTGGGCACCGACAAAGCGAAAAAAAAACAATCCATTTTGCGAATAGCGTCGCTGTCATAAATGCCTTTGGGGTAGCTGTCACTGCTGCTCCATGAATACTGCATTGCTCTAAGAGGTCTTTCTCCACACGCTCACCGGGTAGAATGAAAAACGGAGGAACGACGAAACCACTAGCGCTACCGCACGCTACAATCGAGAGGTGAAAGCTGGTAGTAGGATCCGTATGCCAGACGTTCTTGGATCCTTTAAGTGCTATGACCCGTGTGGTTTTACGAGAGCTTTCAAATGCAGTTTCGTCCATGTTGAAAACGCTCCCATCCATGTTCTCCTCCACGATAACCTTAGCAAAAAACCTGAAAAGTGTAGCCACCTCCAACTCAGTCACAGCATTGCGCACCCTTGACACCGACTGAGAAGCACGAGAGCTCAAGTCATGAAATCTTCCTTTAAACCGACGGTACCATCCCATGCCTACTGGGTAGCCTGTAGCTAGCTTGGAAATCTGTTGAGCTTTTCTGACGATATCCTTCCTTCCAACCGGAGCTCCCTCAACTTGTTGACCCACAACCCATTCGTGAATACTTTTTTCGGCTTCCTTGGGCAGAGTGGGATCAGGTCCGCGCCGTTTGCTGAAGGTGTACGGGCCATC
>NW_003303733.1:891226-892590 GCF_000142945.1 Phytophthora infestans T30-4 | reverse complement strand
CTTACAGTAGACGAGGTCGGTATCCAAAAAAATTGAATCTATTGGCGGGATCCCGGTACATGTATCCATAATTCTTAATTTTATTTGGGGCATGAACCAGAACCTATAAAATATTATTTCGCGACTTCCGTTTTCAGAATTTAGCTTGTCCAACATCCTAGCCATTATAAATACATGTAGCTGCCCCATTGGACGGGATATTAATCGTTCATCAGCTAATTGCTGTGAGCCACTGTGACGAAGTCACGCAGCACCTTGCGCTAGAGGAAGTTTTCTTCCGAGAGGTTACATACTATCAGTGAACGGCAGTTCACAGGCCCCCTTTTGCCTAAGGGAGCGAAGTGACCAATTAAAGGTAAGTTGTAAGCTGAATAGATTTTTAGGTAGGCTAAGCTTGAGTTAAATTTACAAACTATAAGTCACCTTTAGAAAAGCAATGTCATCAGCCAATGGTTGGCCTCGGACGACCCTGGTACCATGTTCCAGATATTCCGAAGTTGTAATGGGCCCCTCCATTACATAAGTAGGTAGATTTCTTTACAAAAGTAGGTGCATCAGCACACGACTAGCGTGTGCTGAAATGCTGTCATGCCATTGGCTGATATATGGGGAGCCAGACCCATTATTAGCCAATTGGACTATGACGTGTATTTGAGTGGCCAGGGCTGTGGCCTTGGTCCTAAAATAAAGTCAGAGTTGATTTTTCCTTAAACCTAAGACTCAGTCGTCCTATTGCGAGCTTCCTCAACACTATAGTGTAAGCAAGTAACGGAGTAAATACCTGGCCCGTTACACCTGGTAGCACTTTGTAGTCCTTCCAACGACCAAGTTCGACATGAGCCAAGACCTCGACCACGCTGCCTTTCTCCATCTCACTCGGATGGAGTGGGAAGCTCTCCACCGCCTTGCGGCGGTGTCCGGAGAAGCCGTCGTCACGTCGCTGCTGCGCTCAGCGACGCCCGACGAGCAGCGCGTTGCGGCACAAGAATTCATGGAACGCGAGCTCGCCGATGCGAATCGGCGAGTGTCAACTCCCTCGCGTATCTCCACGAATGACGTCGTGAAGCTAGAGACGTCCACCCACTCCGGTGCCGGAGGAGATCGACTTCCGCTGAATCGCTGGTTTCGAGAGATCGACATCGGCATCGCTTCGAGGTTGATCGAGGCGCCCTTCCCGCGAGGGTCCATTTCCTCCTCTCGCGCTGTCTGGCAAAGCCAAGGATGGGCTCTCGGCAAGTGGTTGTCGATCCCAAAGGCCTTCCCCCACTCCTGAGATACCCCTCCAGATGACCTTCGGGCTCCAGTTCCCAGACCCGCCCCAAGGAGGAACTCCCGGAAATCCCGGGCGAGATTTCTTCGCGCCC
>NW_003303733.1:869853-888819 GCF_000142945.1 Phytophthora infestans T30-4 | reverse complement strand
CATGGTATCCCATGTGCTGCGCCGCTCCGCGACTTCGCACCGAGTTATTTCGATGACATCTTCGTACACAGTCGCGCTGAGGGAGGCCTCAGCGCGCTTGAAGTCCACTTGAAGCATCTGAGGCAAGTCTTTCAAGTGATGCGCGAAAACAAGCTGTATGCCAACTTGAAGAAGTGTATATTCTGCGCGCCGGAGATTCCGGTGCTTGGCTGCTTTGTGAGCAAGAACGGCGTCCGCGCCGACCCCGAGAAAGTGTCGTCGATATGTGCGTGGCCTACGCCACAGAATCCCACTGAACTGCGTCAGTGGCTGGGTCTCGCAAATTATCTCCACAAGTACACGAAGAATTACGCCGGATTGATCCAGCCGCTCTCTTCGTTGTTGAAGAAAGATGTGTCGTGGTCGTGGACTTCCGCACATCAAGCCGCCTTCGACCGAGGCCCCAATCCTCGCGCTCCCGGATGACTCGAAGCCTTTTCACGTCGTCTGCGACGCGAGCGATTTCGCCATCGGCTGTGCGCTGATGCAATTCGATGAAGAAGATCGAGAGCGTGTCGTAAGCTACCAGTCTAGGCAGATGAAGCCGGCGGAGCGCAACTACCCTGTTCACGACAAGGAGCTCCTTGCGATGCGCTACGCTCTGATCAAGTTCAGAGTGTACTTGTTGGGTGAGGATACCTTCGCGGTGTACACCGATCATGCATCGCTGAGGACAGCGATAAAGAGTCCTCATCTCTCCCAGCGGATGGCCCGCTGGCTTTCGTTCTTCTCCGAGTACAACTTTGTTGTCCACTACAAACCCGGTAAGAACAACATTCTCGTCGACGCTTTGTCTCGGCGTCCCGACTACGACCCACGCGGTGCATTGGGTCGACAAGCTTCGCTGGATGAAGACGATGTAGACGAGTGTGCCACGTGCGAGGCGTCAGGCGTCAACCTGACGAGCGTCTCCCCGGTAATGCCACTTCGCGACGAGATCCGAGCTGCTTACGAACATGACTCGACGTGCTCCAGTATCCTGAAGCATCTCCGGCTCTCCCAGCGCCGACACACTGGGAGCCCTTTCCCGCTCTGTACGAACAAAATCCACCGATATCGTCTCGAGGACGAGCTGCTGGCGTACAGCATCGACAACTTCGATGCCCCACGTGTCGTTGTCCCTAACGACCCCGATCTGCGCTCACGGATTATCCATGAGTTTCATGATGCCCCGCTGGGCGCTCATCTCGGCCGCGAGAAGACATTTGCCGCTGTGTCACGCGACTTTTATTGGCCACACCTGTACAAATGGGTGCTTAAGTGGGTGCGCACCTGCGAGACCTGCCAGCGCATGAAACCTGCCTCGTCTTCGCAGGCTCCCTTGCGTCCTCTACCAGTGGCCACCGAGGCCTGGCGCTCGGTGTCGATGGACTTCATCTTCGGGCTCCCACCCGATGCTAAAGGACGATCAGGTGTCTTGGTATTCGTAGACCGCTTCAGCAAGATGGTTCACCTGATTCCGGTGTCGGATGCGATCACCGCGGCAGATACCGCGGTGCACTTCCTCGATGCTGTCTTCCGTCATCATGGCCTTCCCGAATCTATCGTCTCCGACCGCGACCCGCGCTTCACGTCGGCCTTCTGGTCAAAGCTCTTCAAGCTACTGGGCTCGAAGCTAATGATGTCCACAGCAGCCCATCCGGAAACGGACGGCCAGACGGAGCGCGTAAATCGCGTCCTCGAAGACGTCCTTCGAAAGCTACGCGACGTCGTTCTCCAGCTGGAGCTCGTTTCTGCCACTGGCCCGAGTTCGCTCTGAACAACGCGGTACACGCGTCGACTGGGCTGACGCCCTTCTTCGTTAATAACGCGCGACACCCGCGTGTCCCTGCTCTCCTCGCCGTGAGCCATCCCACAGCGCCGCGTGTCTCCACTCTGGGTGGGGAAGAAGTTGCTGCAAAACGTCTACCCCCTCTCCGTTGTCTCCGTGGGCTTCAACGGTACTGGGTCAACCCGTACATACGCCCGCTTGGCAAATGATATCTCGAGTGTATCCCTGGTGCCCACGTCGGGGCAAAGCAGTGACACACTTCGCATTCGAGCTCACTTGCGCCAGCCTAACTACGCGCCGAAGCATGCGGCGCGACCAATCGACTCCGCAGTCGTCTCCGACTTCGTACTACAGCGCCAAGCGGTCACCCGCTATGCTCGAGACGCACTGCAGGATGCAGTGGACAAGCAGAAGGAGAACGCCGATAGGATCGGCCGCAAGAACACGGCCACGTTTACGACAGGCGAACGCGTGCTCCTGTCGACTTGAAGGTATCAGAAACTCTGCGGTTACCAACCTCGGCGCGAACAAACTCGCGCCGCGCTTTATTGGGCCATTTACGGTAATCAAAGCCATTGTGATGCCTACACGCTTGACATTCCTACGTCACTACGTCTGCATCCGACGTTTTACGTCGCACGCTCAAGAAGTATCACTCCGCTACGATTCCAGAGTCGTCTCAGGCTACTGAGCCGGAGCATGCGTCGAGCGACCTTCTCGACGGGCGCGGCGAGCCATCGACCCATCCGCACCAGGAGTCGGATCTCGAGGCTGCGTCCCCGTCTGCAAACGTCCGTGAACCGACCTCTCCAGCATCTGCAACCGAGCAAGGATCTCTCGGTTCGACTGACGCAGCTGCGCACTCTCCCCGGTGGCCCGGGCAGTCTGATCGAGAGCCTCATCCAACTCCTGCTGGACATCCCAGTAGCTGTTCAGCAAGTCGTTCTCGCTCTGGGCAGCCAGAGCGCGAGTGCTATCGACGCGACGGCCCTCCTCCTGTTGTTGACGCTGCCGGAGATACCCGCTGGATTGTTGAGTACATCGTTGCCCACGAAGATCCACTTCGCGCTCCCAAACGTCATCGTGGGCTCGCCCACGATGCTCCAGCCGACCGTCGCTATCGGGTACGTTGGCTCGGGTTTCCTCCCGACGAGGATACGTGGGAGCCTCGCGCCAATCTCCTTCGGGACGTCCCGAATGTGGTCCAGGCGTATGAGTCCAGCCTCGCTGCAAAATACCTTGTGACACATGCCAGCTCGCACGAGGAGAGCGACTCGAGCGATCACGCGAACGTGATCGAGACCGATGACTTGGTCGACCACGTGAACGGGACCGAGATCTGCGATTTGTGCGACCACGCGAACGTGATCGAGAACGACGACTTGAGCGGCCGCGCGAACGAGACCGATGCCAAGAATCTTTACGTGCAGGGCGTCGGCGTGAGCCGGCGCGATTAGAGGCGCGCACGTTCTCGGCCAACGAGCGACGATACTTCTCGATCCACCCGTGTTCTTGTTCACCGAGCGGATACTCGGCGATGTGGCTTCTCCACTCCTCGACAGTCGGACGCGATCCAGTACAAGTGCCACAACCTTCAGCGACCCTCACGTAGCAGATGCGGCGCATGTCCTCCCATGCGCTGGTGCAGACGCGCTCACGGAGCTCCGTGAGCGAGTGCTCCTTGACGATCTCCTCGCGGTACACCAGCCAGCCGACGAAGCTCTCCCCTTCTTCCTGCGTCCGGTTCCAACGCCGGATGAAGGCGCACCACGACTCCTGCAATGCGCCATATGCGACACCCTCGACAGGCTTCTGACGCAGTCCTCGGAAGCGCCGGAAGTGATCCTTCATCGTGTCCAGTGTGTCCGGAGCCCGCGCTCCGGATATGTCATAGAGAGCCCATGCCCGGAGCTGGTCGTCCATTACGCGCGTGCCCCGTGCCGCTGCGGTCGACGACGTCGCCGTCGTCGGTGTCCCCGTCCGCTGTTGATCCATCGTGCTGTTCGTCGTCTTCTCCGCAAGTCGAGTTATGTCGCTCCTGCGCTTCGCAGGAGATGTCTCCGTCTCTGTTTCGCTCCGCCCGTTAGCCAAGTCCCCGTTCGCCATCCTCACGCAGATTGATTTGTTCTTCGCCCACTGCTTATGTTGCGTAAGTGCAACTTTAAGAGGAGGGTAATGTAATGGGCCCCTCCATTACATAAGTAGGTAGATTTCTTTACAAACGTAGGTGCATCAGCACACGACTAGCGTGTGCTGAAATGCTGTCATGCCATTGGCTGATATATGGGGAGCCAGACCCATTAATAGCCAATTGGACTATGACGTGTATTTGAGTGGCCAGGGCTGTGGCCTTGGTCCTAAAATAAAGTCAGAGTTGATTTTTCCTTAAACCTAAGACTCAGTCGTCCTATTGCGAGCTTCCTCAACACTATAGTGTAAGCAAGTAACGGAGTAAATACCTGGCCCGTTACAGAAGTATGACTTGTCACACTTCATGTAGCTAGGGGTACACTTGGGGCTACATACCCCGTTACACCCTCCCCCCACTTAGGTTTGGTTTACCGACCAACCAGAATGAAGAAGTGTACGTCACAAACTTTCATTCTCAAAGTCGAAATATATCGACTTGGCTGCGCGAGCGCGGCAGAGGCTCACTTTACAGCTAAAGCCTCGAGCAGCGATTGAGCGCTCTTCTTCTTGGTCGCCACACCGACCGTTATCATGCCCCGTGGCACTGCGAAGAGCGGTGCGAAGAGACGCTCCAAGGCTGCTGCTGGAAAGGCGCAAGCCAAGAGCGCTAAGCCTCACGGCAAAGGCTCTGCACTCCGGGAGGCTACTAAAGTAGCCTCGGAGGCGATGGGCTCAACTGGTGACGCGGCTGTGAGCAAACGTGCGAGCAAGCACTGCAGTCCGTCAGCTTCGGTCTCCCCAGACAATCGTCCGAATCCTCGGCTCGCCGAACGTAAATTCAGCTCGGGCAGTGAGGACGAGGCCGAGTCCGGGAGCACTCACGATGCACCTGTGGGCTCCGTGGGAGGGCATACTCTAGTGCCTAGCGAGCACAAGGACCACAGTGTGCAGTCGCTCATTAGTGGTCACGGTGATCACAGTTCCAGGGCGTCTGTGCGCTCTGAGAGTCCTGCCATCAAGGCTAAGGGCACTCCCAAAGCTGGCGACGACGAAGAGTAGAAACCTCGCAAACATCTCTTGCTTGCCGAGGGTCTTGCGCGTGCTAAGACCACCAAAGCCGCCCAGCCCTCTGAAAGCGTACGGCTTCGAAGTCTCCACTCCACGAGGAGACGAAGACTGGGTACTCCTATCGGAGCCTCTTCGGCTCCTCGGATGAAGAGGACGAGGAGGGTAAGGAGGAGGAGGGTGCTATTCCTGAGCCCCGGGAGATCACTAACGACCTCGACCAGCAGCAGGAGTACTTCCAAGCTGCCCGGCACACGCGTGGGGGTCCGGTGGTAGCCAGGGAGCCGACGCCAACTCAAGCGGTTATTGGCCTCCCGAGGAGAGCTCTGGGCTGACCTCTTCCTGGGGATTCTCGTCGCTCCTCGTGGCCTTGATGGTGGCCACACTTCTAAGGGCGTTTACGAACGTACCCTGTTCCAGAAGGAGCAGTTTTTGTCGACAACGTGGAGGCGGCCCGGTGCGTGCTTCTCGCGTCGCACCAAATCTCTCTAAAGGACTTCACGACTTGTCGTAAGAAGCCCGAGAATCGGTGTCGTCTCTACCCTCTCTGGGGGCTATCCCTGGTTTCTTCCCGAGAACTGTCCCAACTGGAACTCATGGGAGGACATGTTCTGGTCTGGGGTGGAGTCTCTCAAGTACTCACTCTCGGAGTTACGGAAACTCCATGAAGATCAGCTGCTGTCCCGCATGCTAAACCAGCGTGATCTTCGTGTCCAATTTGCCCACTTGGTCAGCAAACACATGCTGCCAAGGGACATTCTGAAGCGCGCGGCTTCTAGCGCTCACGATGAGCGCGGGAACAGAGTGTCGTCAACGTCCGTACCCTGTTTGGGCAAAAAGCTCCGGACTACTTATGAAGCTGCCGCCGCTTTTGTTTCCAGATTGCGGCAGTCTTTGGGCAGTCAATCAGGAGCCGTTCAATCGGCTCCCACGAGCTCTCGTAGTGAGCATAACCCCTCCACTTCACGAGGAGCTGTCGCTTACCGCGACGTCATTGCTCCTGGAGAATCCGCTCCACGTGGTAGTGAGCTTCTCCGTTCCGGTCAAGCAGGGGCGGAGGTGCCCTCGTACGAGTACGAGTACGCAGCGCCTCCGGAACGCTACTCTCGTCCGAGTGCTTCACCCGCGGGTCCAACGCAGGGCCTGAGGCTGACCGTCTTCGTCAACGCGTCCTCGTGCTTGAGATTGCACTTCGCCTTGGGACCGGCGGTGATGCTGCCGCCCAGGCCGGAAACCAGGGCGGGCTCGCGCGTCTTGTGAGCCGCCTGGACCTGTTGGAGCGTGAGGTCTCAGGCCTGCATCTGTGGGTGGACCGGCGGGCCTCTTCGTCCGATCTTGACGAAGCGTTCCGTATGATCCGACGTATCGAGGATCTGCTGCCACGTCCGGAGCCGCATTCAGTGCACTCCCAGTCGTATGCGTATGGTGCGTACCCGACGTACCCGACGTACTCCGCGTATGGCTCCGGGGTCCGTTCGTACGTAGCCCCTCCGGCATACGCAGCCTTGCTGCTCCACCCGAGGCTTAGGTGCCTGCTCCGACGCCCTCGTCGGCACCTGTGGTCGACCCTCGCTTCAGGCCAAGGTGGGTCTTTGAGTCAGCAACCCCGTGCGAATCATAGTACGTCCAACGTAGAACGTCGGGTGCGTTGTCATTGACTTAGGGAGGTCAATGGTGTACGACGCACCATGTCTGACCAGGGCTGCGAATGGTCCAATGAAGCGATAGGTGTCCTCGTGTCTAATAGCACTAAGTCTTCCACCTTAAATACACTTAAGTTTCCTCTTCCATGTTTGTCAAAGTACTCCTACTGTCTGTCCTGGGCCGCTGCCATGGCAATGCGGACCCTGCTGATCACGCTCAGCTTGGTATCCACAAAGGATTCCACTTGTTTCCGCAGCGAAACCGGTCTCACATCTGAGACCTGGGGGGAAAGAGCATTCCGAGCCCCCCCCCCCACTTAGCATAGAGGATGCAGTGTCTCCTCGAAGAGTGAGATGCACTCTGGGGTGGCGGAAGCCATTCAGGCAAAACGGCGTGAGCCCCGTGGACGCGTGGACCGCGTTGTTGAGCGCAAACTCAACAGCTGTAGGCTGCCTCGACCACGTACGTGGTGCGTCCGCGCACACACTGCGCAGAGTACTCGATTGACGTGCTCTGTCTGGCCGTCTGTCTGTGGATGATCCGCAGTGGACATTTGCCGACGGGTTTCTAGTAAAGGGAACAGCGTTTTCCAAAACGCAGCCGTGAACCGCGGGTCTCGGTCCGAGACAATCGTATCCAAGAGACCGTGATAGTGGAGCACGCCATCGACGAACAACATCGCGGTGGGTTCGCCTGTGACGGTAACAGGTACTGACAAACGAGCACCGAAATCCCGGTGTTGCCGTGTCCGTCGGCGGGAAGCCCAAAGATGAAGTCAAGACTCATCGACTACCAACAGTCACCCGGAACGGGCAGGCTCTGTAGTGGAGCCGAAGCGCGACCTGCGGGTTTGACCGCTGACATGTTTCACGTGTCTTCACGTATCGTGCGACCCACTTGTACATGTGGGTCCACCAGAAGACCTGAATGACCGCCAAGAAGGTCTTCTCGCGACCGAGGTGGCTGCTGGAGGACACGTCGTGCACCTCCGCGAGGCTGTCGAGATTCAGACCCTCGTCGTTGGGTACGACCATCCGTGAAGGTTCACTAGGCTCCATTCGATAATAGAGGAAACCACTTTTCAACTCATATCGGTGGAGCCGGGAACGATGTCGCGACGAAAGCCAGTCGGACTTCGCGTTCGTTCCTGCTGCTTGGAGCTTGACGATAGGCGCGACAGCCTCATCGTCTCGATACGCCACGCCTTTTCGATCGTATAAATCCGTTGTCACCAGCGTGATATGCGCCAACTCGTAGTCTGGACGCCGAGAGAGGGCGTCCGCAAGCACGTTGAGCTTGCCTGGCTTGTACTCAACGCGGAAGTTGTACCCCGCAAAGAAGGTCAGCCACCTCGCCATCCGTTGGGGGAGGTGAAGCAAATTTGTCGGCGTCCTCAAGGATGCGTGGTCTGTGTAGATCACAAAGGGCCCTGAGTCCAGAAGATGAATCCGGAACTTCACACGGGCAAACTTTATTGCCAGGCGCTCCTTGTCGTGAACAGGGCAGTTCCGTCCGACAGCTTGGAGCAGCCTGGCCTGAACGATATGACTCGTTCGCGTCCAGCCGTGTCAGTCTGCAGCAATGCACAACCGATAGCATAGTCGGAGGCATCGCAGACGACGCCAAACGGCTTCGTCGCGTCCGACAGGGCCAGGACAGGGGCATCTTGGAGACTGGCCTTGATACTATCAAAGGCATTTGGTGCTCTTGCTCCCAGCGCCAGTCGACGTTCTTCTGAAGAAGGCCCGACAAGGGCTTAGCGAAGCCCGCGTATATCTGTGAAGGTAGTTGGCCAAGCCCAACCACTTTCGAAAATCCTTCTGATCGGGGCGTTGACCATGCTGCTATAGCCTTGACCTTGTCTAGGTCAGCCCGAACGCCCATGTTGCTTACGAAGCAGCCGAGAACCTTGATCTCTGGTGACGCAAAGACACACCTGTCGATGCTAGCGTAGAGCTTATTCGCTCGCATCACGTCCAACACTCGACGGAGGTGCCCCAAATGCACCTCCACGGCCATCTTGCCTCCCTCGGCGCGGCTTTGGACGAAGATGTCGTCGAAGTACGTCTGTACGAAGGCGCGCAATGGCCTGAACAATTGCGTCACCAGGCGCTTGAATGTCGCCGAGGCATTCGACAGGCCCTGCGGCATAACGAGTCACTCCCAAAGCATGCCGCTTAGAGTGCTCACCGTGGTGAGCAGGATGTCGCTCTCGCACATCAGAATCTCGTAGTATTCATCTACCAAATCCAGTGCACTGTACAGTACGCTTCCGGCCATGATTTTCAACAATACATCCTTTCGTGGGATTGGTGTCTGGGCGGCACCGTCGCGCTGTTCAGCTTGTTATAAGCATAACCAAGACGCCACTTTTCATTCGGCTTCCAAATGCAGAATTGGAGTAGAGGGCGGGGACTTCGACTCCCGCACCATGCATGCCTTTGCTTTCGCAGCGAAGAAGGCATCGATGACCTCGCACTGCTCGCGTGGAAGAGGCCATTGTATCGTGACACAGTAATTTGTGCCGGGCACGAGATTGATCTCATGCCGCACGCCTCGATCCGGTGGGGGTTGGGTCGGTGGGTGTTTGTTCACCACGTCCGCATACTCCACCACCAAAGGATACACTGGATCCTTGGGGCTCTCAAGGATCTCAGAACCCGAGCGCGTCTGACGATGCTTGTTCAGCTCTTCCAGGACGTCCTCGTCCAGGACAGAGGAGGCGTTCAACTTCTCCCGAGTGGGCTCAGGTCTTATGAGCACCATCTCGGCAACTTCCCCAACTTTGAGGTTGGTCAGGAAAGACTCGACCGCTATTTCCTCGAGGTTCAGTGTCTCTGCAACCTCTGGCAGCGGTTCCAAGTGGACACAAGATGCCTTGACGGGTAAACCGGTCTCGCCCTGATAACACTCTTCAACCGACCGTGTCGTAGGAGCCCGGGTCCTGGACTCCGAGTCGCTTGAAGCGACGTCGTCGTCGTCGACGGCGACCATGAAGTGGAACTTTGTTACCCACGTTTAGGGATGTCGGAGCGCCGACATCCGAGGCACTCGAGGTCTCGTGTGGTACTGTGTCACCCACACAGGAAGTGTAGCCGATGTCTTCCTCTTCAGTTAAGGTTTGGGCGACCGTGTGTGGAGCTCTGTTACCCACCTTGAGCTCGCTATTACTAGCGTTCCTGACAGCTGCAGCTGATTGCGGAACTATTTTACCCGCTTGTGGACCTAAATACCCACTTGGCCAGCGCCCGTTAGCGCCGCCACTATCGAAGCGTCTTCGGAGTCGTCATATACGTCAACGACTTTCAAGCATCTGTTGAATGCTTGGGTACCCTTGCAACCCTTGCGGGTGCCCCGGGTCCCGACAGAGATGGGAACATGACTCACCAACGCTCTGTCGGACTTCGCAGGGCGGCTGGCACCGATTGTCTTGCCTCGCCAGTCGATCCAGGGCTCGGGCTTCTCGAACAAGAGCATGCCCAGGATCATGTCCAAGGGATCCATGTCGAGAACAGTAAACTGTTCTGGGCTGTCGAAGTCTTCAAACTTGACGGTCAGATCCACTTGGACGTTGGGGACAGTGACAACCTTCCCGTTGGCCAGTCGCACTCACACCGTCCTGTTGCCTTTGGTTTCTCTCAAAGCATCGGACAATTTATTGCTATTACAAGCAGTCATCTGGCGGCGTGCGAAATTCTTCGACGCCCCAGAATCGATCAAGATTCTAAAGGGGTGATCGTATCCTCGTACACATCCGTGTACTACTAGCAGCCCGCCGCTGCTCTTCGCCGATTCGAGAGTGCGAAGACTCTCAGGGACTAAGTACCCGTGGTACGCGCTACCCGCGCACCGCTCACGAAGACTTATTTCTTCCCCAGTTGGGCACCCCACCCCTACTGGTCTCCAGCGTTCCCCTGTCCCTGGGATCCAGGCTTCTGCCAGCGACCCTTGAGGTCGGGCTTGGGGAAAGGCCGTCTGCGGAGTCTTTCCGCGTGACAGTCGCGCTTGAAGTGGCCCATCTTCCCGCAGCCGAAGCAGCGGATGTCACGCTGTTCAGCGGAACCGAGTTTCATGGAACCTGGTCCGTTGGGGCTTGTTCGACCGGGAGTCGACATGAAACTCCCAGGCCACGCTGAGGCCGGCGTACGCGTCTGGCGATGGCTGTACTCTTTCTGAAGAGCCCCTTGAATCGCCTCTTCAAGTGTGTTTGACTGCACCCGGAACAGCTGAGTGCGTGCGGGGCCCACTCGAAGGCCGTCCATGAACACTGTCACATTGATATGTTCGTTAAGTGGATTGCCCACTAGGGACGCTGGCTGCATCTCTCGGATATACTAATGCAGCTCACGCTCTCCTTGTTTGGATGCGAGGAAACGCGAGCGCTAACGGTACTCGAAGTTCTCGGGGGTGGGGACTTGAAGCTGTTCGCACAGCTGAGCCCTGGATGTGAAACATCCAGGCGATGTAGCTTCTGGTGTGGCGGACTTGCTTCCGCCACCGGTGCCTGCAGGTTTATTCGCAGATGTGCGAGGCGCCCTCGCTCGTAGGCGTCAAACGCATTGATACGCTCGAGCTTCTCGGCCGGTGCTGACACCACCAGGCTTTGCAGGCCCTTCATCCCGATGATGCCAGTTATCTTCCAAACCGACTCGAACTGTGAGTCGTTCAGGTGAGGAGAGTCGTTCATGTTTATGGCAACGAACATCAGAAGCTCAGATAGTCTACCCTCGTTGGCGTGGGCTGACTACTAGTGCTATTAAGCGGGATGTGGACCCACAGCACCTTGCGCTTGAAGAAGTAGGCTTCCGAGAGTAGCAGGTCACAGGTCCCTTCGTCGAAGGGAGCAAAATAATCAGCTAGCGGTAAGCTGAATGTATTTATAGGCAGGCTAAGCTTTAGCTAAATTTACAACCTATAAGTCTCCTTTAGTGAAACTATGTCATTAGTCAATAATTGACCTTGGTACCATGTACCAGGTATCCCGACGTGCGGCGTGTCACACTTCATGTAACCAGGGGTACACTTAAGTACGTACCCCGCTACACTGGACGTGCCCGATAGGTACTCGCCTCACAGGAACGGAGAAAGAGGGGTGCTCCTAAGGAGGGCCATTTCGGGGAGCGCCATTCGTAAAAAGGCACGTAAAGCAGACGTCAATGTTCGCTAGAGCCAGCAGGCTCGCATTATACTAAAATCAACTTTAAAAAGCGTGTCCGTCCCAAAGAGCTGTGTCCGTTACATAAGCGAACTTAACAACAGGCTCTCGTTCCATACTGAACCTAGTGAGAATCCGAGCGTGTCCGTTCCTTGGGAGCGTGTCCCTTTAGTACATGTCTATTCGCGTATTCGGTACTCATCACCAAAATGGCCCCTAAGTCGACACATTGCTTGCCCGACTGCGGGTATATTCTCGTGTATCTTGGCCTAACAGCTGCAACTCTATCTGCGCTTCTGACAGAAGCCAAGACCCGTACGTATTCACCGGCTTTTGAGAAGGTTGGCGATGCAAACCACGACGCGTTCAGAGAACAATCTCGTGTCGTGAGGACCTCCGGTGCAATTGGAGATTTTAAAGGCTGCCTTAATTGCAATTACCGCCTGTCTTGGCCAAAGTTGGATCCCCTCTGTATTTTCGTTCATGTGCTCGAAGCCGAGGAGGGGGCGGGGGTAACGAACAGGAAAGTCACCAGGACTACCCGAATCAATTCATTAAGGCTGCACAAGCAAAGGGCAAATACCGGCAATTCTGATTTGTGCGCTGGAACAAGGGACTCAACTCCGCGTTTACGACGAATGTATGGCGACAAAAGATGATAGCAAGGCACGAATTCTAAAAAATTCGGTTGAATTTTGTGTTATTTTTCGCGGTGATCCTATTACGAAATGGAGAGCTACCGCCTAACGAAATAGAGAGCTACCGCCTTCATTGTTATCCATACTACCGGGATATCAAGTGGGAGCCTGATATTATGAACAACGTTCTTCCTCGTCACTATACGTGTCAATATTGTGGTCTTAAGTTGGAGGACTCTAATCCAATGCGGCAGCATCAACAATATTGTGAGAAGAACTCCAACGCCCAGAAGAACCAGCTCACAATACGTGCACCATCAGAACAAACTTCTACCGTAGAAGTTTGTTCTGATGGTGCACGTATCGTAGAATCTACGTGGGTTTGTGACGTGTGTGGAGATGTGCTGCAAATGACAGCTCTTTTCGATCTCACGTGCTCCGAGGGCATTCAAAGAAGCGTAAATCTAAGGAATAAACTTACGAAAATAAAAAAGAACAGCTGAGTTATGATTCAATTTAAATTGGCTTAGCCCCAAATGCGAAAAGGAACATGATGTTCGTGATAGGTAGTTGGGTCTGATATAGGGTTGTGAAGCGAATCCGTTAAGGGAGGAAGTGAAACACACCCGAATCAGGTACTTGGGTGTCACGGGTTGGAACGGAAGGTGGTGCTACAGGGTGATTTAAATCGGTACGCTCGAGGAGACTCGGATCCCGTCTGGAATTGTAGGACTGATTCTGGGTTCGGCGATGAATTCGTCGATGCCTTTGGATCTGGGCTTGAGCTGTAAACATTGGCTCCTGTATCCGAATGGGAGGGGCTTCGCCTCGATCACGCTTTATCCACCAGTGTATATCAAAATCGACTTGAGACACATACGATCTACATAGGGGGCGGGAATACCGAGAAAACGTTATCCACCGCGTTCATCGAGGCCAGTTCTCTATCTGTAAAAGTGACACTTGGAAACGCGACATGTATTTCCTCCAAGAAAGTCCGTTGCGTGTTCATTGCCCAGGTGTAGTCCACTTTCTTTTCCTTTGGAAGCCAGCACTGGGCAACAGGTACTACAGTGTTAAAAGCAGTCAACGCGATAATGTTCTGCAGCGGCAGCTTGTACTAGTTTGTTTTGTAGGTACAATCCACGCCAAGAATTTCAGGATGTCTTCTGTACTGAGTAGTACGTGGGTGATATAATGGGCCCAACTCCAATTACATAAGTAGGTAGATATTTCTTTAGTTATTACGAAAGTAGGTAAAGTGGCACACGGGTAGCGTGTGCCAAGGTGTCATCATCTTATTGGTTAACAGTGAGGAGGCAGACTCGCTTATTGACCAATCAGGTGTAGACATGTGCTTGAGTGGATCACACGAGGTTTCAATTGTATCAGCTGATTTCTGATTGGACTATAAAGGAGATGGGCGTCGGCTCAAGTGACAATCATCGGCGTGTTTACGCTCTGGATTACCATCAATTACGAAATAAAATAATTAAATTATTAATTAGCGTGACTTTTTAAGAAGTCTGGTATTTTTTTTAAATAGCTGTGCTTAAGGTTAATTAGTGATCCAGAGCGGCGAAGGTGCTGTCCACCTCGCACCCCATACAATGTTGATACGTTCATGTACACTAGACACTATCATTTCGACACATAGTACTTGAGCTGTAAACTAAGGCGTGCGTGATTAATGTGTCGCAGTGCCAAAATCAATTGTTCCCTGGTGTCAACTGCAAAATCGCAATCGATAGCACGTGTAGCCTATATTGTGCGATAACAGGAGCAACATATCTAAATAGCACGCCAAACTCAAGTGAACTACAGCCACCGACGTGGGCGCGTGATCTAATGTGGGGCGGAGTAAATCACTGTAATTTACAAAAGTGAAAATATCGGTTTTCGGAGGGACGATTTGCTTGAACACTAACGTTTTATTCCTCGCAAACGTTATTCCTATCGTGGGGTCGCTAAGGCAGGTATACCTTCTAAATGGCACACTTATAAAAAGCCAGCCAGCGTACCTTTAAATTCATTTTTTGCATTTTGCGGCCCTCCCGGGTTCTCCCACACTCTTCAATTGAGATAGTGTTATCGAGATGTCATTAGCAAGCCAATCCGCATTACGCTCACAAATGCTAGCGTAGCAGCTTTTCCAGTATCATGCCACTCACAACAACGACAACTTAGCCGAGTGCGTTCATGCAATCCTTGCGCACAAATTCCTGGACGTATCGAAACAATTGGTCGTTTCGGTGTGTGTGCCGCCGCTTATTGGGTTTTCCTTACTAAGGCACATGAGGGAGGTGGCCTATGTGGCGCTCCTCGCTGATTTCATGTGCATCGTTGGGCTGCTGGTGGTGCTCAACATCGATTTGGGCTACATGGATATAAATCACGACTACATTGAGCCTATAGGCGTGGTGTCTGCCATTCCGTTCTTCTTCGGAGTGGCGAGTTACTGTTTCGAAGGGGTGGGAATGGTGTTGCCGCTGGAGAATTCGATGCGCAACAAGCACAACTTCATGCCGATTCTCGTGTGCACAGTCGTGATCATCACGTCGCTGTACGCCACGTTCGGTATCTGCGGATATCTGGCCTTCGGTATCGACACAGACGCGGTTATCACGCTTAATTTCGAGGGAAGCGGCGGCTTGGTCACGCTCGTTAAGGTTTTCCTGTGTTTGGGACTCTTCTTCACGTACCCCGCGATGCTGTTCCCGGTCTTTGAGGTGCTACAGCCAATGGTGGCGTGTGGTAACAAGCTTGAGAACCCACAAACGACTCAGAAAAAGGGAATTGTTCTCCGCGCTGGAGTTGTGCTGCTCACTGCGGTGATCGCTGCCGGTGTTCCAGGTAAGAAGTCCCTGGTCGGTAACGTTAGTGAATATGGCTCAGTAACTCGTTGATTGCGCTGTAGATTTTGGTCGATTTATTTCGTTCATCGGCTCGACGTGCTGCTCGTTATTGGCTTTTATCCTGCCTGCATTCTTCCACCTGCATCTGTTTAGTGACGAGCCCTCAACGTGTGGAAACCGGTTGCGCCAGGTTTTCCTATGTGGAATGATGCTCCTAGGTTCTGTGATGCTGGGAGCAGGGGTGGTCGAAGCAATCATCAGTGTACTCTAAGCTAAGACTTGAAAAACTGCAATAATTAATGTCAAAGTGCCGTTCAGACCCAGCTTAAAGTTTTGACAATCGCTGCCGCAGCGTAACAGCCTAAACATCCCAACACGGGTTGAACAACCCACACACGCTTCCAGCACCAACGGTGTTTCCTCCACGATGGAGTTTACAGCATTGCTCACCTCTGAATCGACAACCGTTTCGTCAGGGGGTGAATCTAGTTAGTGTGAAGTCCCAATTGGTTCTTCAGCTCTTCCGAATACCAGTACTCTGGAACCGGATCACGAGACAGTTGCAAATTCCGTGCCAGTAATCGTGAGGGACACTGTAGAGATTGAACCGCCTCCAGAGCAAACATACCCGACCGAGAAGGCCGCTTTAGCTGCGTTGCATCCATGGACTAAAGATCACGGATTCAATGTATTCAAGAGACAAGGTTTCTACAACGACGCGGTACCGGAGCAAGTTTGGAAAGGAAGACTTGACTGTGATAGCGCAGGAAACCCAAGGTGTACCCAACACCTCACTGATGATTAACGACAACACGTTCAATGCGTATAGGGTGTCCCATGAAAATAGTAGTCGCAGCAGCAGACAAAGACAATTCTTGGGGCTCTTGGAAAATTGTTCACGCTAGAAATGGAAGCCGAATTCACAGCCACCCCACCTCTGATGATCATCGCGTCCATCCAAGTCACCTTCTGCGTGCAGTTGCATCTGAGGAGATCGCTCCAATGGCATCTCTGCAAGCTCTAGTCAGTGTCATGTATGGTGTGGGGATCACCGCTGTATATGTGTGTGCCAGTTTGCAACAGGCTGACCCTGCCTGTAGTGTAATTTCACAAGATGTAGTGAACATGAGAAACGCAGCTCGTCGTCGTGAGATCGCAACGCAAACCGTGATGGAAGCTTTATTCAAAGAATGGAATAAGATAAATTATACTATCAAAATGAAGCGGATCTACAGACCAGCATTTGCATTACTTGTTTTGGGTTCACCTGTAGCAGGGTTATAGTTACAGTCACTAGCTTACACTATAGTGTGGAGGAAGATCGCAATAATATAACCAAGTCTTAGGTTTGTGTCAAATTCAACTCTGTTTTATTTACGACCAGGGCGCAACCCCTGGATGGAGAGGCGGTCCCTGTGACGGGCCCTAACCTCAACAGCCTCCCTGGATCGACATCAGGGAACGTCATTGGATAATATAATACACGTGTTTTGATTGGTCTACGAAAACCCTGCTAAACGTGTTCAGTCAATTTACAAAATGGCTACACGAATTTGTGTTTTTTGCGTTTCTGAAGCTCCTAGAGGCCCTACAGCCAAACGGAGACTACTCGCCAGGGCAGTTTTCTGGGGAGGTGGAGTCCAAATCGCCATTTGGCCACCTGTGCACCAGGTGGCAGACTGAAAAATGACTCGAAAGTTCAAAACGAATTAGTTTTGACAGTGATAGGTTTTGAGAGTACACTTGTATTGAAGTTAATAGCAGTTACAACAAGTGGCCATCTTATCGGAGCGTGTATGTTAACTTAGAGAAGCTCAATGCCAACAGAATCGGCCCACATGACAGACAGCCTTAAATTTAGTAGAGACGACAAACGCAGATGATGCTGGGACGGCATAAGGTCTTATTCTATGGTCCGGCGCGCGGTATAGGATCAATCAGCAGCTCGGGGGCTCATCGAGCTGATCTCGTAGTCTCACATCACAGTTTACATTCTACTGTCACCGCACCAGCCACACGCACGTCAAGGACACGCACGTCAAGGTCACGACATCTACAAACTTCGGTGCTTCACAGCCAGCTTTGGGTATTGCAACGCTTCATTCTCGCTCAGTCAGCGTAATTCAGGATACTTGTGGAGACCAGGCAGATTGGCTCGAGGCTCAGTTATTTAACGCCAGCTTTGAGGATCATGCCTCGGTCGGCGCAGGTGGCCCGGATGGACCCTACTATCGCCAAGCATCTCATTACAATGGCTGCCCCAAAGCAGTTACCTCCGACTACGAATTCTCTATCGGTTATTGACACGGCTACGGCTAATTCTTCGAGCACGATTTCAACTCAAGATCAACCCACTTCAACTACATCTACATGCACTGAGCCAACGACTTCGACATCAACAGTACCGAAGATTCGCCGCAGTACTCGATCCCGGCAACCTCCGGCCGCCTTTAGCCCGTCGTTCATACGAGGGTCCAAACCCAAAAGGCGACGTCGACGCAAGGAGCGTCCGTGCGTGCCCCAGACTTGGGGTGTAGCATTCCTAAAGGACCGAAAAACGAGTACAACTGGTGGCTTACTCTACAGGGTTTTGTGGAGGACCCACAAGTATGACCGGCTACCACGCACATGGGAGCCACGTGCCATGCTAGTTGAGGACGGATTTGAAACCGCTATAAAGGTTGTGGACGAGTGGGTTGATGGAGGTCGGCAAACCGACTTCTTTCAGTTCGTCAGCAACTTGTAACCATCGGTTGCTGGTGCCAACCCGATGGGTACATGCATGTTTCTCGCACTGCAACACGCATTGCTGCTAGTGGGTGAGCCGTTTGGTGTTCGGAACTCCCATGCTCAGGAGTTCCTTGCGAGAGCAACAGAATTAAAGCAAAATCTGTCTCGTGGAGTGCCGTGGACAATTTTTCGAGCTTTTATTTTACAGTTACATGTAGGTGGTTCTCGGCTATCATTGGAGGATATTGAGTACAACAGGCACCGTACTGGACACCGAGGTGTCGCTGCCATAGTACGGTTGCCATTTCAAGATGGTATTTACTTGGTTGCTGCCTGTAATACTATGGCGGTTGGACATGCATTTGTCCTCCAGGTCCGTGGAGCCCAGAGGACAGTTTTTGACGATTCGTCTCAGTGCCCTTTGGAGGACTATGGTGAGTGGATCGACAGAGTGATGTTCGTTCGTAAAGTTTCACTTTTAGATTAAGATCAAAATATAATTTTTTGATTTGTTTACCTTCACTTTTGTTCTATTATAAAGTTAAATGTACATGTATATTTGGCGGCTGTGTGCCAGGGAAAAACACTTTCAGTGTAAAAACCTTATCGAAAAGTAACACGAGAAAACCTTTGCATGTAAAAGTTCTTAAAGGGAAAAAACTCATGTTACCACGTGACTCTTTAAAAGTTGTGAGGTAATATAAAAATGGTTAATTTATCGTGTATTTTAAAGTATGTTTAGCTGTTAAGTTTAGCGAGAGAGCGCATACCTAACTTGTTTCTTAAGTCTCTAAATTGGTGCTTATCAAGGGCTTTAGTAAAAATGTCTGCTACCATCACTTTGGTGTTGCAATACTCAATACAAAATTCGCATCTCTCAACCTTTTCCTGTACAAAGTGATATCGAATATCAATGTGTTTTGATCGTCCGTGTAGCTC
>NW_003303733.1:868752-869579 GCF_000142945.1 Phytophthora infestans T30-4 | reverse complement strand
CGATAACACAGACGACAGCCCATCCCCGACACCAGAGATAACACGTCAGCATGGACGCTGGGTTACTCACTAAAGTATCGGAGAACACGCTGCCACACGAAATCACCGAGTCACGGAGCACCATACCAGTGTAGAACCTGAGCTTACCGAGCCACGGAGGACAGCAGTACATGATAACACGATTGCACGGACTGCGGACCGCCTACCAAATGCACAGGGGGTGGGCTTGGTATGACCACGATTACACACCGTGGAGCACGATGGCATCGTAGAGCACGATAACACGGACAACGCAGATGCACTACACGTGCACAATACCATAGACAGCATAACCACACCGCGATTGCACGATAGCGTGATACCGCGGTCGATGACACTT
Organism: Phytophthora infestans T30-4; assembly: GCF_000142945.1. Taxonomy (NCBI): domain Eukaryota; phylum Oomycota; class Peronosporomycetes; order Peronosporales; family Peronosporaceae; genus Phytophthora; species Phytophthora infestans. The sequence goes on along the minus strand of NW_003303733.1, from coordinate 869,200 downwards.
CATCAGGAGATCACGGTGCACGGGCGACGGAACCACACGACTGCATGAATGCACCAAAGCACGGAATAGCACCCTTTGGTTAGAGTACCGGTGATGGGAGGCCAACGGCCACGAATGCCTATGTACCACGAAAGCGGTACAGCCCGCGTAAATGTTTGAGAACAGGGAATAGTTAGGAGCCACGAAAGAGGCCGTACTAAAGTGCATGAGCTCAAAAGAGAGCGCATATCCACAAACAGCGTGAACCACGGGTGAACAGAGAACCACGAAACCAAGAAGAACACGGAAGAGCACAGGCCATTGAAGAACACGACATTCAGCCTGTAGTACGGGGTAACGGAAACGTATCAAACCACGATATTGTACAAAGCCACATGAGATTACGGACAGTTAAGTGGTTGGCTACACGAAGCCACGACGTACTAGGTGAACGACGCCCATAAAACAC
>NW_003303733.1:784272-867647 GCF_000142945.1 Phytophthora infestans T30-4 | reverse complement strand
CCTGGAGGCGGTTCATCTCTACAGTGTCCCTCACGATTACTGGCACGGAATTCGCAACTGTCTCGTGATCCGGTTCCAGAGTACTGGTATTCGGAAGAGCTGAAGAACCAATTGGGACTTCACACTAACTAGATTCACCCCCTGACGAAACGGTTGTCGATTCAGAGGTGAGCAATGCTGTAAACTCCATCGTGGAGGAAAACACCGTTGGTGCTGGAAGCGTGTGTGGGTTGTTCAACCCGTGTTGGAATGTTTAGGCTGTTCCGCTGCGGCAGCGACAAGGATTGCATGAACGCACGGCTAAGTTGTCGTTGTTGTGAGTGGCATGATACTGGAAAAGCTGCTACGCTAGCATTTGTGAGCGTAATGCGGATTGGCTTGCTAATGACATCTCGATAACACTATCTCAATTGAAGAGTGTGGGAGAACCCGGGAGGGCCGCAAAATGCAAAAAATGAATTTAAAGGTACGCTGGCTGGCTTTTTATAAGTGTGCCATTTAGAAGGTATACCTGCCTTAGCGACCCCACGATAGGAATAACGTTTGCGAGGAATAAAACGTTAGTGTTCAAGCAAATCGTCCCTCCGAAAACCGATTTTTTCACTTTTGTAAATCACAGTGATTTACTCCGCCCCACATTAGATCACGCGCCCACGTCGGTGGCTGTAGTTCACTTGAGTTTGGGCGTGCTATTTAGATATGTTGCTCCTGTTATCGCACAATATAGGCTACACGTGCTATCGATTGCGATTTTGCAGTTGACACCAGGGAACAATTGATTTTGGCACTGCGACACATTAATCACGCACGCCTTAGTTTACTGAGCTCAAGTACTATGTATCGTAATGATAATGTCTAGTGTACATGAACGTATCAACATTGTATGGGGTGCGAGGTGGTGACAGCACCTTCGCCGCTCTGGATCACTAATTAACCTTAAGCACAGCTATTTAAAAAAATACCAAGACTTTTAAAAAAGTCACGCTAATTAATAATTGAATTATTTTATTTCGTAATTGATGAGCGTAAACACGCCGATGATTGTCACTTGAGCCGACGCCCATCTCCTTTATAGTCCAATCAGAAATCAGCTGATACAATACTCTCGTTTTGAGTGCCATTTGCCGACTCGCTGGCGCTTACACATGGACAACACCGGACAGCGCTCCAAGTTCGACATGGCGAGCCTATTAGGCTCGGACACAGGTCATGTAAACTCACAGACACCAAACCAGCAACTACCGCCACTTGCCTCCGTGTTACAAAAGAGAAACGACGGTGTGTCAAGATCTATAACAGCGCCGCTGTTATCAACACAGATCATGAAACAAGAGTCTCATCTTTCAGTAAAGGCACCAGAGCCGAGAATAACAAATGGATCGACGAAGCGGCGGTCATCTGAGTGCGAGGACGAGAAAGATGCGTCGACACCCACGTCGAAGCGGTGTCGGGGCAAGTGGCGTAAGCCCACGTACCTCGTCCGAAAGGTGAGTGCGACAAGAAGGATAGTAAATGATAAGGTTCTTAACTGGCGCATTTCTTTAATGTGTTAATCTGTGTTGCGTAGGAAGAGAAATGTGAGTTATTGGAACATATCAAGGAGCTGGAGAGTCAGGTGTCATTTCTACAGAACCGCACCAACATCGTGGCATGGCAGAAAAAAGATCGTCAACAAATCGAGACTGAGATCAAGAACCACGTGTTGCGCACCTCGGTGAGGCAGCAGCAACTACGAGTTCTGTCAGCGCAGTCCGCGCTGTCAGAGCTCACACATACCGTGCACAACCGATGCCCACTCGAGACCTACATCCACCTCGTACGCGACTGGGCCTAAACGCACCGAAGTGCTGACGAGTCTTCGTGCGCAACAATGTCGAGACGCGGCAGAACTTGGTGGAGAGACGCACTCAGTTTATGACCGAGGCGCGTGAGTACACAGGAGACGCTCAGATCCGTCGATGAAGCGGGTGATGTCTGCTCCATTCGCTTTGACATCACCCCATTAGAGGGTCTCAAAACAGTCGCAGAGGCCTTCAAGTTCATCCAGTTCCACATTAAACACATGCACACTAAACCTACGACATCCAAGTACATATGTACGAGCGAGTTGGGCGCTGAAAAGAACATCATGCATCGTCGTCTCATCATCTCCGAGGTCGAGAATGTGGCAACAGAGACCAACTTTGTCATGTTCTCGGAGCAGTGGCCAGGTGCGAACCGCCATGGCATGTGTGGAGATACGGATAAGGCATTCGACCAAGGTGTCATGGTCACGAACTTTGTGGACGAGGACGACTTGTATCCGTACCGCCCGCAGAACTGTGTCCGCTTGGATCTCAGCGGTGTTATGGCGCTTAGATCTTATCGAAAGCTTGTTAAAACGCCGAAGGGAGAGGACAAGGAGGTGTCTGCAGTGGTTCTTACACGGTGGATGCTGCAGAAGTTGCGTCACACTGAGCTACCGGTGCCAAAGCACGTGCTACAGACCATGCGTGATCGCATCAACGAGCCGGGCAATGCTATTCTCCGCGCCGTGAAGAAAGCACGCGCAGGCGTCCAGCTCGAAGCCAACGACATTAAGGTGCTGAGCGTGTAGCAGCTTTCGCATTCCGGTTGCAGCAGTAGGACCTACACCTCTGTCACCGAGGTCACAAAGTGTGGATACGAAGCAGTGGTGATTGTGGCGCCCACAAAAACAGAGGCTCACCGTTTTTCCTTCTTTGGTGTCATCACTAAACAAGGTGCGCTGCAAGAAAAACAAGCTTGATGTGGGCATCGATACAGTACAGTATCGTCAGGCTTACAAGACCGACTGGGCTGCCATGTAAGGATTCCTGAAAAACAAGTAGATTTGTTTCGGTGGTGGTTGGTCCATGAATCGCTTCAAGTTGCGCTGAATGATGCTTTCAAAACTTCCCTTTTACATAACCTTGCTATGACGTAGTACTTCTATTAATAAGTATCTACTTTAGTTTTTAAAAGGCTTCGTCTCTTGTCTAACACATCTTTTCAATTAATTATCTTAAATCCGTATATTTTGTTGATGCAATAAACGATTGGCGTGGCGATGCTGCGGGCGGATCATGTCAATGCGCCCACTTGCAACATTGCCCGCGCGGTACCGCTCCTCCGTCGCAGCCTTCGCCGCTCGACTTTTCAAATTGCTCGGCGACGAAGAGGCGACTGGTTTCTTCAATGCGCGAGCCGATGGACACACCCGAGACGTCGCATGCGAACCGGTCGACGTCGCCGCCGCTGCCACCCGATCGGTCTCTCTTCCAGCGATCACTAGACGTCTCGGCCGACTGCCAGCGGCCTCTACCGCACTTGAACCCACTACCGCCGCGGTCTCCCACGCTCAGAGACAACAGTGACAAGACGCTGTTGGTGTTCCTGTACCCAGACGGAGCCACCGCTGCGGGTCTAACGCCTATTCGGGCCATGTCACCGCGCTCAGTTGCAGTGGCAGGAGCCGAGACGCAGGAGGTAGAGCCTCTTGGGAAGGCCGTCGACAGAGCGGTGGACAGCAAGAAACGCACTCGCGACTTTGACTACCACATAGCCAGCTCAGACGACGGGACGGAGGGCGAGACACCGCGCTCTCGGAAGCGCAGCAACTCGACGTGTAAAGCCAGGAAACCCACGTATCTTGTCCGGAAGGTACATCTAGATATGGATAGCAACAACATGGGAGGCTACGAATTTATATGACGTAACAGGTTTTTGTGGTATTACTTGTAGGCGGAGAAGGACGAGTTGACGAAGCAGATCGACAAACTAGAAGCTCAACTGGAATATCTCAAACACACTGCGTCCATCAGACCCGAGTGTCTCGAACGAGCACGAGGGGACCACAAGTTTTTCGAGCAGGAGATGCACAACCATCTACTACGTGAAGCTGTGCGCAACCAGCACTTTCAGCTCTTCAGTGCTCAGTCCGCGCTTTCGGAACTCTCGGTGCGCTGTTAATCCGGACCTAGAGAAGCCACTTTTTATTACGATACTGACATTTATTTTTTTATCAACCTAGTATTCTATTCAACAGGACCAATGCCCGATCAACACGTTTATCCATCTCGGCTGTGATATCCAACAACGTCGCTCAGTTTTAGAAGGGATGAAGGCGCAAAAACTGCGAGATGCCAAGCAACTTATGGATAAACGTATACAATTCTTACGAGACCCAGCCGAACAACGTCGTGAGACCGCCCAGTTCCCTACAGACTCGGGGTCTCTATGCTCTGTGGTCTTTGACGTGCACCCGCTCGACTCTGGCGTGGATGTGGAGGACATCAAACACGCATATCGAGCAGCCTCGGCATACGCTAAACGTATGGGCACCATGGTCCCTCCCTACACTGGAGAAGAGTCTGGTGTCGTGCACAGTCGCCTTCAAGTGGATACATCGCCGGATCTGCCCACGGAGTCGAACTTTGTGGTCTTCTCGGAGCTGCAAGAGCCGAAGTTTGTATCTTCCCCAACCGATACGAACGAGAAGAGGAATATTGAGCCTCTTGGGCTACTGGTAATCGATTCAGTGGATGAAGATGAGCTGCATCCCTTCCGACCGGATAAATTCTTAAGAGAAGACGTCAACGCAGTGATCACGATTTCCAGAGGATCTCGACGTGTTCACAAAGGCAAAGACCACGACAAACTCGTGCCGTGTCTTGTGTTGACTCGCTGGGTGTTGCTGACGTTGCGACCGGACCAAAATGGTGTTGCGTCCACGAAGGCGATGGATTTCCTACTTCAGACGTCCATCAACATGGGAAACGACATGCTACACGCAATCCAAGATGCAAAAACTGTCGATAGAGGTGGCTACAAGCCTTGGACCATTACGCGTTGTTCTCAGACTTCACAAGATGAGGCGGAATAGGAAAGTTCACTGTAGTACCTGTAGAAACGAACTAAAACGTGCGTTATTATTAAACGATGTACGGTCATACTTACTTTACTGTTAACACCACACATTTTTTTGTATTAAATGTGGTTAATGTCTTCTGCAGAGCGGAGGAAGACCCCCAAATGGCGGTAACATGGCTGCTGTCACAGGAGGAATGGCAGTTGGTGGCAAATCTCCAGAAGGCAAGGTTGGTTCCCGTGGAGATAAAGCGTAGCGTACGTTATTCAGCATAGCCTCACCCACCTGTTCGATGCCGTTGCGAAGACGTTGCGTTGCTTCGAACGGCAAGTGAATCGACGACTTGCGGATCCGGAGAAGTGACCAGCGAGTAAGAATCACCAGCTGCTCCATTTCCACGGGTCCAGTTTGCATCGGAGGCCTCACTTTGGGCCTCGTACACGTCGAAACGAGCATCAAAACCGTCACATCTTGGCGGATTCGACGGCCTGGCAGATATGGATACAATTCGTCTTCATTTACGAAGTCGCAGGCTAGCACACCAAGCTCTTCTCCATGCCCCAATGCCCCTAAATCCTCGGATTCATTTGGCAACTCAACGCCAAGAGCTGCCGGACCATTTCGTTCATAGTACTCTGCAAACAGGGCATTGTTTGTCTCCATTTCTGCCAGGTTTGCCACGTTCGTAACGAATCTTTGTTGCGACACTGATGGGTCCCAGTGGTCGTCGTTTTCCTTGATGGTAATATCTCCCAGTAGCTCCGACAAACTTATCTCTAAATTGTACGAAAAATTCTGCAGCACGTCAAAAACTGTACGTGCTGATCGGACACCTGCAAATGGAGTCACATCGAACCCCATGTAGCAGAAATCTCCGTGTGCATTCTCAAACTTCTGATTGTCGGAAAACGCTGTCGACGGGTCCATGAATCTCCGTCTTGCTACTAGAAACTGCAGCGCGTCGTGCAATTTCCTTTTCTTCAGCGATAGCAACGTGGCGTGACGTTCCACAGGGTCTTTCCCCAGCTGGATAAAAGTTTCGAAAGGACTGTGCTCTTGCACGCGCATGTACTGCGCAATCATGGACTGGGTATTGGCAAATGCCAGTCGTTGCGCGTGAATAACGCTTCGGATTCCCCTGTTCTCCTCCTCTAGGCGGCGCATCTTTTCTTTGTCCTCTAAAACGGTGTTTTGCCGCTTGTATTTTTGCATTTCCGTCTGGAGCTCCTCGTATTCTTTGCCAAGAATGGCAAGTTCCTCTTTCCGCATGTAATATGTTCGTTTCCGAGGTTTCTTGGGTTGGGTTGCACTGATGTGTTTGCCCTTTTGCTTGCCATTTACCGCTTGGGCCGCTGCACGTTCTTCTTCTTCTATCTCGCTGTTGCCAGCAGGTGAAGTCGTGAGAGAAGACGCAGCTGACGGAATGTCTGGCTTGATGTCGACCTTCCAAAGCGAGGTGGGAGGAGGGGGCGCTACCGACTGCATAAGGGACAGCAGTGCGTGCGCAGATGCCGGGGGGCTGGGCGCTGAAGCGTCGTGGCCAGCGGAGAGCGAACACAATGCACGAGGCATACCGGGCTTAAAGGTAAATAGGGCAATGCTTTTTGGAAAAGTACTCACAATTTACTGGCAGTAATGAGAATTACAAAATGTTTTTTTTTAAATATGCTGTGAAGATCTGAAAAGAAGTACAGAACTACATGTACAAGTAATACAAAGTGCCACGACAGCGATTACACTCAGAAATCGTGAGGTGTATTTTTTACGGATACAACGCTTGTTGCCAGTGCTCTTGATGCGAGTTGCGCCGCAACCTGCGTATCGCACTTGTGAGCACGGTGATTCTTTGTTGTCGTATTGAAATTTATCCAAAATGATTGGGAATCTCCGGCTGCTATCCTGCTTAAGCCAATCGTAGAGACAGAAACGCTGTACGTGGCAGGCTATTAATTGCAAAGAATTCTGCAACAAATAGTGGGTCTTTTCGACAGCCAGAATGAAGGGGAAGGGCTTCGAATTTGCAGAATCCGACGTCAGATTCGGAGGCATGTACCACCACGATGTCGTCTTTTGTTTCATTGCTGGCTGTAGCCCCCCGCTTGCTGCTTGGAGAAGCCACACCAGCAGCTGCGGACAGATTCGGCCGGCGTCGTGGATACTTGGCGACCATCACATGGAACGTTATGTCTTGAGTCAAGACTCTTGACGTACACGCTCAGATACGCAATAGGGATGCAGCTCGTCTTCTTCGACGTAGTTGCACACTGCGATCCCCACTTCATCGCCAACCGCTCGGTCTGTACGAGGACCCGTGCCGTCACCCCAGTACTGAGTGAAAGTTACATTGTTCATGTCCACCTTGACAATTGGAGAGATTGAAGTCACCAGTCCGGATTGTAATGTCGCCAATAAGGTCTGAAATGCTAATTTCCAGGTTGTAGGAAAACTTGAGCACGCCGTCAAATGCCTGCCTAACTGTTTGAGCTTTTGGAAGTGGCTTGATATCAAAGCGAGCTACGCAAACGTCTCCGTTATCGGACTGGAAGCGTTGCAAGTCGGTGAATTCTGTGTCTATGGCCATGTATCTTGACCGCTCGGCTAAGAAGTAGACCGCCTCCTGCAGACGCTGCTGTTTCATACAAAGTAGTGTATTGTATCGCATTCGCGGGTCCGTCCCAAGTCGAATAACGGGCTCATAGCGACTATGATCCTCCGCTCTCTGCATATATCAAATCACATATTTAGAGTCTGTCAGAATTATTATCCCGGCCAAAAAGGCTTGGACAAAAATGGTAATATATTTTATCTTAAATTAGAGGAATGTAACTCCGCAACCGTAGAGCCGATTTCGTTGTGTGTCCCCTTAATAGATAGCTTGGTGTCTATTTATTCTCGTAAGAACTTCACAGCATCTAATAATGTTCACTACTTTTCAAATGGTCGCCGGTAAGAAATTGACTGCTGCTGAGAAGTACTTGGTTGTGAAGACCTACGAGTTCCTCCGCCAAAAGAAGGCCTCTGCACCGCATCTATGGAAAGGAGGAGTTCGTTATCATGTCAAAGAGTGTTTAGGCTTTGCTACGGGCACCATTTCAGCTATATGGGCGCACTGGGAGCAGCACCACGACAAGAATTTCACCTCGGTAGGCTGTACTTCATATCATTTCAGTTATTATTGATATTTATCATTTCAGTGGTCGACAAATTAATCATGACAGATGGAAGGTCCAAAACCATCTGGGAGGCCTCCAGAAATACGAGACAAAATATCTGCAGCAAGGTGATGAATGCGAAATTGCATCGGAACCAGAGGGCAGCAACGAGGACACGGAAGAGGATGACGCCGTCGATGACAATGAAGCTGTAGCCGATTAGGAATATGAACGGGTGACCCGTTGTATGTTCTTTACACTCTAGATATTCTTTTGACGGGTTCTTTTTAACAAGTTTATAATTTTCTAACAATCGTCAAATTGCGGTAATATTTGGAATTTATCAATCCGGTTCTGAAAATCCCCACCTGTTATCCCGGCTCTGCCAATGAATATGCATGCATGTTAGTACGTGCCAAGCCCACAATTGCAAACAATTCTGCAAGATATAGAGCCTTTTTTAAACGGCCGATTGGGAGATCAATGGTTGCAGATACGCAAAAATAGACCTCAAAATCGGAATCTACACCCGATTTTACCCCTTATATCTAACTATCGTTATGGGTTTTGTGAAGGGAAGGGTTACCTTTTTTGGACCAAAGTTTGTCCAAGGTTTGGTGGCCGGGATAATAGAAACGCAAATAGCAAGCTACTTTGATTGAGTGTGTGTTGGCAAAGACAATCCGTTGTCCCCGAATAGAGTCCCGTAGCTCTTGGTTTTGCCGCATTCGAGTCATACTCCGTCTTAAGTGTTCCAGATGAATGCTCATCGCCTGCCACTTCTTCTCCAGCATCTCTTTTTCCTCCTACGACGGTTGAATCAATTGTAATCAGCATAACACAGCCATAACTTATGCTAGAGCAAGTTCACGGGTATTAATAATACCTTGCGTCGATAGTAGGTTCGGGAACGCAGCTCCGAATTCAGTTGTTTTTGTCGCTTCCTGTCTCCTGCCGTCGCCGCTTTCGAGACATTCGCGAGCTGCAGCGGTGGAGGCGTCCAGAGCTTAAGCTGCTGATACTGGCGCTTTTCGGCTGAGGCGCTCCGGCGTTCAGCACGGGAGACGGAGAGGAATCCTGCATTGTACGTCGAGATCTACAGTTTCGATTGGCAAATGTAGGGCTAGGGGTAAAGCTGGTTTTACTTACTTTTTTAATAAAAAGTATACAAAAACTAGACCCATCAGTCATCGCTTGGCCGCAAAATTGGCTCGGATTTATCTTGATTTCTCGTTATAAAATCCGGAGAAATCCGAAGGCCCAGTCTTACATCTCGCGGGATGCCGGGACACAAATCCCGCTTATGGTTGACACCCACCTGATTACTACACGTAGACGGCAGTTCAGCAGTCTGTACGCACGTTGAGTGTAGCGGGGTACAATCCATCGTACCCCAGGTTACATAAAGCGTGACCCGTCACTCTTGTGGACACTTGGTACTTGGTACCAGGTGCTCTCAGAGCCAGTCAGGGCATGACTACCTAGCTCCAGCTCCACTATAGATAACATCTAGTTTGTATGGAACCCAAACTAATATTACATCAGTCTTACATCTACTTCTCTAAGTAGCAAACCGTTCCCTTTGAGGCCAGGAACACGTGGACTAACGTTCACTCGGGTAGTTAATACCCTTCCTCTGTGCAAGGTGTTGTGTACCCGTCACACTTGGTACACTCGTAGTCAATCCTACACCTTCGCGGGTAGAATAAACTACCTGAATTCTCTGTGCTCTTGGCGTTTGAGCCACGATGGACCGAAGTGAGTTTCGTCGCTTGAACGACTCACAGTACGAGTCTATTTGGAAGATGGGAGGCATCTTTGGACAAGATGTCCTCCGCAGCTTAGCGGTGACGACGCCTGCCGAGCAACATGAACGTGTGGCTGCATTTGAGACCTACGAGCGTGGTCTCATCGCTCACGTCCGCGGGAGCTTGGGGGCCTCGGGTGGCCGCTCCCCAGGCAGCCAGGCCTAAGCCGATAAGACTGGAGGTCCCCGTATTTGAGGGGAAGGAAGGAGAGAGTCTTCCCTTTTGGGTCCGGGAGGTGGAGATTGCCACGAAGGCAGGTCTCATCTCGGACGTGCCAGGTCGGGTGGCTTTCGCTCTGTCCGACCTAGGTGGACATGCCAAGCACTGGGCATACACCAGGGAGACGACATCTCCTGGATGCTTTGCATCCTGGGCTCAGCTGTGTGAACAGCTTCGAGCCACGTTCCTACCGGCGAACAACGAGCTCCGCCAGCGCCCACGCTTTTTCGTGTGTAAGCAAGGTAAACGTGAGCTGCAGGAATACGTGCAAGAGATGCGCACGTTGGTGGCATCTCTGGCAGAGAACCTTCTGTCTGAAAACATCAAGACAACATTCTTCATGGACGGCCTGAAGGTCGGTCCTGCTCGCACCCAGCTATTCCGGGTGCAAGCAACAACTATGGAGGATGCGATTCGAATCGCTCTCCAAGAAGAGTACTGCCACAAGCAAGCTGGTACTCCTCGGGAAGAGGAACATTGCCACGCTGAGGATGGCGTTCCTCGGGGAGCGGAGCACCGCAGCAATGACGCGTTTGCTCCTGCTGCCACGCAGGCCGTTGATACCGGTGCGTACAGCGATCCCGAGCCCATGGACTTAAGCTCAGTCGAGAGCTTGGCCCGCTGCTACGGATGCGGCGGACATGAACACTACCAGCGTGTGTGTCCCTCGCCAGTCCTCGGGAAGAAGACAGCCCGTGGACCCCAGGTCCGGTGGCGCAGGTCACGGCCAGGTGGACGAAGACTCCACGGCCACCTGTAGAGGCGGTATGACCTACTGAAGAGCGCTAAGTTTTCGTGATGGGTGTGCAGGCTGTGCACACCACGGGACTTACCACAAGAGAGACGTGGTTATCTCAAACCGGTGAAGGGCAGTGACGGGCTGCTGGTAGTACACTCGGTGTACGGGGGTACGGTAATTCTTGAGCGTTTGATACGTTCTGAGGCGTTAATACGCCGCCGGAACGTCGCTTGGTTTAGCGACACCCGACTGCATTATATGTCAGAGTGGCGGCCTTGCGCTGGTCCTAGGTAAACGAGCCTTTGGTACGGTGAAGTAAGTATTAATGGTCCTCAACGGACCTGAACGTTTGGGTTCGGTGAACTTGCGCATCGCGGTTTCGCTCGCAGTACTCGCCATTAACAACATGGATATGCCGAACACAAGACACGGCCCGGTCTTTGGCGTGGCAAGACTGAGAAGGGCCTGAGCATTGGTGAGTCATGTTCCCACCTCCGTCATGACTGGGGCGTCTTATTCAGACCGCCAGGACGCAGAAGCGCCACGGAGCTGTCAACGCACCGACAGCTCTGCGTACAGCAAGACCATGCTCCGCTGCGGCAATGCCACGGGTATGGGTCTTTTGCCCGGCGTGTGGACCTGCTACACCAGCAGCGTTCAACGTCGAAGGTCGTCGCGCCATACGGGACTCGACCGTGGCTATGCCTTTAAGCGCTAACCAGGTGGGTAACGTAGGTCCACACGGTCGCCCAGGGCTAAACGGAAGAGGAAGGCGCTGAATGCGCTTCCTGTGCTGGTAACACAGTACCACACGCAGCCGCCCAGACTAGAACTGAAGGAGAAGGCACTGATCATGGTTTCTGTGTGGGTAGCACAGTACCACACGCAGTCACCCAGACTAGAACTGAAGAGGAAGGCACTGATCATGGTTCCTGTGTGGGTAACACATTACCACACGAAGTCGCCCAGACTAAAACTGAAGAGGAAGGCATTGATCATGCTTCCTGTGTGGGTAACACAGTGCCACACGAGGTCTTGAGTGCCGCTGATGTCGTCAACGAGACATCACGACGTGGGTCACGACGTGGGTAACGAAGTGCCACATCACGTCAGCCGCCGCAAGTCGGGGCTGAACCTTGTTCAGGCCGACGTCGCTTCAAGCGACTCGGAGGCCAGGGCTTGGGCTCCTCTGCCTCGGTCGGTGAACACCAACTCTGTTCGGTGTGTGTGCGGGTCTGCCACACCACCGATCCCAACACCGAAGGGCGCTGCGTCGTATGGGATTCGATAGTGGTGGTGCCGAAGGGCATTCACCAGATGGGTAACATAGGTCCACACTGCGGATAACAAGTTCTGCAAGTAGCGAAGCTGCTTAAGGAGACCGACATTCAGTGCTCCGAGCGTGGGTAACAGAGCTCCACGCAAGATCACTCAGACCATAACTGATTAGGAGGTCGCTGTATGCGCTTCCAGTGTGTGCAACAGAGTTCCACACATCAAGGCGGGTAACACAGCTCCGCAACCAAGATGGGTGACATAGCTCCACACAACCAAGGTGGGTAACCGAGTTCCACAACCAAGGCGGGTAACATAGCTCCGCACACAGAGCCATTAGCTCGAGACGCGAGGCTGTCTCGGCCTCGCCAGACGTGAGCAACTTGCTCGACGTCAAGTCGCGCAGACTCAAACTGCTGACGCGAAGACTGGATGCCTTCGGTTGGCACGACCGACGCGGTCGTCCATACCGGCGCAGTGCACGAGGAGGAGAGCCGTCGTTTCTGCCAGTGGCTATCACAAGCCACGAGAGACTCCGTAGGCTCAAGGTTAAGTGAGAAAGAGACTTGGAAAAGCCTTTCCTCCCTAACTTTCCACGAGGCAGGTAGCCGTCATGCTGCCGGTGGCTATCACAAGCCACGAGAGCCTTAATTGTATCAAGTGTAAATGGGGGAGAGGCTCGGAAATACCTTTCCTCCCTGGTCTTGAGGTAAGACCAAGCTCCTTACGGAGCCGGGCGTCGATGTACATCGACTGCAGGCTGGAGGTGAGCAGCCGGACTAGATCTGCCGCAGCTCCAGCCAAACAAGACAGAGTGGCGACGGAAGCTACTGACACTAGGTGCCTCGGCATCGCTGAGTGAATAAGCAGTGTTGTGGCTACATGCAACCAGACGCCCGGACCGGATACAATCGCTGCACATGTCCCTTGGTCATGAACGACCTGTCGAGCATGGTGAGCGGAAAGTCTCATCCGCTGACAAAGCGGTTGCGGTACGTGATGTACGAAACGCGCCGGCCGTGGAGCCATATCTCAAGTGGGGTGCACAAGTGCACACACAAGTGACCACTTGGTGGTCGAGGCAACGCACGCAGTCGTAGCTGGTGCCGCACCGAGCATGACACCGTGGTAATGGCTGCTTGCCTCACCATGGTTCAGTACCGCATGGGCACTCGGTGTCAATACCAGACACCGACGCCGCAGTGGCATGGTGGCGAGATATGCCCCACCACGGCCGAGTACTATCAAGGTACACACTGGTATGGGTGCAAAGGATATGCACCATACCACGACCCGATGCTGCTCTGCGCGTATGCGCTGTAAGTCAGTGCACGTACCGTGCATCGGCGCTGGCTGCTGTCGAGCAGCCTGCCGGGAGTTCCGCATAATGATCACGTCGTGCATGACACACGAAGTGCACGGAGCACTTATGGTAGCTGTGGTACGTGTCGTCCACAGCGTACCTGGTGTACGGGCGCATGGACCTGTACACTGTGCTTGCATATGTGTCGTGCATGATGTGAGCACTGGTCATGAATCAGCTAAGGCGGCAGCACAGCAGAAGCTGTTGCCGCCAAACATGACAGCCTTGTGGTGGGCGTACCGCACCAAAGGTTAGTACCGGACGGTACATGGTGTCGATGGGACACATCTGTACCACGGTTGTGTACCGTCACGGTACACGGTGTCGATGAAGGACACCAATGCGCCGTTGGTATGACGACCAAGAAGCGAAGAGAGCGTGGCAGAAGCTTTGACCGCAAGGATGGATCCTTGCCGGAGTCAAAGGCATGGCCCGAGGTGAGCTGAGAGCTCCCTCTAATGCTGGGGGAGGTGTTGGCCTTCTCGGTGTCGTCCCTCGCGGGAGCCACCATGCTCCGAACGCGTTCGTGAGGACTGTCGTGTCCTCTGATGCAAACTGTGGACGAATGCCACACGTTCGGATGTTATTGCATCCTATGCCAAAGCACTGTACGCACGCTACCGCAAGTGCTAAGGCAGCTCTGAGTGTAGGCTTTGCGGCCAACACAGTTGTGAGCATAGGGATGCAAAACCCAGTGAGCTTTAGGAGCACAAGTCACTGTGGGTGTGACTGAGAGCCGCGCCAGTCTCGTGGCTGCTCAGTGTGAGAATTCACCCTTGGGTGTTTTAATTTTCTCACTTCTGATTGGAAAACCAGGTGATTCTCATTTAAGGGGGGGGAGATTTAACGGGGTACAATCCAGCGTACCCCACGTTACATAAAGAGTGACCCGTCACTCTTGTGGACACCTGATACACGGTACCAGGTGCTCTCGGAACCAGTCATGGCATGACTACTTAGCTCCACTGTAGGTATCATCTAGTTTGAATGGAGCCCAAACTAATCTTACTTTAAATTACATCAGTCTTACATCTACTCCTCTTAGTAGCAAACCGTTCCCTTGAGGCCGGGAACACGTGGACTAACGTTCACTCGGGTATTAAATACCCTTCCTCTGTGTAAGGTGCTGTGTGACCCCATCACATTGAGGTATCGAGGTCCCTCCATCCATTCATGAATCGCTGCTCCAACGCTAATTGTGGAGTGCAAACTGTCTGTGGAACACAGAGCCTTCTTTTACTGCTGCTTGAGCTTCCTAATCACGTCTGGTGGGACGCTAAGCTTAAAGTTAAGACTAAAATCTCGGTTTTCGGCAAGCTTTATATCTTCCCGCGTTAGAGACGATTCCTTTTGCTCTTTGACCAGATGCCGTCGCAACGCAGCTCGTACAAATATACACACAGACAAATAGCTTCTGCTTGCTTGTCAAAAGTTTTGAATCGCGGAGAATTTTTTAAAAGCTGGATTTGGAAAATTTGTTTGTTCGTATTGCCGTATTCAATTTCGGGGCGATTGCGAGCGAATGTGAAGAGATGCGGTCTGTCGTATTTTGCTACTGTCGCCGTGGCTGAACTAGAAGAAGGCTGTTTACTGAAGCAACCACCTTTATACTCGAGTTTGAAGCACTATCATGAATCTGGAAGCTGTTCCTATCGGCAATGATAAATTTTAATTTCGTCGCGATGATTGTGTAGCTGCAGTGCCTCAGCTTGAATCTACTGTTGGTGCTGGCGTCAACCGTAATACTAAAAACTATGGTTTTTACCAGCGCACAAGTGGACCACTTGCACGCCTCCTTTTTTTGTTCTCGTCGGACTTGACGTAGGCGTTTGTACGCATCCAAAGAAAAACAATCGGACGACTCGGGGTCTCGGGGGTCGAGGCTCGACAAGGACATGGGTTATGAGCGAAATATACGATGAATCTTTATATTAGTCGTATTTAAAAGAAGCGACTCACGAATTTACGCCCTGTGCCTCCAAGGTCGGGCCAAAGCGGCTTCGTGCGACTTGAGCGCATTATATGTTTCTTCTTCGTTATGCTCGCAGTTTTTTCTTTGATTCTCATCATGACATGAACTGGGTCCTGTTTGACGTGTACCACGCCTCCAAACGTACTTTGCCATGTCGCATACACTATTCGCATTGTCACTCACTAAATTGATGTCCCCATCCTTATCAGCTTTCACGATTAGCTTTACAGACTGGAATAGCGCAGCTGTCTCCTCATTGCTCTTCAAGGGGGTAAGACGACTGTCAACGATTTGCCCTACCTCATTCTGTACAAATAGGAGTATATTAGCTTGACATCCGATACACTGCTTCGTTGACCGGGTCTCTCCCAACTTATAATTCTCTTGCAAAATTTGGCGGAATGATCCACTCCAAGCACCTTTCGAACCAGCATCTTCTGCATTAAGAGCCCACAGAACGAGCTGTACATGACCGCGAAGTCCATTTCCCGCTCCCTAACCTTGTAGCCTGTCGGTCTGTCCGTCCGTCTGTCCGTCGCATTCCCCGTCTTGCTGCTTTTTCCTGCCTTTTCGCATGGCTACACCCGGCCTGGCTAATACAGTTTCCTTCCATCCTACCGACCGCGCCTACCTTTCTGACTTGACTTAACTATGCCTAAACTACAATCATGGCCAAAAAGCGGACACAATTAACTCGCGCCCTGATTGGGCAAAACATGCCGACCTGCGACACTGACTAAATCTGTTGCACGATCAGACCGCCTCTCGCCCTCGCGATTGGACGTAAGGTAAACATTTGTGCAGCGAACAAAACACATCGATTGGTTGCAAACAACCAGGTGAGCTGCGCAGATGATTGATTATTGACATTTAGCTACGCAAAACCTGTCGTATGTACTGCAAATCGGGCACAGTAACCATTTATTTTCTAAGAGATCTGCAAATAGAGATATTTATTATTATGAATGTAGACTTCACAGACCGGTATTCTGTAAGAGCTCTGCGATGTTATTTTCCACACACTTTTCAAAGTAAAGACGATATTAATAGTATTAGTATGATTAACATAAGCTTCACAGGCCGCATTTGTAAGAGCTCTGTGATGCTATTTTCCACAGACTTTCTAAAGTAGAGACGATAGTATTTTTAATATTAAAGAAGGCTTCACGACCAGCGCTCTTTGTAGGGACTTTGCGAATATATATATTTTGTACTTTACCTGGCACTCACCACTGTCACCGTGCAATGAAGGCGCGCGGCTGCACGGTCATTGCGCTATCTGCTCCCGTGCACCGCATCCGACGAATGCATGTGCGCACGATAGATAATTGTTTTAGTCAATTTATACTGCATGATAAGTATGTATTTGTTTGGAAATCTGATAATAATAGATTATAACAAAGCCAAATAGTAATATTTTAAAACATTTTAATATTTTGCCTAATAATAAATACCAGCCTTACAGTACCGTGCTATTGGCTAATATTTGGACGAAAGTAATTGGTTAAACAATATATTTTGCTAACATACTCACAGTTTGCAAAATGGTGGGCCCTACGTGCAAGCAATGGGAGGCGAAGATTGACCCGCTTCTGCTGAACCCGCAGCGGTCTACGACGGACCCCCGAGCGCGCTGCGTCTGCTGCGGGAAGCTGCAGTACGGCTACGCATTCCGTACAATCAGCGGGCGGGACATCGTGCGGCGCTGTATCGCCTGCGAGGACCGCCCCAAAAGCGGCTGAGTTTTGGGGAGGACCCCCCCCCCCCCCACCACCACCTGATTCGGCCGAAGTGCGCCGCCAGGAAAGCCTGGCGAACGTCAAGAAGGCGATGGGTACCTCAAGAAGAAAAATAGGCACAGCCGCCCTGGCAAGCTGACCGCCCGAAACGTCAGGTACATTGAGCAAAAGAAGCAGCAGAAGAGCAGGTGATTTGGATATGCATCCTTATAGCCCCTTACCCCGCATAGTTTTGTTTACTGGCTGACGGTGCAAGGCTTGGAGCCGCACATACGGTAAACTGACTATGGCGCTGTCAATAATGTTGACGCACCTACAGAGCGTAGCGCGTTTCATAAAATAATTAGCACATGGAATCAACTGTGCACCGCTGCAAATTGGTGGTTCCTATCCGCATACGCATCACCGTAGATGGCACGTACACTCGCTCACGTGGGCACACGCAAAACCATGTTATCTGTACCATCAGCTCTTATAGCGTATATTGCACTAATTGGCGCTCGCAAATTTAAACTACAGTATTGAGTGGGAACTACGTGCGACGAATAAGCTGCTGTTTACATAGATACTACCACGCGTGACAGTGCAGACCGTACAGATGGACGTGGCAAGTCGATGTGTCTGAATGCAATATTGTACTTTAGTGTCCTGTTCATAATGGCCGAGATGAGAGCTCGGTTAAATCGCGGACGACTATAAGTTGTACCCGCCTCGCGCGTATATATCGCGTTGGCTACTGCTAACAGATGCGCGTTCAGCATACCTGTATCGCTGCGGAATGGCCTGTGCCCAGCTAGTGACGCGCTTGATTATACAGACTGATACACCAATAGCGTAACCACAGAAAGCTAGCACGACGACACAAAAGTCCCGATAAAGAAACAGTGACCCCATACATAGGTTGGGCTATCACGAGCGCATGGCAAATACACTCATTAACGACCTTACGATATATGCACGGACACATCAAATAGCACGCCGAGCTGATAAGTAAGCAGCAAAAGTACTTCATATAATGTACATGAGCTACTATTTGAATCAAGTCTAAGATATCTACGATCTGATAATCTGCCAACAGCCATGTGGCTTCGTATGTTCGTCATACATATCGGAGCCAGTAAATGTCACTCGAAAGGGTCTACGCCACTCTATCAGTCAGAATCTATGCAAATAAGTCAGTATGTGCAGCAGCTATGCAAGTAGAATCAATGCATGCGAAAGATAGTGGAAACACCCTTCAAAAATATCATAAAGAGCTCAGCAGAACAATTGCAACGCATAATATTGGTGTTTGTCGCGACTATCGGCAAAATGTACCTGTCTTAAAAGATACTTCACGCGAGGAGCTGACTAAACCTTTCTCTAATAGACCGATCAATGATATGGTGTCGACTGCCTCACGGCGATGACGTGACAGATGATATTATGTTTGAGTGGACGTATTTACTCCAGCTAAACTGGGATTCCTCACCAGTCTATGCCAATTTGAATCATCACTGATACTGACATGTCCTCTGAACAGCATTTGTCAGCTTTGCAGCCGCGCACGCCTCCGATTCGTGTCATTTTGGCTCGGATGATTGCATCATATTGTGTGAACCGTGATCTTATCGTCGTAGCAACCTGCTACATGATACATTTATTGTACGGTGAAGACGTAAGCAAGGCCAAAGCCTCTCAATGAGGCAGCGTTGCACGGCGGCAACTTGTAAGCTTGCTGTCGAGCAGCGCTTTCTCTCAAATGATAAGCTTACAACACAAAAAATGAATGAATTGTGTCGACCGCTAAGCGATTGGTTTTTTGTGCTTCTTGTCGCTCACAGATTAGTTGATAGCCAGCGCGTGCCCGTTCGACGTCGGGTGTCCGGGGCCTTGACGACGTAGACCATCGCGACGTTTTTATGCTCGGTCCTCTGTACACGAGACGCGATCGTACAGGTCGATGTGACCGCGGGAATTCAAAGCGAACAAAACGTGAATGCAGCACGCAAATTTTTGATGGAACAGACACGAACATGAGTGTTCGCGGACGTTAACCTTCCACCCAGTCTCTAACATGCCTTGAGTTTCCATGCGGACAGTGTGATAGGCCAGTTGTGCTGAGGTGGGTAAGTCCTCGTGCCGGCGGCGCTGATCCTCATCGTAAGGTCTGCTCGCGGAGAGCGCACGGACATACACAATGTCGGGGGAGGTTGGATCGGCTGGCGGGTCTTCTAACATGAACGAAATGCTGTGCCTGCTGAAGACTACTTCGGCAAGCAAGGTATATCGCTCCATCTCGCGCACCCGACGGTGCAAACGTGCATCTGCCACAACTTTGGATGCAAACACAGACGTGCGTGCACCTTTCACACAGCACCAATCGAGAAACCGTTCCAGAAGCAGTCCCATCTTCAGTTTGAGATGCACGGTGACATCGCGCTTGAGGGCAGCGCTGTACTGCTCGGCAGACTTGCTGGTACCCAGAAAGCGAGTGGTACATCTGCCACCGCCAGAACTTCCCCGTTAACCACGTTGAATTAAACTACTTCAAGCATGGTGCCAACTCAGGCCAGGAAGCCCACTCAGCAAGTATAACTTTCTTGCTCTTCTCATAAGCTGCTTCGCTGACAGCAAAGCGAAGGTCAAGCATGTCCCGCAGGACCATGGCAAACAGAAAAGGGTAAAGGCCTTTAGCCCTTTCATATACCTTTTTAGCTACGTGAAAGTAGCGCATAAAGTGCACTAACGAGCTGTCATTCGCGAAAACCTTATTAACTGCGTTTCGTTGTCCCTTGTCTGCAGCAGACATCACAAAATGCACCGTAAGCGGCTTTCCAACGATCTTCTCCTATACTCTGCGCACAGCAGAAATGACCCTTGCGTAATGAAGCTGCTACTGCTGCGACATAATGACGATGGCAACTGGATGCAAACTTCGGGTACTGTCAGAGATTCCGGCCGCGAGAACCGGGTAAGAGGCTTGGCACAACTTGTAGGTAGCGTCAAGATGGAAGACAAAGGAGGTCAGAGATCGATCCATTCGTTGCAGGAGCCTTTTACTGGTCACTCCAACGAGGAAGGGATCATTGTCGCTGCCATTTACGACAATGGACAGAAGAGTCACTCTCCCACGTGAGCGTAAATGGCACCGCTGCCTCTTCATCTCCTGTGAATGCGACCTCGCGTATCTTTGCCTTTAATGAGGCCAGAATGTCATCGTTGCGCAAGTGCGAAGCAGCGTAGGTATGGACAAACCTCTGCACCACCGCGAGAGGTGGCAGGAATTCTTCGGCGAGGTTAAAGCACCTCAAAAACCCGCTACGAAGCCGTGACGGTTTCAGCCCTTGTGCTTCCCACTCACGCGCCACTTCCTTCATTGCGGCGGTTAGGCGAGCATGGGATGGGGAGGACGCAGGTGATGTGTGCGCGCCTGCCTCATCCACTCTCATTAGATTGAGGTGTTGGCAGGCGAGGGTCTTGCCACGTAAAGAGCACGGGGAGAAAGGCACGACTGCAGCGCATGTCGAGAAGTTGCAGGCCAAGAGACGAACACGCATAGCATGAGGTGATGCATGGGTGTACAGACCGCATGATACGAGGTGGCCCTTCGTCACCTTGAACACCTTCAGCGATTCCAGTAGCATTTCTGCATCGCTGGTCGGCATGACTGGGGTGATGGTAATCCAAAGGATCTTGGTGGGCATGGTTGCTTGGGAGGTTATGCGTTGGAGGGAGAAGGGGGGCTTGGTGCTGGGTGGATCGTCGAATGATCGAGAGGCGGTCAGGCACTACTACCGACGCTCAATTATGTGTGGAATAATTGGCTGAAATGATAGTAAATGCTTGTATTGGATTGGTTGTTTGCCGTAAAAGTGATACGGTTTTGTCGTTAGGTGGTATGGATAGGCTGAACGGTGGTTTCTGGTGTTTGGTGAGTGGCAATAGAGACATGTGAGTGTTTGAGTGCTACATGTACACTGTACTGCACGTATACGTCTGTTATATTTTGAGTGCAGAGTGGACGTCGTCTTCTGAAATCCATGAGTGATTAACTAGCGTCATGAGATTATCGTCGTTTTCTCTTATCGGTGGTAAAATATAACGTCAAGCGCTTGACGTTGCGTTCTAAAGCTCAAGACTCATCAGGTGCCGGCAAAGCAAAATGCACGCATGTGGCTCTCGATTTCCTTTTAGGAAATAAGCTTGAGCATGCTGAGTTCACCTGCCTTAAGCTGCCAGCTTCTTCGTCACTTCAGCGAAGGACTTACCCTGCGTAATTGCCAGAGCCAGTTCCACCTCCGACGGTTGACGAGAGCCGTCACTCTTGGCCAGTGTGCAGCGCCCCACGGAGAGCCACCGTGCATCTCGTCCATGTTGAGCAGCTCCTTGCCACGATATCCGAGAGGAACGTACGTCATACCCTGATGCGCCAGGAACGTCACCGCCGTAAACGCTGTCGTCTCCTGGCCGCCACCTTGAGTACCTGTACTGAAGAAAAGGCCGGCAGTCTTACCTACCAGCGCACCCGAAGCCCACAGGCCACCGCACGAGTCGAAGAACGCCTTTACCTGTGCCGGCATCGAGCCAGAACGACACGGGAATCCGAAGAGGATACCGTCGGCCTCCTTCAACGTGTCGATGGTGGCGATGGGGTGGTCTCCCTTAGGAGGAGCGTGCATCTTGGTCAGAACTTCTTCCGGGAGCGTCTCCTGCACCTGGTAGATGGTGGCAGCAACTCCGCCGACGAACTCAATGCCCTTCTTGGCAGCGTTGGCGAGCTTGGCAACGTGGCCGTAGGTGGAGTAGTACACGATGGCGATCTTGGTCATGATGGAAAGTTGGGGTTTGAGTAAAGCTGAGCAAATTCAGGAATGAAGACCCCTAATTGAGGAAATACCGAACAAGCATTGGAAACGGATTCAAGGACCAGCATCGGTTACCGTAATACGTTTCATCGATGTGCTTACAACTTCGCGCCTCGTAATCCGCTGACATAGCGCCATGAGCTGTTTACTTTTGTTAGATTGGAACGGTATGAAAGTTCTTTAACATGGGACGGATAAGGTAGCGATCCCGTGCAACTAGCGTACCCTAACCAATAGCGTACACAATCAGTCTGCATCTGACTATAATACGGTAGGGCTCAGTTCCGACAGAACACTTTAATCTGTTGAGAAAAAGTAACTATGTTAATTATTTCCGCTGCAAGGTGCTTTAGGGTGAAATGCTTACTTTATATTCAGTTTGACATCCTATTGCAGCACCTAGTCGACAACCGATGTTCGTGCGGGAGCTCGGAGCTGTAAGTTTGAAGCTAAAAGTTATACAGTGTCCTTAGGATTAAGCTAGACTTCGAAGCATCTCATGTGCCTTCTTCGCAGCCGCAGACTGCGTACATATAGCAATAAATAGGGGGTTCAGCTGGTCATTGTTTGGTTTCATTTCTTGGGCTCATCGTTTCGAGAAATAAGTATTCCGAAGCTCCTTTCTCGAAATTCATGACAAGAAATGGAAAACAGAAACTCCCGATTCGTTTTACAACACATTTATGCTACATGTATTAATAGTCAGAGTCACAGAAAATAAATGACATTCTTAACGTGATATTGCGCAACTATGCTGCTGATTTTTTTTTGTATTAGTTAGTTGACAACACGATATTTTCCGTTCTCAAGAAGCTCTCGTTGTTGTCGGGCCATAACAGGCCAAATACAAACGCTGCGACCATGTATGTATTGCCTCTTTTGTCGTCTCTCTCTCTCTCTTAAGCTAGCTTTCATCTGATTCGCAATTTTGTAAACGACTAGCTTTACCTTAAGCTTCACCTGATTCGCTTTTGCACTGCAGCTTTGCTGCAGATCTCAAACAGAAATATATTCATAATATCCTGTATGAATACGATCACTTGAGCTCATACCTTTGAAAGAAATTAGCAAGTTCGCCCAAGTGAGGCGCTGATCACGCTTACAGTAGTCTCTGTTTCGGACTTGTTGCCGCATTTTTTGCGACGATAATCAATCCTTCAGGTCCACTCGTCTAAACTCGTTGTCGATGACATGCCATTTCTCGAAAGTGCTTCACGCCAAGTTAGTTTTAGCTTTACGAGAAGATTTAAATTATTGGCAGAAGAATTAGTCTAATTAGCATACTTTCTAAGAAAAGGGATCATATTTGCCCGAAAAAAAGAGCCCTCCGAGCAACTGTACCAAATTTATACCCAGACTTGTGACAATATCGATGGATAGGCCAGAATAAAATGTGTGTGCCCCCCCCCATACCAAAATTTATCGGACCGGATGACCTTATCGGACCTGTACCAAAACTAGGGTACGCTATTTGAAAACCCTCAAAACCAATTTATTAGTTTATGTATTAGATATTGTGGCCCACACACTAAACATTATTATTTTACAGAAGGCGGGGAGGGAGATGGCGAGGGGCGATGACGGCGGCGGCACGTGTGACAGGAGGGTGGCGATGACGGCATGCAGCAGGAGGGTGGCGGCGGCGACAAGAGGGGCAACACCAAGGACAGGAAGGACAACAAAGACGGAAGGAGCGAAGGGGACAACAACAGCGGGCGGATCCTCAAGGGCTGTGGTGGCTTGCCCGGCAGGGCGGGCGGCAGGCTGCCCGTTGGGTGCGTGCCTGCAGGTGGCACTCCGAAGGGCGGACTTCGATGGTATCGTCGAGTCATCCAGCTATCAGCAGCGAGGATGCCGCCGCCAGGCCCCGTGCAGACCCCGCAAGATCTATTTCCCCACCCGGCAGGGCGGGAAGCATGCTGCCGGCCGATAGCCCGCTGGCGACGCACCAAGTCCAGATGCTTGTCCCAGCTGCTGGTCGTGTCGATGAAGAGCTCGATGCTCTCGTGTAGCTAGCGAGCACTAAATAATGTAAAACATGTATAAGTAATTGATGCAAATTGTCAATGTCTATTTAAAAACGGGTACAATAATAAGAATTCGCAATGCACCACCTCACGGAAGCTATTAGAAGTTACAAGTGTAGCTACTGCATCTCGTCAGCACAGAGGCTCTTAATTCCATGCATCATGTCGCCATTTAAGCGCTTTCGAGAAATTGCTACGGTATCAATACAACAAATTTTAAAAGCGCAAATGGAGTCGTTTGTACCGAAATGATTACGTGTTGATTGATATCATGTTGCCGGCGTCTTTAATTAATATATTTTTTTTCTGGGCGACATCCATTTAATGGAGAAATGTGTTTCCGGTACCACTAGTCGCGAAGGAATGAACAGCAAGAAGATAGCACGTATGTTACCCACTCAAGGAAAAAAAAAGAATTTTAAATCGCTCACGCATTAGCGAGGAAGACTCATGCAAGTGCTAGCCAATGCAATTTACCCATTAACTTGTCTTTTCACAATCCACACATATTTTACCGGTTTAGTTTTGGAGCACATAGGGGTGCCCATGATGCCACTTTTAGAAAGTGCCAATCTGATGCTAACGGTCTGCTAAGTCGTGAATTGATCGCGGGTTATAGTTAGAGAAGCTGTATATCACAGTTCACAGTGTTGCTTGGGCAGCTCGCGGCGATATCTCTCCATCGACAGAGTGGCGAATCGCTGTGAACATGGCTTGGTCGACTCGCTCCATGCCGTCTCGGATGTGGGAGGCAACTTCATTGTCCAGGGCGTGCGCAGACGCAAACAAGTCCACCTCAACGCCTCCACCATCTCGTCTTGGTTTTTGCTACATTCACGAACAGTGGCTCCAGATTCACTAGCATTGCTACTGGAGAAACTGACGCTACTAGTAGCGACGTCGGTGTCGCTAAACGCACCAGGAAGATTGCGCGGATATTTCGCAATGACCACAAAGTAAGTGATATCTTGGCGCACCCGGTCCGACTCGAGATACGGGTAGAGCGCGTCGTCCTCGACATAATTACAGACTGCAACTCCCAGTTCTTTGCCAACTGCTCTGTCCGGGTTCGGCCCCGTGCCGTCCTCCCAATATTGCATGAATGTCACGTTGTTCGTGAGATGTCCCAGTAGGTCGGAAATACTGATCTCCAAGTTGTAAGCAAACTTCAACACACCTTCGAACGCCTGCATGACGCTACGCGCGGAGTGTAAAGGTTTGATATCGAAGCGCACCAAGCAGACATCCCCGTTACCGGACGTGAAGCGCTGGAGATCCGTGAATTCTGTGTCCATTCGCATCTGCCGCGAGCGCTCCGACAGAAAGTAGACTGCTTCCTGTAGACGCTGCTGCTTCATCGCCAGCAGCGTCTCGAGTCGCTCTCGTGGGTCCTTGCCAAGTCGAATAACTGGCTCGTATTTGCTGTGATCATGTGCTCTCTGCAATTGCACATGACCAACACTCTGTCAATTCCAATTTTCATCGTTCCAATGCAACAGTAAAAACGTACCAGAAATTCCGAGATGAAGGACTGCGTGTTGGCAAAAATAATGCGTTGCCCCTGGATAGATTCTCGCAGTGCCTGATTCCGTTTCATCCTCACCGCAAGTGCATCACGTCGAATTTCCACCACCCCTCGTCGTGCCAGGTGTTGCAGTTGCAACAGCAAACCCTGCACCTTTCTCTCTAGCACCTCCGTCTCCTCCTACGCATCATCCAACTGAAGCCCCCACAACTTAATCGCAAGTTCTGCCCTACCTTGCGTCGGTAATACGTCCGAGCTCGCAGTGCCGCCTTCTTGGACTGTCCTTCATCCTTTCGCGTGACTTGTGTCTGCCTCCTTTTGGTCTTTGCAACACTCGGCAATAGCAGCGGCGGTGCAGACCGAGCCTCAGTGCTGCTGCACGACGTGGGAGACTCGGCGTTTGACATGTGAGGAGGTGCCGTCTGTGTGAAAGTTGAAATGCAACAACCGTGGGAGGTATCTGCTAAACTTCAAGTGAATTGAAACAAGGGTTAACCCTTTACGTAATGAGAAATTTGCACTATTGAGGCTCAATTTACTTGCAAGTTGCCTTGCGCGTCTGCGTGTCGAGCCGCTTCTATCATGGCGGCACCGATGTGTTCAATACCGTTCTGGATGCGCGTCACAGCGTTAGGCGGGACGTCGATGGTGCTGCGTCGAAGACGTAGACACCACCACTGGACAAGTACAATAATCGGCTTGTTGTCGGGAAGACGACGCCAAGAAACCATCGTTATGATCGTTACGTCCTGCCTCACCCGCGTGGGTTTGTATGGGAAGGCGTCGTCCTCGTCCACGGCGTCGCTGATGGAGAAGCCAACCTCGTCCTGCCCCGGTCCTGGCGGGATATACTCGTTAAAGGCCACATTGTTTGTATCCATCTGCAAGACGTCTTCGACCGTAGTGACTAGCCGGTGTTGGGCGACGGAGCTGCTTTGGCGAGGATCATCATTCTCGCGAATGGTGATATCTCCTAGCACCTCCGACATACTAATCTCGATATTGTAGACGAAATATTCAAGAGCATCGACAATTGCTTTGACACTTTGAGCTTCGGGTAGAGGCACCACTTCGAATCTCTCGGAGCACAAGTCGCCGTTTGTTGCCTGGAACTTTTTCTGGTCGCAGAACTCTTTAGTGACGTCCATAAAGCGCTGGCGCTCCCGCATGAACTCGTAGGCTCGCTGAAGCCGTTCGTGTTTCATTCGGAGAAGCGCAATATGGCGCATGTTGGGGTCTTTTGGCAAATGCGTGAGCGTATCAAAAGGACCCGCGTGTTTGTCTCGCTGGTTGGGTGAAAAGACGCGTTAAATACACTTCACTATTATTAATACAAAGATTAAACACGGACGCACCAGAATCTGGGATACCATGGATAAAGAGCTCGCAAAAGCTAAGCGTTGGGTGTGGAGCACCTCACGCAACGCTTGGTTGTTCTCCTCACGACGCACAAGCTCTTCTCGCTCCTGCAAGATCTCGGCGCGGTTCTTGTACTTCTCCGTCTGCTTCTTCAAGCGCGTCATTTCAGCCAGTAGCTCCTCGATCTCAGCCTGCAGCGACGTAAAAATCAGTCAGCGGGCACTTTTCAAAAGTTGATGCAACACACGAACCTTTCGCCTGCAGTACGTCCGGACGTTATTCTTCTTTGACTTTTTCGTGTTCGTTGGGCGCGAGTTCGACGTCTTCTTGAGCTTCTTCGTCTTTGACGGCGTGACGGCCGACGCTGCCACCGGACGCGACGGAGGCGTGTCGTCACCGCGAGTAGGCCCCGAAATGGGATTTTTCGCACGTCCTGGCATCGGCAGATTCTCTCCTTCGTGCGGCTTGTTCGGCACAGATACGATTGGTGATATCATGGAGCAGCTTCGGGCTTGCAATCGAGCATCATCATCCGTCACGCCAGACATGGCTACATTTGCGTGACTTGCTTCTAAAATGGTGAGCCATAATCGTTGAAGTTGAAGTGTTTCATGCTCGGAAACTGACCGACAGCGTTCAAGCTTCATACTGTACATGTACCGGTACCGTCGTTTAAACTACGTGCACATTTACATGGTCAGCTTCGTAACCATCAGGACGACACTTGTACTGTACCTGCCAAACTATTGGAGAGGCCACGTACAGTAGACGAGTTTATAAGTACATGTATTAGCATCCCACGCTGTACTTACACATTTTATATGACAGCTACTGAGCCCCCAGTGGGTCCCCCAGCGCCAGCACGTTCTGCTGCAGCCAGCATGGAGGCGGAGACGCTCTCGAGGCCATTCCGGATCCGGTCGGCAATGAGCTTGGGAACGTGGATATGGGATTTCCGGAGACACAGCGACCACCAGCGAGAGAATACAATAAGAGGATTGCCTTCTTTATCACGATGCTTCGCTACCATAATGATAACCGTGACATCTTGTCGAACTCTACATGTAGTCTCCGGTCTGTAAGGATAGAGTTCGTCCTCGTCGATAGGGTCATTAATGGAGAAACCGATCTCTTCCACTCCCGGACCTGGCGGCCGATACTCTGCAAACGCAGCGTTGTTCGTGTCCATCTGGACCATATTAGCGATGGTAGTCACGAACCGATGCTGCGCGACTGGGACGTTTATGGACAATTGCGGCTCGTCATTTTCTCGAATAGTGATGTCACCGTCCACCTCAGACATACTGATCTCCATGTTGGACACAAATGCCTCCACGGTGTCGTAAAAACCCGCTTGACGCTGCGCGCTACGGGCAGTGGAACGATCTCAAAGCGCTCGGAGCAGACGTCGCCATTGGTCGCCGTGAACCTCTTTTGCTCGCAAAAGTCCAACGTGACGTCCATGTGGCGCAGCATTTCCATCATGAACTCGTAGGCGCACGATAATCGCTGGCTCCTCATCTTCATTAGAGCAGCTCTGCGCTTTACCGGGTCTTTGCTTAGCTTGGTCGGTGTGTCAAACGGCCCCGTACACTACTCACGCTGTAGTCGAAGGACAAACAATCATTGGGTACTGCAAAAAAGCAGGGATTCAACTGAAAGATAAACGTACAAAATGATGCGCAATAATTGATGCTGCGCCTGCGATCGCCCGACGTTGAGCGTGCAACACTTCACGCAACACTTTGTTGCTGTGTTGACACCGTTGCAGTGCCTCTCTCGGCCGCAGGACGTCTGCTCGGTCTTCTAGATCTTTCACCGCTTCCTCAAGTCGTTTCTTTTCTTCCTCCAGCCGATCCATCTCCTCCTGTTATTGTATTCATTTGATGGTTAGGAAAAAGCAAAAGACTATCTCACGACTAAACAGGTTGGGCACGTGCCTTACGACGGTAGTAGGTGGGTATTTTCTTGCGCTTGGGCTTGCTGGCATTTTTGCGCGTGCGGTCGGTTGCCTTGTGGTGCTTGTGGGGCGACGCGTCGTCGCTGGAGGACGAGGTGGGGCTGGCATTGCCTGCTTTCGTTGCCATGACGTCAGTCGCTTGTCCTCGTGGGGATAGAATTATCAAGGCTATTTTGGTAATTAAGCGTGCGTTGACGATCACCTTGTTTTGGAAAGTCTCTACGTCTGCACTGTTGTTTGGGAAGTGAATAGCTTGTACCGGTATTTAGGGGGACATACATGTAGGGTTAGAGTTAGCTTGAAGTATCAATTAGCGAAATGAAAGATTTTTCATTTTGTATCAGCTTCTTGTATTAATATCAACACTACTACATGTACTGAAGTGCATCGACTCAGTATTAGCAAGTTCTACTGTGTTCGTAGTCCTACACAGAGTGTACAAGTATTTAAAGTACGTGTGCATTTTTCGAAAACTGATCTTCCACGATTTACCGGTACATATACCACCATTTTACGAGTCTGGTTTACGGTGAATGCGGAGCGCAATTGTAACCACAGCCTAGTTCATCCTCGATGACTTGATTCCAGTATGTTGCTCTCTGCCTTCCCTATCCAGAGTGCAACTTGCGCCAGCACACTCACTTCTGAAGAGCTTTTCCCAAAACCAGTACCATATGTGAGCTCAAATCCCGTAATCAGTACCTTTCCCAAAACCACCCACACAAAAATAAAGTGGACCACTTTATTTTTGTAGCGCTAAGGATTCTATAAATACAAGAAACATATTTCTTTCAGACTATTTTGGAGCTTTGTAAGTACAATGGACGCAATTGGGGCTTCCGCGTCTCCTGACTTTCGCTGTCACGTGTGCGAACAAGCATCCTCCAGTCGATCAAACCTCCAAAAACATGTGCGGAAGAACAATTGTGATCCGGAAACAAAGAAAAAAAAGAGAAACGAAAAGCGCGAAACGCGCGGTATCAAGAAAAACGGAGGCTTAATAATGAAAATTTACGTACTAACGATGGGGAAGCTGAGAAGGTTGGGACTCTCGAAGCTACTGAAAAAAACGATGGAAGTGATGAATGTCTTGTCTGCTACACAAACCTTAACAATCCTGACGCTCGTCCTACAAATGGAATGAATTGTGAACACCGGACTTGTGGCGAGTATTTGCCAAATGTGCAGCCCCCTCTCTATATTAGCCCTTGCGGCCATTTATTTCATAAAGTTTGCAGTAACGACTACTTGAGAAACAATGGCTTTACGCCTTTGTGCCCAGAATGTGGAATATATCGACTTTCGCTTCCGTAGTTGGCTTTATATACTTAATTCATTCGAGAGAACAAACATATTCTTTTTGTCTTGTTTTTATACAATACTTCTGCCAACAATTCTTGATGCTGTATTTGACTTTGGTGGTTTATGTCAGTATAGACAATTTTTAGATTAAGACGCGTTTTGAAATCATATCCTTTTTTGTAAGACGCCATTTGGAGTAGGACGCAATTTGGAGTAAGACAATTTTTTGAGTAAGACAATCTTTGGAGTAAGACGATTTTTTGGAGTAAGCTGATTTTAGGATTAAGGATTTAGAAATAAACTGCATTCTGACATAAAAAATTAAAGCGATTTTATTAAGGATAGTCGATAAACTATTCCTCCTTACAGCTTTTCTCGCCCAAGCATTTGTAAATTTTACGACCTTAACAAATTCGTTAGGCATCTACTATGAATCTGCTTGATATGACAAGCCTTCATGGTACATCTGAACTAACCTTGGGACAACGGTTCCAAACAGGGCGGCTGGCAACGTATTTTATGCAAGATTACAGCTTTAGCTAACTCACAATTAATACCGCATGCGGTATCCCTCCCGAATTTACGTGATATCATTTCCGGTCGTCAAGTGAGCACTGCGGCAAAATTACCTGCAGAAGAACCTTCTGCATCTCAAGCCACAGGAAACTCAAGTCGCATGCCAGTAAATTTCTTAATTAATTAGTACTCCGGAGTAATAAAATCAAACGTAACCTACATACAAGACACAGCGTTTATATCCCATCGAATCTCCACTAAAAATTAAATTCTATCAGACCATTTGACTATATATCGCTGAAAATCAAACAAAACTACTATTGTCAGCTCTATTTTGACAGGAATCTGTAAATTGCTAACGACACGTTCACCAAAGTGAGATTAGTAAAGTCTTTGTTTTGGAAGTTTCAGTCCACAGTGGCAATGGCATAGCAAGATAAGACTACCTGCAGGTTCTCGAAATTGTCTCCGTAGTTGTCACTCTTGAAATAATTCAAAAACGCGTCGTTCGAGTCAAATAGCTGGACCCACATATCCATGTTCTCAGCGAAGTAGTTGCGAGTACAGGCGCTGTATGGAGCGACATCATTCTGGTATAGGACGACCTTCCCACCACATCCGTCAGCACACTGTAGAGGGACGACGTATTACCGTCATGGTTGACTTGTGCAGTGCAATTATAGGCGATCAGTGTCCACCCACACGATGCTCAGGCCCGTTGGCTAGATGCTCCAGTGGAACTAGTACAAAATTTGTACTATTTAATAGTGCAATAGCACAAAACAAAAATAAAGTGGTCCACTTTATTTTTGTTTTGGTACTGGTACTGGTTTTGGGAAAGGTACTGATTTCGGGATTTGTACTCACATATGGTACTGGTTTTGGGAAAAGCTCCACTTCTGAAAACGCTTGACACGCGGTCAGGTCAAGGTTGCAACATTTGCGATGGCACCGGACACTCTCGTGCAGCAAATGCCGCCCTTGCCGACGCGGGGACGAACGTACCTCTTGCAGCCGTTGGTGCAACCCTCTTCACCGGCCCGTGAACTCGAGGCCAAATTCATGGCTATCAAGGCACAGCAACCAACCCGGCCACCAGAAGAAGACATTTTCCTCGGCGGCCTGAACAAACCGCAACGCAAATCGGCACCTTCAGCCACGGTTCGTGAAATAAATCATTTAGCAAAAAGTGGCAAGCAAATTATTTACTAATAACTTTTGTCGTGAACGTACCAGCACGAGCTACGGCAACTACGTGCCGACGCAGCAGCAATGGAAGCTCAATTGGCTTCACTCTGTATTAAATGGCAAGAAAACATACCAGACCCTACCGTTCGATAAAAAGCCTGCATGGCAGCCAAAGCGAAATGGATCTCGTCGCAGGCAGAACAAGTGAACCGCTCTCTCAAAGACCAAGTGCTGCAACAGCAACTGTATTTAGCATCGTTGCAACATGTCATGACTCAATCCCCGTTCCTGACCCCATCACGGAGCAAAGAACTCTACGACGGCATGCACGGATACTCCGAGCTTACGGAAACCATGACCGATTCTCAGCCCACTTGCCACTTCCAGTCGCAATGTGCCATGGGTGTTCGAATCGTTCCGGCACTTATGGGTCGGTTCACCCGACAACATTTGCCAAGTGCAACATTTAGCAACCCATTTTCACACACGAGTGTCATGGCCGATGGCAACTACACTTACGTTTCCAACATCCTCCTTTGTCGGATTCCGCACCGACCACTGGAAGAGGCAGTGGCGGCGGCGTTGCATTATTTCCAGAACTTGTCAACAGAACTCAAAGCCCACGTGGGTGTGCACTGCGACCTCGGGCTAATGCAGGATTTAGGCGAAGCTCGAGCCTACACGCAAATGCGGTATCGCAACGGGCCCAAATTTTTCTCAGCCAGCAACACGACACTGGCCGCTTGCATCACGTCGGAGTCGGCGGTGGTTGTTGCCGATTTTGTTGACAGGGACGCTCGCTACCCCAGTCAGATGGAAGTGTCGGTCTGGACTCCTGTCTCTCGTACGTATCCGATACTGTCTCGATGCTGAGTTGTTGAAGTTGTTGATTTACCACGATTGCTATCTTCGGATCTGACGGAATTTTTATCTTGTTGCAGGTTGCTAATGACGTCGGAGAGAGATCCCGTGACTGGCCAGGAACACGTGCTACTGCAGCGTCTGAGCGTCAATCGCTACAATCTCTCACCCACTTCGCCGAGATTGCACGACGAGATCCGGTCCACGCTGCCCTGGTTTAACGGAGATTTGTTCATGGAAGTGCTCTGTCGACAACTGGAGCAAGGCAGCCCTGCAAGAGCGCTTCCGTCGTGTTAGTTTTTTGTTTGGTCTGTACCATTGTTTAAAGTAAAAATCTGAGCTGCATTGCTTCGTGTACAATATCATTTTCGCATTTAAAAAAAAAAGTATTGTTAAATTATTTGTCTATGTGTTTAGGTATTGTGCCTTCCAGCGGGCATTTGACTTACAGCAAAAAAATAAACTCGAGGTCACGTCTCGCTTGGGCTCGTCTCGACTGCACTGACGTTTTCCAGCTTGATTGGGCAGGTTTTCCGCTTTTTCGTGATCCGATCTTCGTCCGACTCGGTATCTTCCGCTTCTGCTTTGGTCCACTGCACCTCCGTCTTGTCCTCCGTCTCGGATCGGCCGCATTCACTTCCGTCGTTGCTCATGTTCATATACGCGTCACTGAGCATTGCCATGTGAAAATCTCCGTTAAAATACGACATCAGTTTGTTGAGTTCGCGGTGGAGCACAGGCGAGTTGGGCGGCAAGTTGTAGCGATGCACACGAAGACGACGCATCAGAACGATCGGCTCGTGCGTTTCTGGGTCCTTCACGCGCGCAATTGTGACAATCGAGCAAATGTCGATACGAAGTCCCGACTTTGATGTGGGCGGCACCAATGGCACACCATCGCTGCCGACTTGTACGTCCTGCGCTTCTTTCCTGGCTGCGTCAGTTCCTTCGTCATCGTCCTCATCCACAAAATCCGTCACGATGACGGCCAAGTCGTCGCTAATCAACTTGCCGGTCCACGCACGGTTCGTGTGCGCGCGACGCATCTCACCGTCTTGACGCTCGACACGTGCGTAGTACGTCGACTCCCCCATTTCCACCTCGTGCTACAATAAACGTAAAAAATAAAAATAAAAACATTGGCAATTAGTGAGCATTTCCAGCACGACGGTCTGTAAGATAACAGAGGCACGTCTGAAGGGAACAGTACCGTCGGTACCTTGACTTCAAGCAGGACGCCGAGACGGCGTTCGAGCTCGATCGAGGTGTTTTTGAGGTTGTCGACCAACGTCTGGAAGATCCGTGGGATGTAGGCATTGGCTGGCACTTTACACACGAAGACGTTGGAGACGAGTGTGCCACACGTGCTGCCGTCTTTCTCCGTGTCGTTTCCGCTCAGTGGCGGCGAGATCGTGGTTGCTGCCGTGCTGGTGCGTGAAATCGGCAGAACCGGCGACGTGAGTGGTACGAACTCGCGTGTGAAGTTGTCCACGAGCTCTGGGGCGAGCCGGACACCCACTTCGAAGCGTGCTTGGAGCTGCTCCTTGCGCCGGTCCGGGTCTGACCCGACGAGATGCAAATAGCCGTGCATACGGTCAAACAGATCTTGGCACAGTGCAGAGCGCGACCATAGTGGCGCCTCTGTGAGCTTCTGCTGCAGCGCTGAGAAATAGAGTTGCTGTTGCAGCAACTCGTCCTTTAGGCGCAGGTTGAGCTGCTCCACGCGACCAGTAACCGTCTTCTGCTTAGCTGCTGTGCAGGCTGCCAGCAACACGTCGCGTTCGGGCAGCGCCGCTCTCCACTTGGCGCACAGAGCCGTAAACTGCTCGTCCAACCGTTGGACTTCGCTACGTAGCTCCTTGACCTCATGCTGTACAGCGCAAGCAGCACGGTTAGCACTGACAATCTTAGCTATTATACTTGACAAGAAGGGAGGAACGCACCGCGGCCGGGACGGCGGCCTTTCGCGTCGGCATGCCGGACGCGTTGCGACCTCTGGTGCCGGTTTTTCTGGAGCTGCCGCTGGTCGTGGCGATGGCCATGAAAGGATCTTTCTGTCGACTTGTCATGCTTTGCAAAAGTCAGCCGGTGCGTTGAACACGGGGTGAACGCCCGAATTGCGTTCGTGTTGTCCTCCTAGCGAGACGGATATCAGCTTGCTCGCGTCCTGCCAGACGAGCTCGTAGTCGGCTCTTTAATTCACGCGGTCAGGACTCAGGTCGCCTAAAAGTTGGACGATGATCGAAGTGGATGATGATGCGGATGGGGGGTCCGAGACGCATCAGCAAGGACCCGATGCCGGTCGCAGCTGATGAAGCGTTTCGTCCTGTTGTCCGGGTAGCCACCGATTTCATCATGTGGGGACTGCGCGATGTATTAATAGAGGCTGCTTACTGTTTCCTGAGAAAGGAACAAGTGGCGTCGATGGGAAGCACGTGGCCAATCCGCGGCGGGCTTTTGGCAACGAGTCATCGCTGGCGGGCACTCAGCAATCAGCGCCGTTGATGCACGGCGATAAGGCCTCTCTCTGTACATGCCTCTGTACGTATTGCGTACACTATAATACGCAAAGACAAGCTTGTCTCCACCATTGGTGGCACCAACGCAATTGTGGACTGCAACATTTGATCACCGCCAAAAGTCTCCGTTGTGGTTGACGGTCAACTTGACCCGCCCCACAGTCGACTTTAGCCATGTCATGAAGTTGCGGCTGGTGGCGCGGCAGCCCTTATCATTACTGTCAGCCATGTTACTACATGTATCCCAACTTGGGATTCCCAAGTAAACATCTGCCGCTCCTTTCTGCTGCTTGTGGCGCGACTGGTTCTTTGCAGAGACAGAGAACTCTCACTGAGAATCTCAGTCTGAGTGTCCGAGAGATCGCGTACCGTATATGCACACAGTGGTGCGTGCAGTGCACGTGGTGACCACGGTGGTCACGCGTCTCCAGCCGGTGTACACTATTCAAGTGGCAGCAGCAAGCTTACAAAAAAAGCTGGTCTGCGTGGTGACAAGCCGCAATGCGTTGCTGCCATTTGTCCAAATCGGGTCGTGCTTGCTTCGAGGCCACGAAGACATCACGAGCAGCGGATCGCGAGGACGGGTCAGTAAACGAATGCAATCAGCAGATCCATCCATCACCCTTGCTCGTCGACACACCCGACATAAAAGCAAGCAATTGAAGTGTGCCTCCCAGTCAATTGGATACACGACGAAGATTTGCAAGGCTCTGTTACAACCCCCCAAAACTTTATGAAGTTTGAACTCTTCGTGTGCATGTATTACAAACTCAATCTCTCTGGCTGAGGTTCGATCTGCGACTTGTTGGCACCAAGTGCTATTATTAATAAAGTACTTAGCCTTTTTAAGCTTATATAGTAAACTTGCAGCAGGTTTTTCTTGCGTCGGTACATGAAGCATCATACCGGGACTGTATTACGAACCTCGTTTTTATTACACGTACAGTATTAATCCGTCGTACAGTAATACTGTACAGCGAGGCAAATTGCAACAGGACGCTTTGGCCCGACTCGCACCCGCGTCCGGTCCATGGAGACGCTGAGCGCGTCCATAGGGTCAAAAGATCGTTTGACACAAAAGTTACTGCATTTCCTACTTTACACGAGGCTTTTTACGAACACTACAGGACTTACGCTACGGTCTACATTGTGCGCGAGTTCTGCTGTCGCTCCTGAATGTACCCGCACACAGTAGCTGTGATCAGGTCGCCATTTAGAATAGGGCGAATGATTTCCAGGTCGTTTCTGATGGCCGGGTCGTCCGGCAGTAAGTTGTAGTGGTACACGACCATCCAGCGCAGTGTGACCGACACCGTTCTACCGGTCACAAGGTCTTTACGAGGCGTAATGGTAAGGCCACAGATGCCGAACTGCGACGGCGTAGATCTGTTTATCGGATGCAACGGATCTTCCGTAATGGCGTCGATGTGCACCATTCCATGAGACGGGGTAAGCTCCGAACAGACCACATTATTCACGCTCGCTGGCAGTCCCGCACCGTTAAAAGTCGAGCGACGGTACACTACAGGCGAGTCGACACTGTTGAGTCGGACGCGCTTGGCGTTGACGTTAAAGTGGCGCTTCATGGACGTCGGGATGCCGTCAAAGTAGGCCAGGACGGCCGCGTAGACTTCCTCGAGCGACGTGTGCGGGATCTCCGACACAAAGACGCTCGAGATGAGCGTATAGTCCTTGCATCCGGTAATGTCAATCTGCGACAGCGGCATAACCGGCTTGGTGCCGTGCTCATCCTGCGTAGCCATGACTTTATCCATGGCCATCTGTGCGAACCTGTGGACGATGGACGGCAACGTCGCGAGCGAACGGTCATTGTGAGCCAGCAACAGCTTCTCTCTCTCGCTGGCATCGCGTCCAAGGTGCGTATCGAAGTGGAGAGCCTCGAACATTGCCTGTCCACTGGAATGCAGCGGCGCACGCAACACTGCGGACTGAAGGGTGGCGAACAGCAACTGCTGTTGCAGAAGCATCTGCTGCAGCTCATTGTGCGCCGTCTCGGTCTGAATCGCACCGTGTTTCTCTCTGGCGGAGCGCTGGGCGATGGCCAACGTGCGTTGGTCCGGGAGATGTGCCGCCCACTTGTTGTTCAACACGCGGAGTTCCTCCTCCATTTCGGCAACTTGAGACCGTAGCAGACGGATCTCATGAGTGGCACTGAGCGGCGCTCCGTTGGCTGCGCGAGGCCGCGGAGGCGCTGGACTCTCGCCGGTCAGCGCGCAGATGAGTTCCTCATTGCCGTCGCGACTGGGCGAAAGACGGCGACGCTTCTTGTTGCCATTGCGACTGGAGACAGCAACGATCTCGGGGCTGCTGGGCGCTGTGGAGTAGGCGGAAGAGCCCATGTCTGGCAGTGGGGGCATCAGGATCACGTTGGTAGACTGGACGCTCATGAAAAATCGCTAGTATGGGCGAGTCAGTATCTTATCACCGCTCTGTTGCCGGACTGGAAAATTGCAAACTAAAAATGCCCGACTTGATTGTTGTCGGCTGCTGGAGGAGGAGCAGATGAGTTGCAGAGGTGGCTACGCAGACGGGATCTGCAAAAACTGATATAGCGGTTGTGGGAAATGTGGACATTAACCCTCGCAGGCGTAAACAACCAATTTCCGTTTGTCCCTCTATTGACACTGCTCCAAGATTTAATGAGTAGGTCAAGCAGGCAGCAAGTATGAAAGTAAATGCTCTGAGCAATGGACACTTGACTGTCTTCAAAGTGAAATTTAGGGATGCATCCTAGTTATTTTCCTATTTCGTCACGTTTGGTCGGTCAGCTATCAGCTACATGCCGTACACGGGAAAGCTGCCTTTCTCAATATAACATCAACGACGGAGCTCGACGAGCGTGTTCAATCGAGCGGCCAAACCATTTAGCTTAATCTCTTTGGCAACAGTGCGCACTTTGAAATTCAAAAAATGCAAGAATACTAAAACCTTTCTGATGCAATGCACCTTACGTACCTATAAATATAGAATTAGAAAGGTCAGGACACAGAACGTGCATCGATTACGACGGCGAACGGGCCGTTGCGTAAAAATAAGAAGGTGCTTTTACCGCATTCAGAGTTGCGATGTCTCGAAGAGGAGCCCCAAAGCACTTGATGTGAGTATGGTTCCGTAAAAGTGGGAGTCTCAATAGCGAAAGCCGGAACTGCCGATCATGGCGGCTAGATGTTGATGAGATGATCTGGGATGCTCGATCAACATGCTGGCTGCCTGGCACCAGGCTGGCATTCTGCACCCCGGTCTGGAATCCAGCCTGGACGATGCCATCGTCCATTGGACGGCCCTGCAAGCACGCGCTCTGCAATAGCTGCGCCATCCAATCGCCTACTCTGTACGCGGGCTGCTACGATTACAATTGCACTTTAGCCCTCTTTGAGCTGTAGAGTACACTGGATTGCTACACGTACATGTACGTTGGCCGTTTTGATTGCGGAATGCTCTAGGCGGGATATTCGAACGCCGCAACTCAAAGCGACTCACGCTTTGCTGCTCTTTGTTTCGCTCTTTGTGTTTTGTGGGCAAAAATTATGTATTTTTGCATGGAATAATCAAACAGAACGTGAACAAACAAGCACCAGGTAGCTATGCAGCATCCTTAGGCCCTGGTCTAAGTAGAAAAAACCGAAACTCGTTCTGAAAATTCTGCCTTTTGATTGGCTGAGGGCCGTTCTTAACCACTGCCATAAGTGGAGGAAATACCATCGGTCAGTAGAAAACTACTGATCTGTCCCCAATGCGGCGCAGAAAAGACGGCAATCAGTAGAAAATGATAAAGTTCGATCCGTACCTAACTCTAATCATAGCTACATTTCTGCTGCCTTCAACAAAACCGCTTTTGCCTTAAGCGTACCATGCCTCGAAAGCCGCCTCCGAATTATGGGAGTTCTCCCTTCGTGGTAGATCTTTCTGACATCGCTACAGCTATAATCATGGGTGTTTTGAGGGAGGACGCAAAAGTTGATACCTCAGACCGCTCCAGCCAAACGTATGGGGGAGTATACGTGACGCGAACCAATATTGCAGACACTGAGTTTCCAACACAAATAAGGAAACTAACGACACAAACAATTGCAATCGTTGACTGCTGATTAATAATTAAGGTATTTCTTTCCAATAAATTATCTTACTGATCCTCACTCTCAATAAATATCAGCAGCAAACGGACTGGGGAGTCAATCTCTGTGAGTAGATAGAACTCTACTAACGTACCCTAAGAGTAACCAGTTGGATACGTCGTGTACCCAGCTACTTCAACGTCAACATGTTATTTCGGTGTACTATTTTTTAGCTGCTCAAAACGCCTTTATTTATATGGTTGTTTTTGTGGAGTGCACTTCGGTGGCATTCGCCATTTTGGTCGATGCCTCCGCTCAACCCCCGACAGCGTCAAGCCCGAACGATCCAGCGCCGTCTGGACGGCTCCTTCTGGCAGCTTCATCTAAGCAGAGAAGTTAGCATACCGAACGAAGTCGACCGAGAGCTGGACGCAGAGCGTGCATCGTCCATAGGTGGTGGGTTACGTGACGTTGTCAGTAGAGGAGGAGGTCTTTTTGCAAATGAGCGCCGAGCTCGTAGAGGAGACAATGCTCAGCTCTTCGAGGTAGAAAGAATATTCGCCAAACGGTGGGTCAATAACTTCGTATACTACCTTATTCAATGGGTGGGGTACACAGAGTTGACGCGGGAGCCAAGTGCCAACGTGCCAGCGCGCCTAAAGATGGTGTTCGAACACGAGTCAGTCAATTTCGTCTGGGTCTATCAATCTACGCGGGGAAGACGAACCCAGCGTCGCGAGCAGCCAGCTCGCCGGAGTCAGAGACTGATAGACCAAACGAGGCAGGACTAAGAGAAAATGCAAATGCGAACTTAACACCAAACGAGGCAGGACTATGAGAAAATGCAAATGCGAACTTAACAGCACTCCAGTAGCTGTGAAATCAGTAGTTGTGCAGGCAGCGCCGCGTTGGGGACAGATCAGTAGTTTTCTACTGACCGATGGTATTTCCTCGCCATAAGTGCCATGCCATGGCATACTTGTCGCAGCGTCATGGCAGTGTGGCAGGTTTTCGTTAGGAACGCAGCTGCCACCAATATATTTTTTTTTCTTTTAACAAAATTTTACGATAAAGAAAAACAAAACAAATCTTGCTGGCCAAAAGGAAACGAAGATGCCCGGCAACGGCAAGAGCGCGAGGAGGACCACAGGCGCGCAAATTGGTCGGCCCAAGCGCGTCAAGGTCATGCCAGCAAGCGGTACGCCACCTGTAGATGCTCTCAGGAAACCCTCCTCTGAGTTTGTTGGCGTTGTGTCCACTCCACTTGCATTATGTGGGGTTGATGTTGCAGGTGGAGCTCGCTCTGTTGGTCGTGACTTGCGAAGCTGGTAAAGGTTGGTGCGGTGTTGTAGTTGATGCTGCAGGCCATATTTCTGGTGAAGACCGTGCTGCTGGTGACGGAGATCATGTTGCTGGTACCGTTACTGGTCATGTCGCTGGCGTAGGCCTTTCGGTCACTCGTGCTACTGGTGGAGACCATGTTGTTGACCGCCATGCCAATGGCATCGACGGAGACCGTGTTGCTGACGAATGCTATGTTGCTTCTGGGAACTGCGTTGCTGAAGGTGGTTTTGCTGCTGGTGGATCCTTTGCTGCTAGTGGAGACCGTGCTGCTAGTGAAGATAGTGCCAGTGGGTACTGCGCTCCTGGTGCGCGCAACGTGATCGATATAACGGACCGTGGCACCCAAATTAATGGTGGAAATGCCTGCTATGTTGCAGTCAGCAAACCCCGATCTAACTATCCACAACATATTTATACGGAGGATGGCGACCGCGCTGTTGTTCTTCCAAATGCCGAAGAACGTGGTGTACCGGAGCCTGGTAGTAACGATTCACAACCGGTGAGCCAAGGTGTCACCGCTGACCGTATTGAAATGCAAGTACGCAACTGGACCGTTAAAAATCCGGGAGCGGTCCCGACGCCGACATGTGAGGACTATGCGTTGTGGTCGGTGGCTCAACTGCGGAAGGAGTGCAGCGAGAGAAAGTTGCGAGTGTCCAGGAAGCTCGGTAAGCTTGCGCTCGTTGAACATTTGAAGAGGCACGATGCTACACGTAGAGCAGTTCAAGCAACTGTTGACGATGGAAACCTGTTGGATCCAAGCTTGCGCAAAACAAAACACTGCTGCATTCGACTTCTCAATGTTCTTTTCTCGGACCGTTTTGCTACGCGTCTTGCTTCATCCGACGACGCGGCAACGAGAGACCAAATAGACACGGGTGAGGTAAACCAGAACACGTCCTTTTGGAAGGAAGTAGCAAAGGAGTTTCAAACCAACACAACGGATTACAATGGCCTCTTCACCTTCAATGACCCTCGCTACATCGGGATCGACCCTTCTGTCATCGTCCAGCATGATGCACCACGACTTTATGACATGTGGAAGAAAGTGAACACCAAATACATCAAAGCCTTCTCGAAGTTCGATGTATCCGGCCAAAATTCCAACGACTTTTACGAGTTCTGCGATGGAAGTTTGGATGCTGCGTATGTCAAGGTTTGCATCAAGCAGAAGCCAGAGTTGGAGTCGTATGTGAAAGGGGGCATGCACGAGGAAGATGAAATCGACTCGATGAACTTGAAGCGCTCGTCAAATGGCGATCGCTCTTCACGCAAGTCAGCTAAGTGGCAACACAACATTCTTACGACCTTTGATCGCATCGCTGAGGTTCTTATCGGAAATCAGAGCTCAACAGCGGCGTCGACTAAAGCCGTCACACCAAACACTGATGAGGAAGACATGCTACTTGGCCGGATTGCTAAACTTCACCAAGTGATCTCCCAAGTGAAGAATAGTTAACGTGCGTCTGTATCCAATGGAGAAACCGACGTGGCACTGACGAACAGCCTTGGGCTGTACACAAAACGACTACAGCAGTACGAATCCCGCCTGGCGGAGCTGGATTAGTTGTGAAGTCTGGTGTGGGTGAACATCAGCTTTTTCTCTATCTTGCGGGAAATGAACATCTTGTGGTTATCACGAGGACGAACCAACAAGGTAATAGCAGTACCTATTTGATATTTAATGCATGCAAGTTGGATTCACTGCTCCTGTGCTTCTCTGCGTCGTCTGGCCTGATTTAACTGCGGGCGCAAAATGGTATCGCGTTCAAGAAGATCGACGACAGCACCTCTAATCCACTCCGAAGAATTATAGATGTCCGTGTCGACAAGTAAGTCAGAGGAGTCGTACAGTTGACGATACCTTGAAGTATCTTGCGAAGCAACAGTAACATCTCTTGATGCATCGTTCGATTCCAGTGCTGCATCCAACGCCTCCGCTAAGTCCTCATCGTTATCTACTCGGTAGAATATATCTTCTTGAAGCCGCCGGTTGATACACCAATTGTGTAAGATGCACGCAGCTATTATAGTGCGAGGCACTCTGTTAAAGGCGATTTCCATCGGCGCATTGAAAACTCTCCACTTACTCACCAGTAGACCAAAGGCCATCTCAATTCTAATTCGCAGTTGGCTCAAGTGAAAATTGTAGCTGTCATGGAACGTAGTTGATATTCTTGGTCGAGGAAACGGGGTTAAGAGTTGGTTGGTGTTGGTGTAAGCGTCATCTGCAACCACGTTCAATCCGGCTGGAAACTTACTAACGACGCTAGATAGTCTCCACTTTAGAAACGCAACCGCATCTCCAGTTCCACCGGGACTAGAGCATGTCACGGCTGTAAACCGACTTAGATGGTCGCAACAGGCTTGCCCATTAACACCATAATGTCGATAATGCCCCGAAAAAAAGGAGCGAACTCTCGAAACTTCGTCCTTCTTCGGCACCCGTATGGGGCACAACCAGCCGTCGATAGCTCCTACGCATCCGTTCATTACACGAGAGCTGCTAAGGTTTTCAAATTGATTTGCAGCGTAACGTTGAGTAGCTATGGTTGAAGGGAACTGAAGCTGTAGATCTGGATGGTCGACTACTGCATCCACAACTTCATGGATGCTGGCGTAGAAGGCCGACACGCTAACTCCACTTGTTACCCGAATGTTGTGGTACGAACCGCCTCCAAGCCAACGCAAGCACATGTGCAGCTTGTTAACGGGGCTTATCGGCTCAACACCAGTCCTGTTGCGAGACTGTTTTTCGTCAACACGTAGATATGGATCCAACTTCGTAGCAAGCGCCATAAATAACTCATAAGACATCTTATAGCACTTCTGGAACTGACCCTCATCCACTAGTAGCCTTCCGTGTGCCTTCCAGTCTAGCCGGACGCGGTGTCGACATTGGCGGCGCGATTCAGCAGCTAAAGCAACGATCGGCAAGAGCGCTAGCAGTAGCGTTAGAATTGCGCCTAGATCCCCCTCCATTTTGTTGCAAATTTACTGGATTTCCCTCCGTTTTTCAAAAAGTTACCTAATGTCACCGTGGCAAAGTCACTTTTGGTGGCACGGGACTTATGCCATGCGTGGCATTTCCACCCTACCCCTAAAAATTCTTGGCCAATCATCTGGCTTTAATTTCTGCCATGGCATGGCGTTGCGTGGTTAAGAACGGCCCTGAGAGCAGAGCGACTCTCGGTACGCGTTCCGAGTTTATACCGTTCTGTGTGAGGTTCTTAGAA
The DNA here is from genome assembly GCF_000142945.1 of Phytophthora infestans T30-4. NCBI lineage: Eukaryota > Oomycota > Peronosporomycetes > Peronosporales > Peronosporaceae > Phytophthora > Phytophthora infestans. The sequence goes on along the minus strand of NW_003303733.1, from coordinate 823,753 downwards.
CACCTTGTGGAGGTGTTCTGAAGTCGGAACGAGTTTGCTGTCTCTGCCACAGTATATTTCGCTCCAAGTGCCCACTCTGTGTGCTGCTTTCTTGGTTCACACATTATCAGGCAGTAAGTCAGCTTGTCAAAATGGATGGCAATATCGGAAGCCGAACAATTCCATCGTGGAGCGTGGGTTGGTCGGTGTGAGCAGGTCTGAAGTCGTGTGAGTCCATTGAGCTGGAGGAGAGTGGAGCGGAAATGAGATAGTGTTCTGCTTTCATACACTGCATTGGATTTCACGTACTTGTACACCGGCTTCAAGCACTGAGAACTCGTCCTGACCTGACACTTGTCTCGGAGCCAAATCCAGAATACACGTACTCTGACCTGAAAGTCGTTCTGATCCAACCCAATCCCTTCTGCTATTCTCGGAACAAGTTTACTTAGACCAGGGCCTTAGCGGGCTACTGCCAGCGAGATCTGCGTATGTAAGCTGATACTATACATGCTACACACGTACGTTGCATTAACAGTAAATGAAGTTTTCTCAAATTTTGAGAAACATTCTGCGCATACCTTTTAAAATGATAGAAGTAGTTCTTATTGCCTAAGCAAGCTCTACAGTACTTCATGAGCACTGGCTAACATACTCCATCTTATACGTTTGCGTGTTCTTTTTTTAAAGTAAAACTAGAGTAATGAACTAAAACTGAATTTTATGTAATCACTAGGCAAATGCTCAGTAGTTAAAGAGCTAGCAGTTCTAATAGAGATTAAAAGCTTTAAACCTCTTGTCCGCTATATGATAAATAGGCGACGGCGGGGTTAGATACAGGCTGTATTCTGAGCCCGCTGTCTCCGAGTTATTCAGTCGATGTGTCTACTTTCGATGTCCAGAGATTACTGCGTGCAAATTACTGCGGCTTTTACAGCAGGCATAAACCTTTACGCTCTTGCCCCTGGCAAGTTGCCAGATCTGATACATGTACTTCGAAGTGTAGTAAAATATAGATGTATACTGTAGAGTAAAGAACATCCTTATAATGCACTGGTCACTGATGAACGATAAACATGTACCTTCGAGAATATAACGAGATAAAACGTACAATTGAAGGTAATTATTTACTAATTTAACATCAAACTTGGTGCTATAATAGTACTGTAGTTCTTCAAGGAATTATATTAAAGCTTTTTTTTTCACCTTAATAATACATTATTCATTTAGGAGCGCTAAAGATAAGTACTACAGTAACCATGTTCTATGTACTAGTACTACAGTAGTATAATTGAAGCACGGTTGTCCTCCAAATTATACCAATACTACTAAATTTTGTACTATAGTACTACGTTGCTAATACTACTACAGGTAGTAATAAGAGAGGTCCAACGTAACAGTGTCTGAAAAAAGTTCCACATACCACCAGTATGTAGCAACTCAAAGGTAAATGGAAGATTGTAACTATTAGTACAGCCTGTAGTCTATTGGACGAACGCTCAACATTGCCACTGTACATAGAATAATACTTGTGTGCATCCAGCTAGTTACGCGAACTTCGTCGCAGTTGGAGTTCGTGAATATAATTGCACACCGACGCCGTGATAAGATCCCCATTCAGAATCGGTCGGATGATCTCCAGGTCCTTTCTGAGAGCAGGTTCGTCCGGGAGCAGCTTGTACCGATACAAGACAACCCATCGGAGCGTCACAGCCACCGTTCTTCCCGTCAATGGGTCTTTCCGAGGCGTCATTGTGAGGCCAGAGATGCCGTAATCCAGAGGGCTGGACTGCGAAGTGGGATAAATAGGATCGTCCACAACTGCGTCCATGTGAATCATTCCATGAGAAGCTGTTAACTCGGAGCACAAAATGTGGTTCACATTGGCTGGCAGTCCGACTCCGTCGAGGGTCAGTCGCCAGTATGCTGCTGGTGCATCGGGTCGGTTAAGCCTCGCTCGCGTCGCATCAACACCGAAATGGCGCTTCATTGTAGCGGGAATGGCATCGTGATAGGCCAGCGCAGCCGCGTACACGTCCTCTAGTGAATTATGCGGAATCTCCGACATGAAGACACTGGTAACCAGCGTGTAGTTTTTGCAGCCGGTAATATCAATTTGTGAAAGTGGTAGTACCGGTTTCCTCCCTTGATCTTTACCGTCTTGAAGCGCCAGCGCTCTGTTAACGGCCAGTTGTGTGAACCGGCCCATTAGTGACGGTACGGTGGCGAGAGAGCGTTCATTATGTGCAATCAGCATCCTACTACGCTCTTCGGGGTCGCGTCCGAAGCGAGTGTCGAAGTGAAGCGACTTGAAGATGTCCTGACCGTTTGAGTGAAGTGGCGCACGAAGGATTGCAGCCTGGAGCGTAGCGAACATCAGTTGTTGTTGCAGATGCACCTCCTGGAGCTTAATATGTGCCGCCTCGGTCACAGCAACTTCGCGCTTTTTAAAGGCGGTACGCTGCGCTGTGATCAACACGCGCTGGTCTGGTAGCTGTTTAGTCCATTTCAACTGTAGACCGTGAAGTTTTTCTTCCATGGAGGCTACTTCCGCTCTCAGTAGCCGAAGTTCATGGGTAGCAGTGCGTGCTGTTTTGTTGGCAACGCGTGGCCTACCGCGCGATTGGGTTCCTACTTTAATTGCAGCGATGATGTCTTCATTGGTTAGAGACGCTCGTTGTCGCTTTTTGGGAGACTGTGTTGGAGATTCTGCGTCGGAGCACGTCGGGCTCATCTCGGGAAAAAGGTCCATCAGAACCATGGCTTCTACTAGAAGTTCCAGGACGGTAGGCGGTGACGCAGTTTACTGTAGGCTCCGTTGGACGTCGATGCACGAGCTTCGCGGCACAGGAGGAAATTGTTGAACTGTCCTTTGTACTGACGCACGCTGGGTTCGCCTGTCCAAAGTTTCGACTCCAGCGCACAAAAATACCGGACATGCACCGGTATTGAAACTTGTACCGTTACTGTAATGGAGATTTAACGTACAGTACAGTACCGGTACAGTACATGTACGACGCAGAGTAGTAACACGCTTACAGTACATGCATTTTCATATGGGTGGAAGCCACACCCGATCCCTCCACGCATCAAGTCTGAGATTCTAAGATTCATGTATCGTCATGTTCGGGAAAGCGTAATTGGAATGTGAAAGGCGGGAGCCCCAGAGTCCAGACTGGAATCTTCGAAAATCTTAACATTAACCTGTTGCTCAACAACGTATTCAGATATAATACTAAAGTACATGGAAGGTATGCCGAGAAAGCTGAATTCACTTGCATTGTGTTTTATGATTACACAAAGTATTCCACCCTGGGTGGAAGTGGTTTCTTGAGCTCAGGTAGCTGCGAACAAATCGAAATCGGAAATAGCAAGAGCGATTGCGCTGCCATAGTGCACCACTTAATGCGCTTTGATCGTGAAGCTGTGCTTTGATCGTGAAGCGCGTGTCTGACTGTATCTAAAGCAAGGATCTAGATTCTATTACAGTAATACACTCGGTATCGTCAAATTATTCATATTTTTTCTTAGATTTGCTGGACAAGTTGCTTGTATTTAAAAAAAATGAGATTGATCATTACATGAACCGCTTCAACATGGTCGTTTGCTGTGATTGTTTAATGTTTTACTGTACTAAAGTGCTGAAAGTCTCTGGTTTGCCGGGCTGAAGTTTTCTTTAGTCCGACTTAAGTCTCTTTGTTTCAGAACCAGAACGTCAAGCTATTTGTTGGAGGTGCAAAGCGTAAGAGTACGAGGGGTAGTAATACAGTACTACTATAGTAATACATGCATTAGTAGTACTTGTTTTAATTCTAATACCTGGAGCGAATAAATGATAAGCTTGGAAAGAAATTTTTTAAACTCACGGAATTTATGTTAAAAACTCTACCAAGCTGAGTACATGTATCACTAGTTTTTTTATAAATCTCGAGTGACGTCTTCTTTACTAGCGCTCGTTTGGGTAGAGTACGCTTCGTCGGAACACTTACAGCTGCAGATATGACAGCGCTCTTCTTTGCCATCGAAAAAGTTTTTAAATAGAAATGGTGTGCCAAAAAATGGGTAGAGGGTATTAACTTCCTTTGTAGCTTACTTGAATTAAATACAAGTAAGTCTTAAGTCAATACCCTGTACCAATACTTGGCACGACATTTAAAAAGTATTATTAATACTAGCTAACAACTTATTTATTGTGTTATGTTCATATATTTGAAGTGGAGCAGACAAGCTCTGGCTGCTAGACCCTTCTAAATTAAAGAGCACGTACTGCATGTAAACGTATAATAGTACACTGTATTCTAACCCTTTAGCTATTACATGTTGATAGATTATCTGAGGACTCCTTTTAAGAGCGATGCCCAAATAGAAAGCACCCGACTTTTAAATTTTTTTAAAAACAATGAAACGCATTACATGTACTGTACTACATGTACAGTTAAAAAAGATAGGATTGATAATCCTTTTAAGTGATAAAAATTATAATAGGAGTCCTACCAGGAATTTAGGAAGCTTCAGTGGCCTTTGTTGCGGATTGTTTCTGCTGAATGAAGGTACACACGGACGCCGTGATGAGGTCACCGTTTAGAATAGGTCGGACGATTTCTAGGTCCTCCTTAACAGCGGGGTCACACGGCAGCATATTGTAGCGGTACACGACCACCCAACGCATCGTCACAGAAGCGGTTTTCCCCGTCACAGGCTCTTTCCGAGGAGTTATGGTGAGACCGCAGATTCCGTACTGCGACGATGCTAGTTCAGACACTGGGTGCAGAGGATCCTCCATCACAGCGTCGATGTGAACCATGCCGTGTGATGCAGTAAGATCCGAGCAGACGATGTTGTTCACAGTCGCTGGCACTCCAGAGCCGTTGAAAGTTGAGCGGCGGTAAACCACAGAAGATTCTGCATCGTTCAGTCTCGTCCGCTTCGCTTCAACACCGAAATGCTTCTTCATCGACACCGGAATGGCGTCGAAGTACGCTAGCACAGCCGCATACACCTCTTCCAACGACGTGTGTGGGATCTCTGAGATGAACACGCTCGATATCAACGTGCAGTCTTTGCACCCAGTGATCTCAATTTGAGACAGTGGCATCACGGACTTCTCCTCGGCTGCTTCGCTCTGCTTTGCCAACGCCTTGTTGATGGCCAATTTGCAGAACCTTTTAACAATCGAAGGTAGCGTGGCGAGGGACCGCTCGTTGTGCGCTACGAGCATCTCCTCTCGCTCCCCCGTTTCCCGCCCTAGCTGCGTGTCAAAGTGCAGCGCCTTGAACATTTCTTCCCCGCTTGAGTGTAGTGGAGCATGGAGAACGGCGGTTTGCAGCGAAGCGAACAGAAGCTGCTGCTGTCGAAGTAGACGTTGTAGCTCAGTGTGCATCGTGTCGGACCGATCAGCCGCGTGCTTCTCGCGAGCAGAGTGCTGCGCGGTGGCTAGCGTGCGTTCGTTTGGAATCTGCCTAGACCACTTGGACTGAAGGCCTTGAAGTTCTTGTTCCATGGACGCCACTTGGGCTCTCAGCATTCGGATCTCTAATGTGGCGGTGAGAGACGGTTTAGTCGAGGTTCGCGGTCTGCCACGCGGACGAGTGGTGCCTTCCGTGAGTGCAGAGATAACCTCTTCGTTGGTATCGGGGATCTCGCTCAGACGGCGACGCTTCTTGACAGCGTGTGCGCTGGTACCAGGTTCAGGGCAACTGCGGGCTCTACTGGAAGAGGAGAGTCTTGGAAGGGGGGCCATGACAACCATAGGTACTGGGGTGCGTGACTAGGCTGCTGGAGAGGAATCGAGGTATACGCTACGTGAACTTTGTTCACAAGCCAACGAGGCAAATCTCGACTGTAGTGCTCCAAGTTGTCTCTCCTCTTGGCTGCTTGAAGAACGAGCGGAGACACTCGCGCCTGTTTTTCGGTGTTTACCGTAAACTTTACGCGGCTGGTTTTCAGCGAACTGCTTTGCCGTGTTTCCCACGCCCCAGCCTCCACGCGCATCTCACAATCCTGCAGCACCACCGAGTCGCGACTCACGACCCGTGACACTTGATTCGAAACAGAAGCAGCAAACGTCACATGTACGGACAACAGTTTTTTTTAAGCTTCACTTGCGTATGTACATGTGAATGGTACAGGTCATTAAAAGTAAACGACTGCCACTCCCTGTATTTACAAACAGGAAATGTTGGCGCGCACACGTTGATGTTGCCTTTAACAAACTTGATCTTGTGATACAGTACCGGTACAGTACTGTAGGATTCCAAACGTGTTTGAAGTTTGTTCGTGATGCTTAATCCAAGCCTTGGACGGTGCATTTTAAAAGACGGAGCTGCCCTGCTACTTCAGAAATATCAAGTGACACCAAATTTGCAATCGGGTTCATTCCATTTTTAAATGGGAAGAGCTTGTTTTAGCATTTGGAGGTGGAATATTAAAATAAGTTACCTCTCCAAATAGACCATAGAGAACACAGATTCGGGCCATGCTACTAATACCTTCCGATCATTCCGACCCAGCACCATAAGTTGGCCTGATAAACTTTGGCTGATACAAAAGTGAAGAGCACTGTTGCACCCTTTTTTACATTTTCTACTCAATGTCTAGAAATTGACTGCTTGCCAATACTCACAAACTGAAGAAACGATGAGATCACCGTTCAGAATAGTTCGAATGATCTCCAGCCTTTTCGCGAGTACCGGGTCATCAGGTAGAAACTTGTTGTGGTACAAGACTAGCCACCGCGGCGTCACCGACAAGATCTTTCCTGTCACGGGCTCCTCCGTAGATTCTGAACTTTACCGACATGCAGTGGCCGTTTGAGGTTCTTCTAAATCTGCAAAAACCAGAGTAAAACCTTGCTGAAATAGCTGGGTAAATTCCTTCTACCCAAGGTAGAATTTTTATTCAAGTCCTTATCTATTAATACCTAAGACCTGCTATCAATTATTAATACTTACAGGATTTGCGTCCCCGTGGCGTACCTTGTGCACGCTTGCTTCACATCAACTACCGGCTGCGACCCTATGGCCCAGTTGTTCCCCCTCGAAGCCCTATCTATACTGCACCAAAATTATCGCTTTGAGGGCTGGACTCTTGAAGATACCCGCATACCGCGGAGGTGATTAGATCACCATTTAGAATAGGTCTGATATTCTCCAGCTCCTCCCGAATAATAGGGTCATCTGGCAACAGGTTGTAGCGGTAGACCACTAGCCACCGCAGTGTCACGGAGGTGACCTTGCCTGTCTTTGGATGTACCCGCGGGGTAATCGTAATCCCGTTGAGCCCAAATTCCACCACATTTGTCGACGACACGGGATTCAACGGATCGTCTGTGATAGCGTCGATGTGGAACATACCGTTCGAGCTCGTAAGCTCCGAGCACAAAATGTGGTTCACTGTTGCTGGTTGGCCACCACCCTCCAGATTTAATCGCCAATACACCGCTGGAGACTCTGCGCTGTTGAGTCTCTTGCGCTCGGCGGCAATGCCAAAATGGCGCTCCATCCACGCTGGGATGTCGTCAAAATATCTCAAGATGGCCGCGTGCACGTTCTCCAGAGAGGTGTGTGGTATCTCAGTGATGAAGACGCTCGAAATGAGGGAGAAGTCTTTGCAGCCCGTGATGTCGATCTGGGACAGCGGCGTCACGGGTTTGTCGAGATCTGCACCCTTCCTATGTGCGAGGACCTTGTCGATCGCGACTTGCGCAAATTTGTCCACGGCGGACGGCAGCGTGGCGACGGATCTCTCGTGATGCACCAGGAGCGCTTTCTCACGTTCGCCTGGGTCACGACTGAGTTGAGTGTTGAAATGTAGAGTCTTGAGTATTTCCTTCCCACTTGAGTGCAGAGGCCCATGGAGGAGGGCGGATTGCAGAGTGGCAAACATCAATTGCTGCTGGAGAAGAATACCTTGAAGCTTGTTATGCGTGGCTTCTGTCTGGATGACTTCACGCTTTTCGCGGGCGGATTTCTGTGCGATGGCCAACGTCCGTGAGTCCGGAAGCTGCTCCGTCCACTTGGTCTGCAGCTTCTGCAGCTCCTCTTTCATGGACGCTACTTGAGCTCTTAATTGACGGATCTCGTGTGTAGCACTAAGCGGCGCTTTGCTGGATGCGCGGGGTCTGCCACGCGGACGAAGCTCAGTAGCTGGTATGAACTGACGGATAAACTCGTCGTGAGAGGAACGAGGTCGCTTCTTAGCGTGATTATCCAAGTCCGTGTCCGAGGACCTGATCGGCGAGGACATTGGCGATCGTGCAGTGGTGTCAAGACACTAGACTCTTGTCAAGAGGTCCTGGATTGAGAGGGAGACGACAACAGGGGATTGAATTGTGATAGTACGAAGAGAGAAAAGGTTGGCTATCAAACAAACTTCACGCAGCTGTGCGCCTATCTCCGACACAAACCGCCAAACCAACACGGCATAAGGATCTGAGGCGCTCAGGTGGTTTTGCGGTCGAGCGATTACGATACGAGGCTTGGGGGATTTATTATATTAATACCAAAATTCTTGTACATAACAAGCCGATGCGACAAGGCAGATACTCTTCTACCTACTCGGATGCAATCCTTTGTCGCTGCTTGTCAACAATCTCGCGAAATTCCCGTGCACAAGCCCAGGAACAAGCAAGCGTACGCGTTGAACGTTCGACTCGCCTTGAAATAATCTTCTTTCTGGTAAACACACATGCGAATCTACATCCCACGCCGATCCAGTATGAGTGCTGTCGCCTTACATGCTCTCTACCATTTGGGCCTTCAGAAAAAGCTAAGCAATACACTGCCGCAACTCGTGCTATAAACATGAATTAATAGAAGTGCATGGACATAGGGCAAACACAAACACGCTCTAACTCTCTGTAACAATGTCTTACCTCTGGTCCCTAAAAGGCTAAAATTTACTCCTGGAGTACATTTACTCACCAAGTATTCTAGCATACATGTAACGGAGATAAGTTTATTTTGCCTTAACCCGGATTTAAAGGTTTGGTAAATATCGTTTCCGATCTCCAGAATTGAAAAAAAATTATTTGCACACTCCCGGAAAATTACATTAAACGACTTCCAATTCTTATCGTTTACGATGCGGTTTTGGCACGGGTACTGAAGGTGCCTCTAATGCGCCAAAGCTCGCACTCTTGAGAGTAGATCACATAAAAAGAACGATTTTGCCCCTTCTCTACACAAAGCTATCTGCATGTAAAAAAAACGAAAGTCTTGGTATAATAAAAGACACCAGACTAGGCATTTGTTTCGGGCTCGTACATCACTCATAATATTATTAATGGGCACAGCGAGAAGGGAACATAAAATAATTGGTCTAAAGCTCACGAAGATACCGTCCCTGTGACGGGGTCACACAGCACCTTGCGCTAGAGGAAGTTAGCTTCCGAGAGTATACAAACTCTCAGTGAACGGCAGTTCACAGGTCCTCTCTTTATTTAAAAGAGAGCGAAGTGACCTAATTAAGGTAGAATGTAAACTGAGTATATTTGAAGGTAGATTAAAGCTTGGGCTTAATACAAACTTTAAGTCACCTATAGAAATGCAATGTCATCAACCAAGGGTTGGCTATGGACGACCTTGGTTCCTTGTACCAAATATCCCGAAGTATGACGTGTGACGTGTCACACTTCATGTAGCTAGGGGTACACTTAGGGCTACATACCCCGTTATATCCTCCCCCACTTAGGTTCGATTTACCGACCAATCAGAATGAAGAAGTGTTCGTCACAAACTATCATTCTCAAAGTCGAAAACCATCGACTTGGCCGCGCGGGCGCGGCGGAGGCTCACTTCACAGTTAGAGCCTCGAGCAGCAGTCTGTGCGCTCTTCTTCTAGGTCTCCACTTCGACCGTTTACTATGCCTCGTGGCACTGCAAAGAGCGATGCGAAGACACGCTCCAAGGCTGCTGCTGGGAAGGCGCTAGCCAAGAGCACTAAGCCTCACGGCAAAGACTCGGCACTTAAGGAGGCTACTCAGGTGGCCTACGAGGCGATCGGTTCATTGGGCGACAAGGCTGTGGGCAAGCGAACAAGCAAGCGCCGCAGCCCGTCGCCCTCTGCCTCAGACAATCGTCCGAACCCTCTGTTCGTGGAACATGAGTTCGACTCTGGCAGTGAGGACGAAGCCGAGTCCGAGAGAACGCACGATGCTCCTGCGGGCTCTGTGGAAGGGAACAACCCAGTGCCAAGGACGACAGCGTGCAGTCGCTCGCTAGTGATCAAGGTGATCACAGTCCCAGGACGTCTGTGCGCTCTGAGAGTCCGGCCGTCAAGGATAAGGGCACTCCCAAAGCTGCTAGCGATGAGGAAGAGAAACCTCGCAAACGTCTCTTGCTTGCTGAGGGTCTTGCGCGTGCTAAGGCCTCTAAAGCCGAAGACGCCAAGCCCTTTAAGAAGCGTACAGCTTCTAAGTCTTCACTCCGCGAGGAGAAGGAGACTCGGCACTCCCATCGGGGCCTCTTCGACTCCTCGGATGAAGAAGATGAGAAGGAGGAAGAGGAGGAAGAGGCGGGTGCTATCGCTGAGGCCCGGGAGGTCACGAATGACCTCGACCAGCAGCAGGAGGATTTTTAAGGTGCCCAGCGTGTGCGTGGGGGTTCGGTGGTGGCACCCGTCAGCCAGGGAGCTGCCATCAACTCAGAGGGTATTGGCCTCCCGAGGAGATCTCTGGGGCTGACCTCTTCCTAGAGCTTCTCATCTCTGCTCGTGGCCTTGTGGGCGGCCACACTTCTAGGGGCATTTACGAACGTGCCCTTGCTCAGAAGGAACAGTTGTTCGTTGACAACTTGGAGGCTGCTCGGTGTGTGCTTCTCGCACCACACCGCATCCCCCTTAAGGACTTCACGACTTGTCGTAAGAAGCCAGAGACCCGGGGTGGTCTCTATCCTCTTTGGGGATACCCCTGGGCTCTGCCCGAGAACTGTCCCACTTGGCGCTCCTTTGACGACATGTTCTGGGCATGGGTGGAGTCTCTTAAATACTCACCCACGGAGTTGCGGGAACTCCGTGAAGATCAGCTGCTGTCCCGCATCCTGGACCAGCGTGATATTCGTGTTCGGTTTGCCCACTTGGTCAGCAAGCGCATGCTGCCAAGGGACACCCTGAAGCGTGCGACTTCTAGCGCTCACGATGAGCGCGGGTACGGAATGTATTCAACGTCCGTACCCCGTTCGGGCAAGAAGCCCCGGACTACTTATGAAGCTGCCGCCGCTTCTGTTCCCAGATTGCGACAGCCTTTGGGCAGTCAATCAGGAGCCGTTCAATCGGCTTTCACGAGTTCTCGGAGTGGGCATAACCCCTCCACTTCACGAGGAGCTGTCGCTTACCGCGACGTCATTGCTCCTAGAGAATTCGCACCACGTGGAAGTGGACTTCTCCATTCCGGTCAAGCAGGGGCGGAGGTGCCCTCGTACGAGTACGAGTACTCGGCGCCTCCCGGACGCCACTCTCGTTCGAGTGCTCCGGCTGCGGGTCCGACACAGGGCCCTGAGATTGACCGTCTCCGTCAACGTTTCCTCGTGCTTGAGATTGCACTTGGCCTGGGGACTGGCGGTGATGCTGCCGCCCAGGCCGGATATCAGGGCGAGCTTGCTCGTCTTGCGGGCCGCCTGGACTTGTTGGGGCGAGAGGTCGCGAGCCTGCATCTGCAAGTGGATCGCCGGGCCTCTTCGTCCGATCTGGACAAGGCCTTTTGCATGATCCGACGGATCGAGGATTGGGTGCCTGCTTCAACGCCCTCGTCGACGTCTGTGACCGGCCCTCGCTTCGAGGAGCTGGGCAAGGTGGGTCTGCGAGTCAGCAACCCCCTGCGGATTATAGTACCGCTTAAGACGTCCAACATATAACGTCGGGTGCGTCGTCATTGACTTAGGCAGGTCGATGATGTACGACGCACCATGTCTGGCCAGGACTGCAAATGAAGCGGTGCTTCAGCTTGTTGCTGCTGACAGAGCTGACAGTGTCAAGAGGTAGGTTCCTCGTGTCTAGTAACACTAAGCCCCCCCCCACTTTAAATACACTTAAGTTTCCTCTTCCATGTTTATCGGAGTACTCCTTTTGTCTATCCTGGGCCGCTGACAGTGCATCGCGGATCCTGCTGACAATGCTCAGCTTGGTATCCATAAGGATTCCACTTGTTTCCGCAGAGAAACAGGTCTCACATCCGAGACCTGGGAGGAAAGGGCTTTCCGAGCCTCTCCCCCACTTAGAATTGAGGCGTCGGTGTCTCCACGAAGAGTGAGAGGCACTCTGGGGTGACGGAAGCCGTTCAAGAATAACGGCGTGAGCCCCGTGGACGCGTGCACCGCGTTGCTGAGCGCAAACTCAACAACAGGAAGCTGCGTCGACCACGTACGTGGTGCTGCCGCGCTCACATGTCCTCGAGCACTCGATTGACGCGTTCCGTCTGCAATTCTATCTGCGGATGGTCCACAGTGGACATCTGTAGACGAGTTCCCAGTAAGGGAAACAGTGCTTTCCAAAACGCAGCCGTGAACCGCGGGTCTCGGTCCTAAACGATCGTCTCCGGGAGACCGTGACAGCGGAACACGCCATCGACGAACAACCTTGCGGTTTGTTCGCCCGTAACAGTGACGGGAACCGGAGCAAGATGTACCATCTTGCTCAGCCGACACACGAACACCAAAATTCCGGTGTTGCCGTGTCCGTCGGCGGGAAGCCCAAAGATGAAGTCTAGACTCATCGACTTCCAACAGTCAGCTGGAACGGGCAGGCTCTGTAGCGGAGACGGAGAGTGCCCTGCATGTTTGACCCGCTGACACGTTTCACATGTCTTTACGTATTGGGCGACCCACGTGTACATGTGGGTCCATCAGAAGGCCTGAGAGACCGACAGAAAGGTCTTACCGCGGCCCAAGTGGCCGCTGGGGGGCGCGTCGTGCGCCTCCGCGAGGATATCGAACTTCAGATCCTCGTCGTTGGGTACGACCACCCGTGGAGGATCATCGGGCCCCACCCGGTAATAGAGGAGGTCATCCTTCAACTCATATCGGTGGAGCCGTGAGCGTTGTTGCGACGAGAGCCAGTCGGACTTCACGCTCGTTCCTGCCATGAGGAACTTGACGCTGGGTGCGACAGCCTCATCGTCCCGATACGCCATGCGTATCCGATCATATAGACTCGTTGTCACCCGTGTGATGTGGGCCAAATCGTAGTCAGAACGCCGAGAGAGGGCGTCCGCAAGCACGTTGAGCTTGCCCGGCTTGTATTCGACGCGGAAGCTGTACTCCGCGAAGAAGGACAGCCACCTCGCCATCCTTTGGGAGAGGTGAGGCGAGTCAGTCGCCGTCCTCAAGGATGCGTGGTCTGTGTAGATCACGAAGGACCGGGAGCCCAGAAGGTGAGCACGAAACTTCACAAGGGCATATTTCATTGCCAGGAGCTCCTTGTCGTGGACAGGGTAGTTCCACTCGGCGGCTTTGAGCTGCCTGGACTGGAACGAGATGACGCGTTCATGTCCAGCTGTGTCGGTCTGCAGCAATGCACACCCGATGGCGTAATCGGAGGCACCGCAGACGACGCTAAACGGCTTCGTCTCGTCCGGCAGGGCCAGGACAGGGGCCTCCTCGAGACTGGCCTTGATGCTGTCAAAGGCATCCTGGTGCTCTCGCTCTCAGTGCCAGTCGACGTCCGTTTGATGGAGGAGCGACAAGGGGTTAGCAAAGCCCGCGTACCCTGCACTGCACTTGTGAAGGTAGTTGGCCAAGCCCAACCACTTTCGGAGATCCTTCTGGGATCGAGGCGTTAACCATGCTGCGATGGCCTTGACCTTGTCTGGGTCAGCCCGAACGCCCACGTTGCTTACGAAGCAACCGAGAACTTTAATCTCTGGTGACGCGAAAACGCACTTGTTGATGTTGGCGTAGAGCTTGTTCGATCGCATTACATCCAACACTCGACGGAGGTGTCCGAGATGCACCTCCATGACCGTCTTGCCTCCTTCGGCACGGCTATGGACGAATATGTCGTCGAAGTACGTCTGTACAAAGGTACGCAAAGGGCGGAACAGTTGCGTCACCAGGGCGCCGGGGCGTTAGACAAGCCCTGCGGCATGATGAGCCACTCCCAAAGCATGCCGCTTGGGGTGCTCACCGCGGTGAGTGGGATGTCACTCTCTCGCATCAGGATCTGGTAGTATCCGCCTACCAAATCCAGCGCACTGTACAGAACGCTTCCGGCCATGTTGTTTAACAGCACATCCTTTCGTGGAATCGGTGTTTGGGCAGGCGGCGTTGCGTTGTTCGGCTTGTTATAAGCGTGAACCAGACGCCTCTTTCCGTTCGGATAGGCGTCAATGATCTCGCACTGTTCGCGCGGGAGAGGCCATTGCCTCGTGACACAATAATTTGTGCCAGGCACGAGATCAATCTCATGCCGTACGCCTCGATCCGGTGGGAGTTGGGTCGGTGAGTGTTTGTTCACCACGCCCGCATACTCCGTCACCAAAGGGGACACCGGATCCTTGGGGTTCTTAAAGATCTCATAACCCAAGCGCGTCTGACGCTGCTTGTTAAGGTCTTCCAGGACGTTCTCGTCCAAGACAGAGCAGGAATGTAGCTCCTCCCGAGTGGTCTCAGGTCTCATGAGCACCATCTCGGCAATCTCTCCGTCCTTGAGGTTGGCCAGGAAATACTCGACCGTAATTTCTTCGAGGTCCAGTATCTCTGCAACCTCTGGCAACGGTTCCAAGTGGACACCAGATGCCTTGACGGGTAAACCGGTCTCGCCATCGAAGATGTGATAGCACTCTTCCACCGGCCTTATCAGAGGAGCCCGGGCCCTGGACTCCGAGTCGCTTGATGCGACGTCGATCTGAACGAAGCTCGGGTCCGACTTGCGGCGGCGGCGTCGTCGTCGACGGCGACTGTGACGTGGAGTTTTGCTACCTACGTCTGGGTATGTCGGCGCTTCAACATCCGAGGCACTCGTGGCCTCGTGTGGTACTGAGGTATCAACACAGGAAGCGTGTTCAAGCCTTCCTCTTCAGTTAATGTCTGGGCGACCGTGAGTGGAACTCTGTTACCCACTCTGAACACGCTGTTCTCAGTGTTCGTGACAGCTGCAGCTGTCTGCGGAACTAAGTTACCCGCTTGTGGACCTAAGTTACCCACTTGGCCAGCGCCTCCTCTGGGCGCTGCCACCATCACAGCATCCTCGGAGTCGTCATATACGTCGACGACTCCCATGCATCGGCCGGATGCTTTGGTACCCTGGCAGCCCTTGCGGGCGTCCCGGGTCCTGACAGAGGCGGGAACATGACTCACCAATGCTCTGTCGGACTGCGCAGGGCGGCCGGTACCGATTGCCTTGCCTCGCCAGTCGATCAAGGGCTCGTGCTTCTCGAGCCAGGGTATGCCCAGGATCATATCATATGGATCTATATCGAGAACAGTGAGCTGTTCGAGGCTGTCAAAGTCTTCAAACTTGACGGCCAGATCCACTTGGACATTGGGGACAGTGACGACCTTCCCGTCGGCCAGTCGCACTGACACCGTCCCGTTGCCCTTGCTTTCTCTCAAAGCATCGGACAACTTGTTGCTATTACGAGCAACTGTCTGGCGGCGTGCGAAATTCTTCGACGCCCCAGAATCGATCAAGATTCTAAAGGGATGATCGTATCCCCGTACACGACCGTGTACTACGAGCAATCCGCCGCTGCTCTTCACCGATACGAGAGTGCGAAGACTCTCAGGGGCTAAGTCCCCGTGGTACGCGCCACCCGCGCACCCATCACGAAGACTTAGTTCTTCCCCAGTAGGGCGCCTCGCCCCTACTGGTTTCCAGCGTTCCCCTGTCCCCGGAATCCTGGCTTCTGCCAGCGACCCATGAGGACTGTCTTCGGGAAAGATCGTCTGCGGAGTCTTTTCGTGGGACAGTCGCGCTTGAAGTGGCCCATCTTCCCGCAGACGAAGCAGCGGATGTCACGCTGTTCGGCGGACCCGAGCTCCATGGGAACTGGTCCGTTGGGGCTCGCTCGACCGGGAGTCGACAAGGAACTCCCAGGCCACGCTGAGACCGGCGTACGCGCCTGGTGACGACTGTACGCTTCTTGAAGAGCCACTTGAATCGCCTCTTCAAGGGTGTTTGACTGTACCCGGAACAGCTGAGTGCGTGCGGGGCCCACTCGAAGGCCGTTCATGAACACAGTCGTCTTGATGTGTTCGTTAAGTGAGTTTCCCACTAGGAACGCCGTGAGCTCCCGTATCGTTTGCACGAACTCGTGCAGCTCACGCCTTGTTTGCACGAGAGGAAGCGTTAACGCTGGCGGTACTCGTAGCTCGCCGAGAGGAACGCGGCTCAGAGCTGTTCACACAGCTGAGCCCAGGATGTGAAACATCCAGGAAATGTTGCTTCCCGTGCGTACACCCAACGCTTAGCACGACCACTAAGGTTGGAGAGCGCAAAAGCAACACGAAGTTGCTCGGTCGAGATCAGAGCCGCGTCCATCGCGAGCTCTACTTCTCGGACCCAGTAGTGAAAGTTCTCGCCTTCCGTCCCTTCTTACGGCTTGACCTTCAGCCGTATTGGCTTCGGGTGAGGCGGATTTGCTTCCGCCACCGGAGCCTGCAGGTTCTCGCGCACATGCGCAATGAGGCCCTGCTCGTACGGTGTTGACACCACCAGGCTCTGCAGGGCCTCCATCCCGAAGATGCTTGCCATCTCCCGAACCGACTCGAACGGAGAGTCGTTCAGATGGGAGAAGTCGTTCCTATCCATGGCAACGAACTTCGGAGAGGTTCAGGTAGTCTACCGACGGTGGCGTGGATTGACTACGAGTGCTACCAAGTGTGACGGGGTCACACAGCACCTTGCGCTAGAGAAAATTAGCTTCCGAGAGTATACAAACTCTCAGTGAACGGCAGTTCACAGGTCCCCTTTTTATTTAAAAGAGAGCGAAGTGACCTAATTAAGTTAGAATGTAAACTAAGTATATTTATAGATAGATTAAAGCTTGGGTTTAATACAAACTATAAGTCACCTATAGAAATGCAATGTCGTTGACCAATGGTTGGCTTTGGACGACCTTGGTTCCTTGTACCAAATATCCCGAAGTATGACGTGTGACGTGTCACACTTCATGTAACCAGGGTACACTAAGGTCTACGTACCCGTTACAGTCCCAAACCGTTTTTTTCTTGTTTGTGAGCTACATGTACTCTACAGAGAGCGGAATCGCGACAATACAGCGTATTAAAGCCGTGTTATGGTACTCATGTCATAACAACATCGTAAAATGACAGGATTTAAAGATTAACGGCACTTTTTAGATGTGCTTGTTTAATTTTGGCCGTAAGTGTATCATGAATTAATAAGTGCAGACGATGATTTCGATTATTCTCCTTTTCTAACCTTTGGGCTGAAAAAAAAAGATTAAAACTTTTAACAAACGATTATAGTTTTTGTTATTGTGAAAACAGAACATACTTTATTGTGATTTTGACACTATTTAGCGGCTGAGTACTAATTTTCGCTGGTTTTCTATCTCTCGTCGAGACACTTCAAAAGTCAACTAGACCATTTTGAGGAATACATTACTGTTTTTTTTTTAGCAACACACTGTTTAACCTTCGCTAGTTGAGAGATATATCGCGGAATGGAGGATGACTACCCGCCATTCAGTTTCGCTAAAGCTAACCCTTCGTTTTTGCCTTACTTTGCTTTTGACTGCGTATTGATCCAAGGTAATGACGGTGTCGGTTGATTTGCGCTCGCGTGATGTGGTGCTCGTCTACATGTATGACGTTGATATGGCACTGGTGACCGCCGCGCTCGGCGTGTCAATCCGCTCTATTGATCAGTGCCACCGGCAATTCAAGGAAAATGGCAACGTCTCGCCTAACATGACAGCATGCGCGTCTGCACACTGGTCAGCTCCTGCGGAAGCGTTTGTAGAGGGGTACATGAAACGGAATCCCAGCTTCTATCCAGAGGAGCTACGAGAAGCAGGCAAGGTAAAATATTAAGCATTAGGTCGTTTGGCGAGGTGACTGAAAATTTGCCATTATCGGGATAGCCCAGCGGGCATGTATAGGATCCCGGTGTCTTGACGTATGTCGAGCTGCTCAATCTAACGGGAAACCCCAAGTTCAGCGCGCTGATGTTAATCTACGTTGAGAGAGATGTCTAACGCGTTTTGGCTCATCTATCGCAAGCACGTGAGGCTCTTGGTGATAGTTGTACTCATTTAGCGAGTTTTTCAGTCTCTGTCTGGCTCACATACAAGACCAAGTAGATACCAAGTAAAAAAATGCCGCGTCGAGCATCCGGAAGCTGCCAACCAGGTCGAGATCGAATCAAGCTCAAAGAGAAGCGTCGACTGACTCAGGATAGCTACAGGTCCGGGGCGCCCGAAAGTGGCATTAATCGCATATCTTTTTTTGAGTCGTCCATACATTATGCATCAGGCAAACCAAGAAGGTATTCATACATTATGGCCATTAATGCAATTAATGGGCGCATTAATACAATCTAATCGATGCACCGGTGAGCGGTATCAGCATCCCAGTAGCGCTCGTTGACCCTAAGAAACGAAATCATTTCCAATGAAATGGGTAGCAAGGAGTGGCTGTCAATACCATAGGTCGCCCGAGCCACGCTGAACACACATTCTCCAAGATATGATGGCGGATATATAATATGGATAGGTCTGTACTTGCTCTCCACGGACTCCAGGCGGGCCTTCTCCAGCACGGACACAGCAGAACTCTCTTTCTGCGAACCTTGCGGGATAACTTCGCTCACAGGCTGTTGGAGGAAAGGCTGGACAGCCTTTTTCTCTTGACGGCTCATGGGATGCTGCTTGTCACGCTAAATTCTGACACAAGCCGACTTAATATCTTGATTACTCACGATAGCTCCGCTTGCATCTACGCTGCTATACTAGTTAGTAGAAATAATTAATGGACAATGTAATGTAAAAGATACCCAGGTATCGCTTCAAGGCGGGTATTTCTTTGAGTAATGCGTCAAAGAAGACGCGAGCCTCCCATAGCATCACATCGTCAGACTGCAGTCTCATAGACACCGACTGACAACGCTCCAGCGCTGTCAGCAACACCTTCAGCTTCTTGTTTTCGGCTGCTGAGGAGACAAATTCAGCTAGGATCCCATCTTCACGGTCAACGAATTCGAGTAGCTCGAAATAGCGGGGCAGTATTTTGAAGGTAGATCCCCATCTGGTGTTTTGACGGAGTACTGGGTGGCGTTTTGTCTTGAATCTACGACAAAAACATTTTTTAATAATATTTTTTTATAAAAAGGTATACCGTAGCTTGGCCGATGGATTCAGAGTACGAAGCCTGACCATCCGTTTTTGGATATTGGCTAGCACACTTACCGAGGTTGTCTGTCACAAGTGACACCGCGAGGTTCAGCCGGTGGCTCGCATATCCGATCAGCGGCACGCCCAGTAGACGGGCAAGGCGCTTACTCAGAGGGCAGTTGTCACTAACCAAAAAGTACCTGCTTAATGATCTTACCAAAGACGCGTAATATGAGAACCATGGTTTCCCGGTGTGCTTCAGCATTATGCTGCATCACGGCGTCATTAGCACCGTCCCCTGGTGGCTCTAGGACGGGTGCCATGGCAAGTAGCTGTCGACAGGGTACTCCGTCAACATCGTAGCGCGCAAAGACGGCTATAAAATGCTCCGAATCGTGCGTCCACGTCGAATATGATGCCAAGGAACATTATAATCTCCATAGCTATGTTTTCTTCAGCGGCAATGGTTACTTTGAGCATGTCACTCGCTAGCATTTCAGAGCAAATGTCCGGGGAACGGGGTTACACGCATGTCGCTACATGTAGCCGCCTGGCTATGAAGAATGCATTCCACGTTGGTATGCGATACACCAATGGCTACATTTGGTAGACAATTGGTCTGCATGCACTTAGAGCATTCATCTGTTAAAAGTCAATGTATTCAGCTACTAGGATTATAGGATTCTGCCAACCATTCGTTGACAGATATCTATCATTTCTTAATTTTACCAGAAATCGGCTTTGCTTTCCTTTTTAAGTAAATTTATTTTTGTGGACGAAAGTATAGTTAATCTAATCTTAAGTGAAACGCGTATTACGCTTCCTCATACACGTGCGCAAATATGTAAGCCGAAGTAGTGGGTTTAAAGTAGGCCCATTACACCACGCAGCCAGTCCCTGTCGTCTTTGGAAGTCTCATCAACGCAGACAGGGACCACGGTGAAACGGTTTTAACTTGCTGTAGAGCTTCTTTATCTTTGTTGGTAGGCACTCACAAGATCGTTTGGCTACCACTTTCCTGCTCATACCCGAATTAAAGCGTAGTAGACGACAAATTGCTTGTAGAAGTATTCATCAGTAGGCCGCTAAACTAGTTAGTTTGCACTAAGTCATATATCACATCTTAACCGAAAATTAGGCTGGACTTGGCATTTCATAGTATAATACATGGGAGAGCATGGAACATTCAATTTGGGGGTCACTATGGCTTTTCTCGTGATTCTTGATATTTTCAGCCAAACACAATGTCAGGTCAAAGCCAATAATCCCCGCTATCTCGTGCATCTCGGACACTACCTAGACAGCGATTAAAGCGCTTGACTTAGCTGTGTGAGGGCATCTTCACTTGCATCACCTTACCCACCTAAATCAGACAAAGCGGATGAAAGGTGCCGTCTTGCATTCAACCTGTACAGGACTCCCGAATTATGGATAATGACTTACATTAATGTACATTAATTAGGCCTCATTACGCATGGGAGCTACTGTGATTTTGGACATGCATAATATTTGGCAAAACGTCTTACAAAAGCATTATTAATGCGTAAAAATAAAGGTTGTAATTACCAAATCGGCACACGAGTGGCTACAAGTCTCTCCTTCTTCCTTCGACCACCGTTTTGCCCGTTAATCCTTCAATACGAAGTCCCAGTTTTGAATTTACCAGCCATGGCAGACGTCGGCCCTACCGTTCCGCCCCCAGCACCTCACTTTTCGCTCAAGCAGATTTTTTTCTACTTTTCGCCGTGTGTTGACAACAATGGGGAGGCAACTGACTACTACAGCTGCAAAGTGTGTGCTACAATCCACAAACAACCAATTGGAAGAGACACTCCAAACTTGAATCAGCACATACGACTTAAGCGCCCCAACTTTGAGGCAAAAATGCCGGCAGCTGGGTCCAGAAGGACGGAGCCGCTCTTGCCATGGATCAGCAAGAAAGCTTAACACCGATTTGAATGGCTTGAGTGGGCCATCTTCGGCAACCTGCCATTCTCTTTCTGCGAGCAAAAGAGGATAAGACGGTAAATTAATAAATGCACCTAAAAATATCGTAATTTGGTGCTAAATTTGGTATTTTCTATGTAGATACACGAACCTCGTGTTCTCGGCGAAACTCGACTGCCATTGTGTCGCAGCCAATCAATCGATGAGAGCGGATATCAGTCTTAGATGCATTTGATGCTGAGGATTATCCATTGGGATACAGCTAGAGGGGCATTTGATCGCACTTGCTCCACGAAGTGTTTAGCTAAGCAAATAGCTCCTTTTATGAACCCGTGGCCTCTACCAAGGTAAGACTCTTGTTTGTTTTGTTTCTTTATTTAAAAAATGTTGTTCAGATTTATTGGTATTTTTATTTATTAAGACCTGTCGTGGTCTTAGACAATGCAAAGATACACATGTGCAAGGAGCTGGAACATATAGGATGATCCCTTTTGTTCTTCTTGCAGTCAAACTCACCGCAGCTAAATCCTATTGACTTTGGGTTTCTCTTTTAACTGAAATAGGCGACACGCGCCGCTGGCATTTTGCTTTGACGTCAGAAGGACAGTTGCTATGAGTGTGATACAATCAAAACCACGAACGCGTAAGGGGTAAATTTGTATCATCACTATGGATATGAGCTTGACCAGCTCAACTACTATACGTTTCTAAGCTAACAATAATCGGCGTAACGTAAACTAAAAATAAAAAAAGAATTTATTGATCGTTTTTTTCAATGTCCTCGATATATCTACTAGGTGCAGAAAACGCTAGCGGTTTGCTATGGTGGACGCAGTGCGTACGGCGGAAGCTCTATTTCGCTTCGAAGATCACCAAGGTGCAGCTCCGAAGGGATAAACCCTCCATTCAAATGGCTCCGAGCAGTACCATACATGAGCGCACTCTCAGCTGATCTATTGGGCACATCGACCTGTCGCTGCTGGTCGTTATTATGTCGCAACTGCGTGAAAGCTGCACTTGACGGGACAGCGAGCGACGCTCCATCAAAGTGGCGAGTCTGGCTAGTCGCCTAATAAGCTTGAGATGCAGGTCACAATCAATTTCGTATCCGTTCGCCGCCAAATGGGCTTGAATTTAGCTGCTGCTAATCGGTACCTACATAGAAACTCGCGCATTAAAGTTTAATTACGATGAATTGTCTGATGGCCACGTTTAGGTCTCATGAAACAATTCTAACCCGACTTTCATGTAGCAACGTGATTAAACACATGTCGGAACCTAACTTTCCCCAAAGGTCGTGTTCCAAAAACAGTTTTGATGCGCATTATACCGATTTGTAATTTATATTAAAGTGCTGTTAAACTGATTAAACCTTTTTATATGTGTTTTGGAAGACATTCAATGCCACACGCACCTGTGTTGCATGTCGTAGCGAAGAATTTGTCCAACCCGAGCCAAAGTCTACAAAACTGTTGGAGAAGCTAATCTTCCTCTACGGCCAATTTTTCCTGTTGCGCTTGTGTAGCGCTAGTCGTCGGCTTCAACATGACGGGTGCATCGGCGCTCCAATCCACTGTTACCGAAGATCCCAGTCGACGCATGCACTGCGCGAGCTAGGCAGGGGGGTCTTCAGGTAAGGAAGTTTTCGCGTTGCCTTGAAGACCTTCGTTAAGAAGCCGGTTCAACAGCTCAGGCTGGCCATCCGTTTTGGGATCGTCTGCTGTGAGCCTTCACAGTTTCGTACCCAGAAGATCGACGAGAAGCGCGAACAACGATCGAACGCAGTAGATTCGAGGCTACATGTAGCCACTTGGCTATGAAGAATGTATTCCACGCTGGTATGCGATACACCAATGGTTACATTTGGTAGACTATTGGTCTGCATGCATTTAGGGTATTCATTCGTTGAAGTAGCGCTTCCATTGACGAAACGAAAACAAAGGTTTCGCATAACTACTTATGCTTTGTATGTATACCCTAACCCTATTGACGCCGCTGTACGAAATGCAAATCTCAGGAAACGGAAGCTGCTTCCGACTTACTTGATTTTTGTATTAATCTCTGTCTGAAGTAACTTCCGCGTCCAGAAACAACAAAATATGCAACTCTCGATTGCATGTCCAATCGGAGCACTTTGTTCTATTCGTTTTCGCGAGCACAGAAAATGTGAAAAAAATACTGAATGTGCAAAACGTTTGAAGGTGAACAAAAAATAGTTGTAGAAGGCCTCGAGTGCGTAAAGGAATTGACAAGACCAAAAGTACTATGTGGTTTTGACGAGACTGAGAGTACTAAGACAAGACGAAAAATACTACAGCAAGACCAAAAATACTGATGAAAGAATATATAACTTGCACTATAGGTGGGTATGTTTCGACTTAACAACCCGACGCTTCATGTCCAGGCGAATGCACCATGCTAGCGTATTGATTGTAAGAGCATTCAGGTTAAACTCGGCGGTGTCTTTCAGCCAGTGCTTCGTGTAGTATGCACTATACATTGACAGTATAGAATCGGTCGCGTTTTTGGCATCTGAAGCTCCCATTTGAGCAGCGAAATCAGCTTCGCAACACTCAGCCGGCTAGTCAAAACACCACTCCGCGATACTTGTTACCTTGATCGTCTGTGAGTACCATCCACTTGTCAGGTCCTGCTGCGTCTCGACGTTCGTAACCTCCGTAGTAGTTTGCTACAGCTGCGCGAATCTTCTCTGCGGTTTGGTTGGAAACCAAAGCGGATGCAGAGACACTTTCCATGAGGCGACTAGTAAAGAAGGTAGCTCGTGATGTCGCGTAAGTGCTGGGTTGGGATACTCATTGGCGATACAAAACTCGCAGAACTTCCTGAAATATGATACATACACATTCCTTGTGTCCTGCTTAATCACGTGTGTTGCTGTGTCGATACCGCCTTGTAACAGCTCTTGAAATGATGCGGGGTGTCTTGCCATAAATACGATAGACACTGGCTGGGTATATGCTTGTCGTCCAGCCAAAATACCAATGAGCTGCAGAACCAATCATTTAAAGATTCGTACTTTTAGTCTTGTTTAGTAATTAGTGTCTCGTTTAGTACTTAGAGTCTAGTTTTGTACTTAGAGTCTTGTTGTTAGGGGGTAAATCGGATTGGTTAAAATTAAAACATAAAAAATTATCGCGTAATCTTCTTCACTATCCTTCTTCACTATCCGAATCAAAACCAAACACCTCCCGAAAGCGACGCTCGTCCGTCAGATCCTTCTCCTTTTCCTTCTCCTTTTCCTTCATCTTGCTCTCATATATCTTGTCTTTCTCGATAAAACCCGCCATATATATCCCTTCAAACTCAGCTAAACTTGCACAATTCTTGCCTTCTTTGAAGCTGTCAATTTCATCTTGAATTGGAGCTCTGAGAGCTGCGTTTTGGGCCTGTATCTCCTCACAACTGGTAAGCCACCGCTTGACGCGCTCGTTATACGTCGTTCGTAAATAAGCAAGATATTTTTGAAGGCGGATCCTCTCTCCAAAAATAGTATGAGCGTCCGCATCGAGCATTTGTGCCTTGTACTGACCGAATACTTTGCATCTTTTCTTGAAGCAAACTCTCAGCAGGCTCTCCTTGAAACTCTGGTGGCATCCAATGGCGCTTGTCAGGATGCAGAAGAAGGTAGGCCTTTTCGAACCACGCCTTTGACATCAAGTCGATTTCGTCCATCTAATAATAAAAGGCAGTCAGTGTGATTGTTTAGCTGAAAGCTTACCGGAATATCTGTACCTGAGCAAAAATGTACTAAAACAGCGGTCCGTTTTGACTGAGCTTTTTAAGGGGGTGTTGTCTTAGCCCTTTCGGTTGTGGCTTGTCAGAGAGAGCGCTGTGCTCCACCTCTCTAAAGCTCCTGTCGGAGCGCTGGCATTATTAGATACAAATAGTAAGTACCACAATTGCGTATAAAATATAAGATACCCACGGTACCTTCGAGTTTCTGGAATAGTTGTGTAGCGCGGCGAGAGCGCTGCTCGGAGACGCGCTTGGCGCGGTGCTTAACCCACGACCTCTTGCGAATATCAACCCTGGATTCACGCGCTTTTATCCCCTTGCACTTCTTCGCGTGCGTTGAGAAGTTCGTGCGAGATATCGATCTCTCACACTTCACGCATTCTTTTGTCGTGGCGCTGCCGTACGGCACCTTTGTCATTTTGTTTTGGAGTATTTGCAGAAATTGCGTCCAGGCTGGCCATTGTTTTTTTAAATGTGATATTCGATGCTGATTGTCCAAAACTATTTTTGCATGGGTTGTTTTTGAGTTGCGTCAGTGAAAGAAGTCAGCATCTTCAACCAAGTAGAATAGTAGAACTCTGCCAGCCATTCATCGGCGAATACCTTTCATTAAGAATACCAAATTAGGAGAAACCCCAAACAAAAGGAATTGACAGCTCTCAATTCTACCAGAAATCGGCTTTGCTTTCTTTATCGACATAAATCTAAGGTGAACCGCATCTTACGCTTCCTCATACACGTGAGCTAACGGGTAAGCCAGAATAGTGGACACAGAGTAGGCTCATTACACCATGGTGATGGAAGACAGCATCAATGAAGTGTACCACGGTACCAGCTGCGGCGGTTGAATCGCGTGGGCCATCTTGTTCAATTGACCAGCAAAATTACCTTACGAGTAAGCGTGCCTTGCGAGGTGAGCTTTCAGCACAATATTGCTATATACATTCATCAGACCGCTGAGTTGCTGCATGCCAAATTAGGCGAACGGCATACCGTAGCATTCGAGATCAGGATTAAACCTGATCAATTTACCGAAGGTATGTTTTTGCTTAGCGATAGGCAGCATTCACTTCAAGAATAGGGATGTCCTTAATCACAGAAGGAATACGGCATGTCCACCGAGTTGGTTACAACGGTTTACTATTGAGTAAAAGTGAAATAGCCTATATGACAAGCTTGATACGAAAATGAGAAGCATTTTTGTATGCAAATGTATTGATTGTAGTCAGCAACAACACTTACAGCATCTCCACCAGTATTGCAAAATATGCAAATAGACAATTACTTACAATTTTCCAAAAACCGACCCCGTCGTCTATTAATAGTAGCCAAAAAATAGCCGTGAAGTAGCACGGCGAAAGTGAAAAGGCGCAACGGAAAAAATCCTATTGAATAGAGGCATTTTAGTCACTACATCGCTCCACTATTGTGCACGTAGTGCAAACTCCATACCGTCAAAATTCCAACTGTCCGACCGATACTGGTATTAACGTCAAGTATAAAATCCGACTTAGTCACGACCCGCGGGCTGTGATACGGTAATATGCATACTGTGTTTACTGTTAAAAAAATCCCTGCTATCTAAGGCCACGCAGCCAATCTCGACATACGACCAGCACCACGAGGACGTTGAATGTGACGCGTCGATCGGCGGCTCTCCTGTGATTACAAGGCCTCCGCTGGATCCCCCACGCGCGTCGTACGGCAGACCAAGACACATTGCCCACCGCTCTAACCCTCGGCGCTGCCCCTGTTTGCCCCTTGAATGTAAAATGTGTCGGAAGGCGATGCTTGAGGAATGCTTGAGGAGACGAGTGTGCTCGAGGTGGTGAGGTTTGAAGTGAAGTGAGATTAAACGATAGCTAACTTGTCTGCTGCTGCGTCTAGTACAGATACTACAAGATGTAGGTCTACACACTCTGGGACACGCTCTCGGCGTACCCAGCTACCCAGCTCAACTATCTTCTCCGCGTTCCCAGCTGCCAAGGGTACCCAGCTTGCAGATCTTCACAGCGTACACGACGGCGTGAGCTTGCCCGTACATGTACATGCACATGTACTTCCGACATTCCTTCCATCACGGCGGCATGCCTTCACCTGCGGTGCCACGACCATGTGTGCTGTTCACTTGCATGTCCAGTTCATACAGCGCGTACAGCTCCGGCAGCCTCGGTGCGGCGAACGACTTAGTTAGCAAGTCGGCAGCCATTTCGCCAGTCGGAACATATGTCGGCGCGATGATGCCCTTGACAGCCAAGTCCTTTGTAAACTTGTACTTCACGTCGATGTGTTTTGCCTTACCAGCGCTTGTTTCGTTCTGCACCTGCTTAATAGCTGTTTGGCTGTCCATGTGCATCACCAAGGGCTCCGAGACAGGGATACCGAGCTCGCCGAAAAGTTCGCGAAGTCCCATGAGTTCTTGCGCAGCATGGGCCGCTGCGACGAGCGCCGCCTCCTTAGTAGAAAGGGCCACGGTAGTCTGCTTCTTGCAGAGCCAGCCGACCACAGCACCATTTACGCGCATTACCACGCCGCTAATGGACTTGCGATCAGTCTTGTCGCCAGCAAAGTCGGCATCGCTGTAGCTATCCACATACAGCACACCGCCCGCGTTGTTGGCCACACCACCCAGTCGCATCACAGCTCCCTTCGTGCCTTTCAGATATCGAACGAATCGCTTTGCCAGGCCTTGGTCGGTGCGTGTGTCTGCCGCGTAGCCTTGTGCACGGCGTACGCGATGTCTGGGCGCGTGCACCGCGCAAGCCAGAGGAGTGAACCCACTATTGACTAAAAAAAACATCTTGATAGATGCGCCACCAGCTGACGTCTCTTTCGGCAGTAAGATAGCTCCATCCGATATATCATTCTCGTTATCGGGGCCAATCGGCACCGTCACCGAATGTGTGTCTTGCAGTCCAAACATGTAAGCAGCTCGTCGTCCTGGTCCAGCGTGTACTCTCCTTCGAGTGTAAGCGTGACGCGCATACCCAGGAATTTGCTGACAATGCCCAGGTCCTTGATCTGCAGCGTGGAGAGCATGCTAAACAGCTCGTCCCCAAGTCCCTCGCTCGTTCCGGTGACAAGCAAGTCGTCGACGTACACTCCTACCACGGTCATATGTCCGACTTGAGGTATATGCACGTGTCCGCTGCGCATTGAATGAAGCCACTCTTGATGAGCTTGTTGTGCAACGTTTTGGCCCACCGGCGACTAGCCTGCTTCAGGCCGTACAGGCTACGGTGGAGCCGCAATACAATCTGGATTTATTCTCCACACCATGCTCACGCATCTTGGCCTCGTCCACAGTCATGCCTTGCGGGACACATAAGTGAATATCCAACTCTGGCTCAGTCTCCGCCTTTACGTACGCACTCGGCACGTCTCCGTGGCGGGCCGGAACTCTCCACAATAATGACAGCACTAAGATCACTTTGGTGATCGCTGTGTCCATGACCGCCGAGAACGTTACCGTGTAGCTGACGCCGTGTACTTGCTCGTTTCCACACAAAACCAACCACGCTTTGTAGCGCTCGGCGTTACCGTTTGCGTCGGTCTTGGACTTGGAGACCCACTTGGTGTGCAGCGCTCGGACGGCACCCGTGCGAGCCATTAGTTCCCAAGTCTTGTTGTCCTCAAGCGACGCGAGCTTGGACCCCGCTGCCTTGCACCACTTGTCGCTGTCGTCCGACTTTATGGCTTCTGACCAGTTTTGGGGTCCTTGCGATACACAGCACGAACGATCTCACGTGGAGGTGTCTTGGAGCCACCGTAGCGAGTCACTGTCCTGTGTGTGGCCTTCACCGGGTTCTCCACCGCAGAATTCTTCGTCGACTTCGGCTTGCCCTTGTTCCGACCCCCACGTCTACCCCGTGACTTCCGTGCTGGCCTGGCACTAGTGGCCGGTGATGTGATCTCCAGCTCCTTCCGATTGCACAATCCTCAGGCTGGCTTCCATCGGTTATGTCCGTGGACAACTCGTCGTTAGACGGCTCTCTCACCGGGTCCTTGTCATCGATCTCTTCCGTGCGCTCTGCGTTCAACTGGCATTGTAGTAGCGCATTTGATCCATCATTCAGCGTCTGTACATTCTTCACGTGTTGCGTGGTTCGCACCACGCGATCTTTAGTGAACAGTACGCTGTACCCCTTGGTATCGTCGTCCTTGCCCACTATCAGACCCTCCTCCGCGTGTTCCGCAAGTGCACCGTGTCTATTCTCCCGGATCACAGTGCACGGAGAGCCGAAGATAACGATGTCAATTACCTTGGGCTTCTGTCCGGTTAGCAGCTCTAGTGGAGACGCGCGGCCCTGATTGCTCCGCGTGGGACTGCGGTTCAAAATATACGCCGCGTACTCCACCGCATCCCCCCAGAAGCTCAACGGTAACTCGGATCCAGCAATCATGGAGCGCAACATGCCCATGATGGTCTGGTGCATGCGCTCTGCTTTACCATTCGAGGCTTGATTGGCGGCTACAGACATCTGCCGTCTCACTCCTGCGGCCTTGCAGAATGGGCCCACCACTTTGTATTCGCCGCCATTATCAGCTCGTAGGCAGTGCACACTGCAATCGAAGTATACAAGAAAGTGTTCAAACTGCTTCGTCGCGATAACCTTGGTCGTAGCAAGAAACATGCGGCAATAGTTAATCTAGTAATCGATAAAGTTGATCAAATACATGTTGCCCCTCCAGTCGCGCTGTGTGATCGGGCCCTTGATGTCGCTGCAGATCACGCCGCCAATGCGATCGATTGGCGCGTTGGCGCCGGTGCCCTTGCGCGACTGCTTGCTGCGACGCTTCTTGCCCTTGGCGCATGTCACACACATCGGTAGGTCTGTATCAGTTAGCCGGATCCCGCTGGCTGGGTCACTGGCAATTCTCTCGATGGTGTCGTAGGCCAGATGACCCAGTCGTAGGTGGAAATGGTAAAGACTTCCAACCTGTGTTCCCGATGCCGATTCGGCTGCTACTTTCGTGAGCGCTGCGAGCACGCGCGACTCCGCACCATCCAGTTCACTGGTTACTTTGTCGTTGCCGACCACGCGCACGACCAACACGTCATTGGTGTCTTTGTCAACGTTGAACAGCTTGACACTGTCGCTGCGCCTCACGAGCGCGCGAGCCCTTTCCTTGTAGCGCAGCTCGTAGCCGCACTCATCCAACTTTCCGCAGGAGATGATGTTCCACGGCGAAATCCTCCGCGAAATAAACTTCGCGCAGCTCTATCAGCCGCGCCTCGCCGTCCACGTTCACCGAGAGCTGTGCACTGCCCTTAAGCCGCAGGCGCAGATTCTCCCCATTGGTAAGGAGATAGTCCCCCTCGACAGCTACGGCGTTGATCAGCTGTTTCGGCGTACGCGCCAAGTGCCCGCTGGAACCACTGTCGACGATTCAATGATTTGGTCCCCCAGCTCCTTCCGCTACGGCTAATACGAATGCCGGTTTACCTTTTTCAGGGCAGTTGCACATTAGATGGCCAATCTGGCCACCCTTGAAGCATTCGCGAGGTTCATCGCGCCCAGGTGCGCGTTCTTGTCTCGTACTTCCTCATGTTGGTAATAATTGCAACAGTCTCCCTTTTCAAGAACGTGGTTTTTCCTACAGACTCGCTTTAGAAGTACTGATTGGCGGAACCGTCGCGGTGTGATCTCCTTTCCAACGCTGGTTTGCGCGCAAAAAACGCTGTTCAGGCGCCAGAGTTATCGACGGAAATGTACCGCAGGCAGCTTGCCATTTCACAATTTTCAGCATCTTTAACACCAGACACTCCACATTTCCAAGCCGCATGACCAACGCAGCCAACTCAACTGGGGCCACTTCGAGGCCAAACGTAACGAACCGAGAACGCCAGGATGTCGTCCTCTTCATCTTCATGCACAGCGTGCGGGGGAAACCCGACTGGGGTTGCTTGACCCGTGCATCTGACCATTTCGGCGTCGACAAGAGCACAATCAGCCGTGTTTGGTCACGGTTTCAAAAAGAAAGAGAAGCATCGGGAATTTCGATAGTGCATAGCAGAAAGAAAGGGGCGTGTGGCCGAAAGAAGAAGGACCGCTCCGCACGACTGGAGCAGATAGCCGACGTCCCTTTCAGACGCCGCATGACCCAACACAGTTTAGCAAAAGAGGTGGGTGTGTCTCATTCGGCCACGTCATGTTGCTTAGTTACTCCGCGATCCGAATTTGTCGATGAAAACGGCAGCCCCACGAAGCGAAGCCAGCCCCTAAGCCCTTATAGAGCTCCTTGCCAGTGAACGGCTCGATGGCGACACGTAGGTCGCGCACCGTTTGCCGAGAAGCCCCGTGTCCTGACGCAGCTGGCGTATACCCGCCGCCGTTCCCACCAAGTCGTTGCGGTGGGGCTTGAGCCTGGTGGCCTGTAGCACCCTCTGCTACCGCGGCCCCGGCAGCGTGTTGTCGCGCTGAAGCCTGCATGACTTCGTACTCGAGCGAGGCGATTGTCATGCGACGGCCAATCCCGGAGCGCGTTTCCGCGTAAGCGCGGACGGTGCTGCTTCCAGATGACACAGCCGACCCTTGATCATCGTCCACGTGGCGGCTCTCGAGCCTGTGAAGACGAGCGTCGACATCTCCCTTGAGCTCTGCCATCATCTCAAGAAGCTTGGCAACCCCGTCACCCACGATGGAGGCGACACTTTCGGCGTCGTCGTCGATGCGAACGTCGGTTGGCGCTAGAGGTTGGTTGGTGTCCGTCTTCTCGGTAGTTAAGCTCGTAAGCTGTCGGAAGGCGATGCTTGAGGAATGCTTGAGGAGACGAGTGTTTTCGAGGTGGTGAGGTTTGAAGTGAAGTGAGATTAAACGATAGCTAACTTGTCTGCTGCTGCGTCTAGTACACATACTACAAGATGTAGGTCTACACACTCTGGGACACGCTCTCGGAGTACCCAGCTACCCAGCTCAACTATCTTCTCCGCGTTCCCAGCTACCAAGAGTGCCCAGCTTGCAGATCTTCACAGCGTACACGACGGCGTGAGCTTGCCTGTACATGTACATGCACATGTACTTCCAACGAAATGATCCGACAGGACGGGCGGTATGCTGCTGGAAGCGTAAAAGGTCGGCGCCGCCGTATCTGCCATGCAATATTTCGTTTAGATAATTGGTAAGTGAATGTTTGCCATTGCTCAAGTATGTGTGGGCTCCCAAATTTGTTGTTTCAGCTTGTCTTGTAAGAAATATGGATATTTTAGTGAGCGAGCTGGCTCCTCATTCAATCGGGGCATATCATTTCTTGTGGATATGTATTGCTGAAATGGTAAGCTTCGGCTTGGTTAGTTTATTAAGCTGTACCCTTGTTCCTGCACAACTACACTTCTGTGGACTTGAAGCGAATAAATCGAGGCAATTGGGCCGATGGGGTAGGTTCGACGACCTCTCCACACTCGTCACAATCGTGGAACTTGGCAATGGAGCATTGACCTTTCGAGCCTTGTGAAACTTGCAAAGCGCCTTCAGCGCAAAACCCTGTTGCCGCTGCCGTGGAACCGCTTGACCTTAGGAAGAATAGCGCGGCGTCTTGTGCTTTTTACCCTAGCGCTAGCACCTCGCTTTTGGAGGCGTGTTAGGCAGTATTTCACTGGGTTACAACTGCATCATGTACCCTGCGCTATGTCTAAACTCGTACAGCGTTTTTTTTACAGAACGTGAAGCGCACAAGTGTGGCTCAGCCGTAAGCCACTCGCACCATACTGCCAAAAGCGATTGCGAGCCCTTCTTCTTGGGACGCACGGCTTGACGCACGACTTGCCGCCTATGTTGTGATTCACGTGTAGCTTTAGGCTGACTTGGAGCTGATGATGCAGCATCTTACTAATCGATTCGAGCTCCTACATCCACCGGTGAAAGAGTGAAACTTTGCCTCTATAGTTCAAAGTCGCTCCTCCAAGCGCATGTGTTGGAGGATTAGCCTTGCTCGGACTGGCGCCTAATGAGTCTCAGAACCGCAAGGCCCTTGATCTTCTCGGCGCGAGCTAGCACATTATACTTCAAGGCACGCAGAGACGGGAGCCGAGCGCATTTGCTTTCACCATCTGCTCAAGACTCGCGCCACGTTTTAGTAAGCCCCTATGGTACCTGACATGTACCCGAACGCCTTATTTACTCGATCGAGCTGCCAGCCACCGCGCTCAGCGATCCCGTTTTCAGCCACACCTCCGTCGCTGTCATGCATGGCAGCTTCTCGACGAAACGAGTGGGGGGGTAAGTCCATTCGTAAGCTTTACATGCTCTTGATCTAAATAATTCTTGGGTCTTATCAGCAAACGGCTCAGCTTTGCTTGTACCCAGGGACCGACCTGTTATCCGCTGTTTACGAAAGCGTTTCCTAAGCTCGTGTGGATTTTGTCTGCCTCACCACTCTGAGAAAATGAGCGAATACACGTTTGAACGGTGCTGTTTGCATAATCAGAGCGGCAGCTGAAGTAGATAAGGGGCACGCTAAGAAGTTAGACCGGTCCTTAATCAAGGAGATGTCATCAACAAAGCTGTATTGACCCTTTTAAATCGAATGAAGATCACTTCCTTTAAAATCACGCTAGCCTTGCATACGTCATTGCATTACAATTGTAACACAGCGTACCAAGAAGAATTGAAAGCTGTCGCTTCCCGATTTGCTCGGTATCGGAGCTGCGTCCATACAGATACCACATCATCACGACCAGGGCCGCATCCGCATAGATCCTCTCAGCAGAATCAGACGTATAAAGTAGGCGAACGATTATTTTCGAGATCTTGCAAGGAGCACGGGGGAGCTTTCTTCGCAGGAGCTTTATCCTCTCAATTGGTACAATACTTACTGCAGCGGGGCTGCCGTAGCTTTAGCGTCAGAGGAAGACGTTCGACTCAAAGAGTCACTAATACTAAGTTCCTTATCCAAAGGACACTTACAGCCCAAGACCAGGACTCAAAGTTAATACCTTAACTTTTATGCTTCAAAACCAGAAGTGTTTTATTTACTATTATTGCGGCCAAGCCGCCTAGGGGTAAATGTATCTCTTTAACTATCTAGCATAGTTAAACCTAATCAAATGCATAACGTGTGGCTTTCAGCCAACGTACTGAGAGACCTTGTTAACTCTCCAACTTATGTATTGAGAGTTTGTTAACTCTCCGGGTACTTCGTACCCCTGTGTGTTCCACACCATGTAACCCCGCTACACGCTCCCTCACTAAGATGAGAACATACCGTTCTCGAACTTTCCTCAGCGAGGTCACGTCTTGTCAAGACGACGGAGGTCACTAGACCTCACCTCTGCGTTCTGCAGCTCCACGAGCTCACAAACGCGTTCGCATCCTTGATGCCTGGCACTTCCACTCCGGCCCACGGCCCAACGTCTCCAGCGCGTCGCGCCGCCCCTGCCTCGTCGGTCCCAGACCCCCAACTGCGCTCCGCAGCTGCTCCAAGAGCATCTTCGTCTCTTTCGGTGGCACAGTACCACCAAGAGTATCGCCGTCGCCACGGTCAACGCTCCATGAGCCGTCAACAAGAAGAGAGCAAAGCTCAAAGCTCGTCAGAGCCGCGGGCGCCGCCCAGAGGGAACGATGTTCTGTTCTCTGAACTCGAAGAGGGCGAAGTCGATTACGACGAGCCCATGGGTAGTGAGGATCACTCCAAACCAACCTCTCCGAGGTCGCACCACTGGTGCCGCGTCTTCCCCAGCTTCCTCTGTGAGGTCTAGCGGCTCAACGGCGGCAATCTCAAACAAGAAGAGACCCTGCGGACACCGCATCCGTTCTCTGAACGTTCGAATCCGATTCGCTCGCTGCGCGATGCGCCACCGCTATCGTCGCGGTATGACGAGGAAGATCGATACGATCACAACGTCATTACGAATGACCTGGACGAGGCCCAAGGCCGTCAGTTGTCCAATGAGCAGCGCTCGCAGTCGTTCCGACCTGTGGTCCGACCACTTGTTCTAACGTCACGCCGTGACTACGGCTTCCAGCCGCGGAACCCTGCCGAAGCGGCCCGCCTCGCGGCGCAGCAGCCGCTGAACACGTACACGTGTGGGCCTGCGGCCTCGACTGCTGATGAGCAAGTGCAACGGCACCGGCTCCGAGAGCGATATCTGACTCCACAAGTCACAACTCCTCAGGAGTATCAGGCGCGCCTGCATATGCAGCTCAGCCGCCAACCGGTTCCCTCCATGCGAGCCATTCCGGTTGTTCTCAACCCTGGGGAATCCCAGCGTGCTTATGAAGCACAATTCCGAAGCTGGGTGGAGGGAGCTCGACGGCTCCCCTCCTACAATGCTCTTCGAGCAAGTTTCTCTGAAACTGATATTCGTCTTGAGAGACGTTTGCGCTTAGACTTCGCTAAGTAGAAAGCACGTCGACGGACACTGGGACCCCGTCCCCATCACCTCGAGGCGTCACCACCTCTTGCTCATGCTGCGAGCACCGCTCATTCCTATGAGCCGGCTGCTCCAGCCACTGGTCGGAGCTTGAGCTCAGCCACCGACCTGTCATCCCCGCGTTCTAGCGGCGGGAAGCGCTCGGCGCCTGACGACGCGGTCGTACGCCGTAGCGGCGGGGCAGTGAGTCTGCCCGATCAAAAGCGTCGACGACGTCAGGGCAGTCCTGCCGGAGGACAACCTCAAACTCCCAAGCGTTTTGTGAGTGAGGATAACCCCTCCATTTCACAAGGTACTGAGTACGACCCTGGCGCATGCGCCTCGCCATCAGGCGTTCCACATGGAAGTGGAGCTCGCCGTGCTCATCGAGCAGAGCAGGAGGAGGCCGAGCCTCAGCTGGACTCTCGCGTCGCGAGTCGCAGCGACGTGCTCGCGCTGGAGCAGCGTGTGGGTTCTCTGAACCGGTATCTCCATGATACGACTGACTCTCTGAGTCGCCTTGCAGATGGTCTCGATGAGACGAACCACCGCGTGGACTGGTTTGAACAACCACAGTCGGTTCAGAACCGAGTCGCGGACCTTGAGCGTCAAGTCGCTCAGCTGCAAGGTCAGATCGACTTGCTGTTGCGTCTTGTGGCCCCGCCACCTGCTGTCGCTCAGCCCGCCGTGGTTCGGCCTCCCGCTGTTGCGCAGCCTGTCGTGGCCCAGCCACCGTTGGCGCCAACGCCTCCGCGCTCACCTGAGCAGGGTTCTGATACGGCTTGAGTAAGCCAACGTAGAAGACTGGATGCGTGCGCATCTTCTTCGGAAGGTTAAGCGTATACGCTAGGCCTTTCTTGGCCACGACCTTGAACGGCCCTATGAACCGTGGTCTCAATTTTGTCTTAAAGACTGCAGACACTGCATGAGTAGGTAGGTTTTTGGCATTTAATAAAACTAGGTCTCCGACCTCAAACCTTTCTTCATTGCGTCTGCCTTTGGCATCTGCATGTTCTTTTTGCATGTCTTGGCTTTCAGCCATAGCGTCGCGTACTTGACGCATTACGCTTAGTCTCAAAGAGACAAAGTCATCGACTTGCTTGCGAACCGCAACAAGGCTGACACCAGCTAGCCGCTCGGCTATCCCTCCCCCATCAAGCCCTGAGCCACTGCGTGGCGGCGTCAGTGGGACGCGAGGGTTAACCAAGCCGTTCACATAGAACGGAGTGTAGCCTGTCGAGGCTTGCACTGCACTATTTAATGCGAACTCAACGAGTGGGAGCATCTGGCTCCAGCGTTTTGGCGCCTCAGCGCATACGCTTCGGAGGATATCCTCCACAACGCGATTCACGCGTTCGGTTTGACCATCGGTCTGCGGATGGTCCGCTGTGGACATGTCCAAACGAGTGCCAAGAACTCTGAAGAGGGACGTCCAGAACTTCGCGGTGAAGCGCGGGTCTCGATCCGAGACAATTGCCTCAGGCAAGCCATGTTGGCGAAAGACTCGGTCTAAAAACAGCAAAGCTGTACCTTCACCATCTATGGTGTCCGGCACCGCCGCTAGATGAGCCATCTTGCTCAATCGGTCTACAAAGACCACAATACCCGTGTTTCCTGCCTTGTCCTTGGGAAGGCCAAACACAAAGTCCATACTCATGGACTGCCAACATCCCTTGGGGACAGGCAAACTCGCCAATGGCGCTGCCGTGCTCGGCGCGGACTTCGTCCGTTGACACGTCTCACACGTGCGTACATAGGTGCCGACCCACTTATACATTTTGGGCCACCAGTACATCGTGCTCACCGAGCCGTACGTCTTCTTCCGACCTAAGTGCCCGCCCACGGGCGTATCATGAACCTCATAGAGTATTCGATACTTGAGATCCTCATCATGAGGAACGACTACACGAGGGTTATCCTCAGAGTCGGTGCTGTAGTACAGCAGGCCGCCATCGAGCGAGTATCGATGCAGCCTCGCGCGTAAGCGCCCAGACAATTCTTTGTCAGAGTCTTTAAACTCTTCGCTCCCAAGAGCCCGTAGCAGCGCTACGCACATGTCGTCTTGTACATACGCTCCGCGTATCAAGTCAGGCACTGACGACGTCACTGTCGTGACATGGGCTAGCTCGTAGTCCGGCCTGCGCGAGAGCGCATCGGCCACTACATTAAGCCGCCCCGGCTTGTACTTCACCTCGAAGTTATACTCGGCAAAGAAGGAAAGCCATCTTGCCATTCTCTGAGAGAGATGAGGCGACTGTGTCGCAGTGCGTAGCGACGCATGATCAGTAAAGATCACAAAAGGCTTAGAGCCTAGCAGGTGTACCCTGAATTTGACTAGAGCATACTTCATTGCAAGTAGCTCTTTGTCATGAACTGGATAGTTCTTCTCTGCAGCTTTGAGCAATCGAGACTCAAACGCGATCACGCGTTCGCGCCCTTTGGCGTCTGCTTGTAGTAAAGCACAACCGATTGCAAAATCGGAGGCGTCACAGACGACGCTAAACGGACTATCCGGGTCCGGTAGCGCAAGGATCGGAGCCTGGAGAAGGCTCTCCTTCACAGCCTCAAAGGCTCCGTCGTGCTCGACGTTCCAGCACCATGGTGCGTCCTTCTTAAGGAGATCTGATAATGGCCGAGCCATCTCCGCGTAATTCGCGCTGTAATTGGCTAAGCCTAGCCACTTGCGTAAGTCTTTTTGGCTCTTGGGAACCGGCCAGTCCACGATGGCCTTGACTTTGGCAGGATCTGCCCGTAAGCCACGCTTCCCAATGAAGCACCCGAGGAAAGGTATCTCCTCCGCGCCAAAGACGCACTTGTTCAAGTTGGCATACAACTTGTTAGTGCGCATGCACTCGAGCACCGCTCGCAAGTGGTCAATGTGGTTATTCACGTCTGACTGTCCGTGCTCGGCACGACTATGGACGAATATATCGTCAAAGTACGTCTGAGCGTACGCCCGGTGGGGCCTAAACAACTGCGTCACAAGGCGATTGAACGTTGCTGGTGCGTTCGACAGCCCCTGGGGCATCACCAGCCACTCCCAGAGCATACCGCTCGGAGTACTCACCGCTGTCAGCGGAATGTCGCTCGCTCTCATGAGCAATTGGTAGTAGCCATCGACCAAGTCGAGCGCGCTGTACACCGTACAGCCTACCATGTTGTTCTGCAGAACATCCTTGCGAGGAATCGGCGTTTGCGCCGGGATAGTGGCCGCATTTAGCTTGTTAAAAGCATGAACAATGCGCCACTTGCCGTTCGGCTTTCTGACACAGAACGTGGGTGTCGAGTGCGGAGACTTACTCTCGCGCACCATCCCTGCCTCGTGCTTCGCACGGAAGAATGCGTCAATGACGTCACACTGCTCTCTCGGCAAAGGCCATTGCCTTGTTACGCAGTATTTGGTTCCAGGAACCAGGTCAATCTCATGACACACGCCTCGATCCGGAGGCAGGCCCGTCGGTGGGTCTTTTGAGACAACGTCTCCATACTCCTTCACCACCGGGTAGAAGGGATCCGAAGGATCTTTGAGGATCGCCGATCCACTTCTTGCGCTCAGCGCCTTCTTGGTTTCCTCTAGGACCGCGTCGTCCACGACGGATGAGTAGTTCAACTCCTCCTCAGGTCCCAGCAGGACCACCTCGGCTAGCTCACCTGCCTTTAAGGCTTCGCCAAACTCGGCAATGGACATCTCGTCCAGCTCTAGCAGAGCATCTGCAGCGGGCAGAGTGTCAAGGCTGATGTCGCCTTCTACCTCCCCCGTCACTCCGTTCACGAGTGTGTACAGCTGTTCACAGCAATCACGTGGAGCCTCACCGCTCATCACGTGGGACACATCGTCCGACGTCGAAGACGTCACAGACGCCCTGCGTCTTCTTCTCCTCTCCCTCCGCGACCGAGCCCGGCCGGATGAGGGCGGTGTGGCGACATCTCCGTCACCACCACCGGGTGCAGCAGCACCATCACTCCTCGAAGAGGATACAGTGTCTCGCAAGACACTCGGCTGAAAGCCGAGAGGTCCTCGACCTTCACACAGTGAACTAGGTGTCACTTTCACCTGCATCTTTCTGGGCCACGCCCATGATGCCTCGACTCGCATCGACCGGCGACCCTCGGGGTCACGCAGCCGGTAGGGCATTCGACCAAAATTCGTACCACTCAAGGGA